>NC_081354.1:68108434-68414684 GCF_030684315.1 Stegostoma tigrinum
GCAGTATGCAGTGGATAAATGGGAGGTTATTCACTTTGGTAGTAAGGTAGATTATTACTTGAATCGCTGTTAATTGAGACAGGAGAATAGTTAATGAGACCTGGGTGTCCTCATGCACCAGTCACTGAAAGTAAACGTGCAGATTCAGCAGTCAATAAAGAAGGGAACCTGTACGTTGGCCTTCATTATGAGAGGATTTGAGAACAGGAACAAGAATTCTTGCTGCAATTGTACAGTGCATTGGTGAGCGCACAACTGGAATGTTGTGTGCAGTTTTGGTCTCTTTATCTGAGGAAGTTCTTGATGTAGAGGGAGTCCAGCAAAGGTTTATGAAATTGACACCCAAGACTGGAAGGACTCACATATGAGGAGAGATTGAGTGTGTTAGGATTATATTCACTGGAGTTCTGAAGATTGAGTGAGAATCTTGTAGAAATGTGTAAAATTCTAACAGGACCGAAAAGGTTAGATACAGAAAGGATGTTCTCAGTGTGGAGCAGTCCAGCACCAGAGGTCATAGTTTAAGGATAAAAGGGAAAAATCTTTTAGGACTGACATGAGGAGAGATGTCTTCACCTAGAGAGTGGTGAGTCTGTGGAATTCACTACAACAGAAAGTGGCTGAGACCAACAGAATGTGTTTTCAAGAAGGTAGACAATATCTCTAATGGCTGAAGGGATCGAGGTGTATGGGAGGGATGGTGGAATTAGAGTATTATGCTTGACGATTAGCCAAGATTGTATTGAATGGCAGAGCAGTGTCAAGGGGTTGAATGGCCCACTACTATGTTTCTATGTTATTAAAGCAATAGTGATAACATTGCATAGCTGTGGTTCAGCTGGTAGCACTCTTACTTCTGAGGGTTCTGGGTTTAAATTTTCGCACCTGGATGTAAGCAAATAAAAAAAAATCAAGGCTGACACTTTGGTGTAGCACCTTGGCAGTAATATACTGTTGGAGCTCCTGTCTCTTGGGAGAAATATTAAAGATAAACCCTGTGTATCCTCTCAGGTGAATATAAAGATCCCTAAGCACTACCTGAAGAAGAACAGTGGAATTGTACTCAGTGTTCTGGGGTTAATGATATATTTATCCCTCAAAATCAATACCACAAAACAAATCTGGTCTCATTGCTGTTGGTGGAAGCTTGCTGAATGCAAATTGGTCATGATGCTTCCCACATTTCAAACAACTACATTTCTTTGGCTTTTGATTACTTTGAAATACCTGGTGGTCATGAAAGACACAAAATAAAACCAAGTCTTGTTATTCCTTTTACCATTTCTGCACAGCAAAATCTCAATCTGACTTTAGAATCTATTAAATCAAAGCTGCCTAAACTAATTCACAAAGATTTCTCACACTACGATTCGACTATACTAGGAAACTGGGTTTAAGCCGTGCTTGGAGTGCATCTCATACTGTCATGAAAAGGCAAGTGCTTCATTTGCATTTTCCTAACATTTAAAAAAAATAGGCTCAGTTATCTAAACATGCATTTGTAAATTCATAACCTACAGTCTAATTTGTGCTTTGCATTTGACAGCCAGTTGAGGCTATGCATAGGGATAAGTTATTATCAATCAAATGACAAATTTGTAACACACAAATTGTAATCAGAATAAGTTGTGAATGCTACTTTTCAATCCTGCATCAGGGCACTCAGAACCACTAATGCATTCTAAAGTTGCAGCTCAACCATACAGTTGAACTGACATTGGTGGATGTTTTTGGTTTAGTTATGACAACAAAATAAAACAGAAAATAGAACATGAAGGGAAAATCAAACTTATCACAGATATAAATGCATTTTACAGGATACAAAACATTGCCTTGCTCTAAAATAAATCAAGCATGAAAATTCCTCATGTTCTCAGACCACAAGACTGCCATAGAAACACATTAATTAGCTGTATGGTCATGTTGGGTTGTCAGCTGAGTTAATCTATCAAGCATAAAGTGGCGCCACTCTGTAGCCACTGCCTGATTTACTCTACTCTTACAAGTATGTGCAGCTGGGCAAGTGTGTGGCAAACATCAACAGCTGAACATAATCGCTGATTTATTTTGCCTGAATTACTCACAAATAAATAGCCACAGAAGGCATTTCAATGGCATGCTGATTCTGTGCTGAAGTAAAAATACAAGTCTTGGGAACCCGGAGATATTTCAACAATTATATTAGCCTGATCAATAGCCTCAATTTAAAAAGAGAAAAAGAAATTATGTGACTGAATAATAACAAAAAATAACTCAGATGACAGAAATGGGATTTCCTGATATTGAGAAATATGTTTTTCAATGTCAACTAGAATTTAAACCTATGTTCTGATGTGGGCAATGGTTGGGGGAGGGGTTAGGGAAGGTGTGGGGAAAGAAGTCTGAGAACATTAAAAATACACTTGTTATTCTTTCTTACAAATTTTAATCAGTCTGAAAATAGAGCAATCCAAAACAGCAAAGACTAGTACAGTGCAACATAAAGTATAATTATTGTACAAGGATCTAAGAATCTGAATAGGCAAATACGAGAAGTACCGAAAGCATCACCCTTAATAACATCATATGGACAGCGGACAGAACACCTTAGGATGTCAAAAGGAGTTAAACCTATGTTCTCTCCAATCTTTTCTCTTCTACACTGACCTTCGAGGTTACTGTGCAGTAGCGGCAAAAACAATGTGATGGCACACTAATTGGCATGCATGGAACCTTCGAATGGTTGTATTGATGCATGGATATAAAGGAATATTGAGCATTTCTCATTATCCAGGTTCTTCTCATAGTTTCTGTAACAATAAAAAAATGTAACCTGAAACTAGTTGCTGACATGGAATAAACTGCCTACTGTTCAGTACAAGAACTTCTTTCAGTTAGATCAGCAAGTTGTTTTCCTCTACTGCTCTGGACCAAGCAAGCCCAGGAAATGACTATACTGAAAAACGATGGTGGCAACAAACTTGCCCAATGGTGAGATGCAAGCTCAGTTCAATTATAAGTACAATATAATAAGCAGTGACAAGAATTTCATTTAGCTGCCACGCAACATAAAGAGCAATGATGAGATCTACAGACAGTTTAACTGACCTGCTCACACAACCAGTTAGTAACTAGGAGGAGCTGAAGATTAAATAATTCTACAGAAGAAACCCTCTTGGCAAGATTCAACACGGGAGAAATCCAATCAGTGATAATGGGAACTGCAGATGCTGGAGAATCCAAGATAATAAAGCGTGAAGCTGGATGAACACAGCAGGCCAAGCAGCATCTCAGGAGCACAAAAGCTGACGTTTCGGGCTTAGACCCTTCATCAGAGAGGGGGATAGGGTGAGGGTTCTGGAATAAATAGGGACAGAGGGGGAGGCAGACCGAAGATGGAGAGAAAAGAAGATAGGTGGAGAGGAGAGTATAGGTGGGGAGGTAGGGAGGGGATAGGTCAGTCCAGGGAAGACGGACAGGTCAAGGAGGTGGGATGAGGTTAGTAGGTAGGAAATGGAGGTGTGGCTTGGGGTGGGAGGAAGGGATGGGTGAGAGGAAGAACAGGTTAGGGAGGCAGAGACAGGCTGGGCTGGTTTTGGGATACAGTGGGGGGAGGGGAAGAGCTGGTCTGGTTGTGTGATGCAGTGGGGGGAGGGGAGATTTTGAAGCTGGTGAAGTCCACATTGATAGCATTGGGCTGCAGGGTTCCCAAGCGGAATATGAGTTGCTGTTCTCTATTCTTTAGATGAACCATTTCAACTCCCCCTCCCATTCTTTAGACGACATGTCCATCATGGGTCTCCTGCAGTGCCACAATGATGCCACCTGAAGGTTGCAGGAACAGCAACTCCTATTCCGCTTGGGAACCCTGCAGCCCAATGGTATCAATGTGGACTTCACCAGCTTCAAAATCTCCCCTTCCCCCACCGCATCCCAAAACCAGCCCAGTTCGTCCCCTGCCCCCACTGCACCACACAACCAGACCAGCTCTTCCCTCCACCCACAGCATCCCAAAACCAGCCCCGCCTGTCTCTGCCTCCCTAACCTGTTCTTCCTCTCATCCATCCCTTCCTCCCCCCCCAAGCCGCACCTCCATTTCCTATCTACTAACCTCATCCCACCACCTTGACCTGTCCGTCTTCCCTGGACTGACCTATCCCCTCCCTATCTCAACACCTATACTCTCCTCTCCACCTATCTTCTTTTCTCTCCATCTTCGGTCCGCCTCCCCCTCTGTCCCTATTTATTCCAGAACCCTCACCCCATCCCCCTCTCTGATGAAGGGTCTAGGCCCAAAACGTCAGCTTTTGTGCTCCTGAGATGCTGCTTGGCCTGCTGTGTTCATCCAGCTTCACACTTTATTATCTCAGAAATCCAATCAGTTCTAGTTTTGACCTGCAAAAAGATATGCTGTGGTAGGGCAGGTAGGAACTTCTGTAGTAGTAAATCCAAAGAAGTGACAGGTTGTGTTACTGTATGAGCAGTCTAAAGTTGGGATTCAGTTGGTGAGAGACTCTGTGAGTAAAGTCAAAATCCCTGGTTGGCAAGAGAAAACTTCCAGAAATGGTCCAGAATACAGACTGGGAAAACAGAGCATTACCACCATAGCAGGTGGGCACTATGAGGCCCAGGTACCACAAGGGAAATCAAAAGCCATAAAAGTAAAATATAAAGATAGGTCAAAAGAACTAAGAAAGTCAGAATTAAAAAAGATAGGTCAGGGAATGAAAGAGTTGTGATCTAATGGAAAAGAACATGAAGAGATTTTATTAAACAGCAGTGAGCAGGAATCATCCAGAAAAATGTGTTAAAGAAGTGGAATACATCTTACAGCTGCAGATAGAATGAATCATTTAGTAAAGCCATAATTAAAGCAATCATCATTGTTTAAAGCTGCAAGCAGTGGGGTACATTCAGCAAAACCATTAAAGAAATAAGAATCATTCAATAAGACTACAAACTGTGGGTTGATCCAGTAAAGTCACTCGAAAGGAAGGAATTATTCATATTAGCCATTAAAAGGAAGGAATCCTCCATAACTACCACAAGAAAGCTGGGATGTCTGTTCAAGTTGCAAAATATGGGCAAATCTTCCAGTGTAGCAGTCCTGCTGTTATTGCAAATTAAATGCCTTTTATGCAAGGAAAATAAGTAATCACTCTAGGAAGATATGGAATGATAGATAGCATTGCCAGGAAGATTTGATTTCAGAGATGTGCCAACTAGAACACTATTAAATACTTTGGAACGAATGATTCTTAAAATGTATTATAGCTTCCAAGTTAGATATTAAATCAAAAACCAATCAAGTAATCATGTATACATACACAATTTGGAGTATAACTGATGACATTATAGCTTGCCAAAGTGTAAAGGAGGTTACATATACTTTTGAAGAAGTAAGTGCAAGCCTTGACAATTACATTTATCTCAAAGCAAATGAAATTTCTGAAAAGCAAGAAATAATAGAAGAGTTCAGCATCCAAGGGAATCCGTTGATGATCGCTACATATTAGTGGAAAATTGACTCTGGGGAATTAAAGTCAGAATTGTTGATGAGTCTTTGTCAGATTTATCACTGTCAAAGCAATATTTGATTCCCTTGAAAGTCTTTCAGATGATGAATAATGCTACTTCAAGTTTCTGCTGTAATCAATTCTAACAGGGTAAGATCAACTTTGGTACAAGAGATCAGCAGAACCCACTCAGTTCTTGAGGTAAAAGAACTCACAAAAGACACATAAGTAAGTAATATAGTAGCTGGTAGTAATTAGGATAGACACCAGATGCACATTGTGATCACTGCGGTACAAAGGATACTCATAACTACAGACAGTGAACAGCTAATAAAAGTGAATGCTTCATCGGTAACATAATAGGTAACTGTCAAAAAATTTGCTAATGGAGCACTTTGCCACAACAAAAGCAAAAAATCAAAAAGGTACACACACAAAGAGGTTATTGTGGCAGGATTGTCTGCAACAGAAAACAAAAACCTTAAATATTCCTTAATGAAATAGCTGATTTTGGTAAGCTTTTAATTGTGTCAATGCACCAATTTCAAGTTAAACACTGGGGCAATGACACTTTATTGTCAGATATACAGCTACCAATGGAACTGTGTTGTCCAGGAGGCACAATATTTAAGATTAGAAGTATACTACAAGCAACCTGTTAACACAAAAAAATGCCAAATTATAAAGCATGTGCAAATTTACTACAATCATGAATACTCACTATGGATAAGGAACACTTGTCCCGATCTCAACCTTCTTCAATTGGAGGTGTTAACCTATATAAAGCTAAGGACCAACTGGGCAAGCTGCAACCAACTGGTCCATTTTAAGGGATGAACAGCTTAGGATCTCAAAAGTAACAAGGTCCAACAGCCAGGCCTTTTCTGTTTCTGTAGAAATAGTTATCATATTAATGCTATGTAACTAGTTACGCAGTAACTAGTTGCTAACATGGAATAAATTACTTATTGTTCAATATTAGAACCCCCTCTAGCCAGATCAGTAAGTGGTTTATCACTATCACATTAGACTGAGCATATCCAGTAGATTCTTAAACTTAGCAAACCTACCTCATGGTGAGCTGCAGATGCAAATGCACATATTATATGATAAATAGCAGCACAACTGTAATTTAGCTGTCTCATATAATGAATAACTAAGACTACAATAGAATATAAATTATAAAATCATACATGTTAGCTCATTCTTTAATTTGGCTGTATAAACAGAGTACTTCATTTCTTAGCTCTCTAACCCATGGGATTTTAGAACAATATATATTTATACTGCATTTTTCAAAGAAGAGAAAATTGATGGGGTCATGAAGTCCAACTTGTCCATTTCTTTCGCTCAGATTCAGGGACATTTAAAAAAAAAGAACATTAACGATATCATGGAGCAGAAAAATTGATGTAGAATTGTATGGGCAATGGTGCTGAATGTGAAGGTTCAGCTCGGTGTATTTAGATCTGGATATACTGGATTTTATCCTGCAGGTTGTAAATTAAGAACAAAAATAGAAGTTGCTGGAAAAGCTCAGCAGGTCTGGCAGCATCTGTGAAGAGAAAATCAGAGTTAATGTTCTGGGTCTTCCACAGAACTTGGGAAGTTCTCACAGCTAATTCCGAGGAAGGGTCACCGGACCCGAAATGTTAACTCTGATTTTCTTTACACCGATGCTACCAGATCTGCTGAGCTTTTTCAGTAACCTCTGTTTTTGTTCCTAATTTACAGCATCTGCAGTTCTTTCAGCTTTTATTTAGGTTGAAAATTAGATTTGAGAGGCTAATATGATCCTACAGTTTTAGGTCAATCATACATGGAAGTACCACATAAACAAAGCCTTGTTAAAGTTGTTAAATATTTTACAACATGTTGCAAAGAAAGAGTAATCAAAGGGGGTCTTCTTAACTGTGGCTATTACTTTGCTTCAGAAGAAATAAAAATAATGCCTTGAGAAATTGAGTGTATGGAGAACATAACTAAAGCTGGATGATCAGGACCCACACTGGAACGGAGTGTAATTCTTTAAGGAAATAAGGTTGATGAAAATGAGGAAAGCTTGGAAATTACAATAGATTGTCATTATCAAACTGGAAGGCATTGGAAATGTCAGGAGGAAGCACGGGTGATGAAGACCACAACATGACTTTTGATTTCCAGTATCCACAATTCTTTGTTTTATTCTCGTACAGCCCATTGTCTGGCTAGATTCCAACATGCTGCTCTAAGAAACTCTCTCAAAAATGTTATTTGGATGCCTCATCTGAGCTTTGCCATATGACTTTTCATGTCTATGTTGAAAGTGAAATCTTCCATAATATTTACTGTGTCTTTCTGACAAGCTGCCATAGTACTTCTGTTACGCTCCATCCAAAAATGGAACCAGTATATCACTTCCTTAAGTGAACTCTTGCCTTTAACATTTCTCTTCTCTCATCAACTCAATTCCACGGCCGAGTTTCCTGAACTTAAAATCATCAGTCTCTGTTGTGGTAATAATGTCATTAACTAACAAAAGTACACTACCACCTTTTCCTAGCTTCCTGCAGGTTCTGCATCCTTCATTATTCAGAAATATCATCTCATCTTGCAGCTATGTCTTTTTAATGGCTCCTAGATATTATTTTTATTTATGTGCTCAGTTGATCTGTTACATTTCAAATGTTATGTGCATTCAGATACTTAGAGTGCTTAGTTTTATTCTTTTATACTTTTTGAAACCTCTTATCTGCTGATATACTCTTAGACTTGAGTTTTCTATTCCTTCTTGTCACAGTCTGTTGATATCTGCTATTGATACCCTCCTTTCTTGTCTCTGCCCACTGACATAACACATATTCCCAACTCTGATCCTATTTAGTTTATAATCTTCCCTACTTCATTTCTTACGCATCTTATAAGAATACTAAGGACACCTTCCAAACCATCTAGACGGCCAAGGGCATCAGATATATGGGGACACCACCACCTGCAATTTTCCTTCCAAGCCACAGAACATGCTGACAAAGAACTATATTTGGCATTCCTGCATTATCAGTGGTCCAAAATCCTGGAACTCCCATCTTATTAACAGTGTGTGTAATTACACCACATGAACTGCAGTGGTTCAAGAAGGCAGCTCACAACCATTTTTCTGAGGGCAATAAGGGTGGATAATAAACACTGGCCTAGCTAGTGACACCTCTATCCTGGGAATGTAAATAATAGTGGTCTCCCTCTGAGTCCTTTGAGCCAGCAGTAATTTTTTTAGGGATGCATTTGAGAGCAATGATGCATGCTTTACATAATAACTCTTCATTTGTCCTTTTGTTAGTTTAGTTCTCTCACTTCCAGGACATCTCTTTTCTGATCCTTACAGTATCCCTCCTAATAGCAGAGTTGAAACAGACGGCTAAGGGTCATTATCTTGCCCATGTGCCACAATTGGTCAGGAAACTTGGTAAATACCACGGCTGAGTTAAAAAGCCACTGTCAAAAAGTGGGCTGCTGAACTTTGAATATAACATGGTCCTCCTGATGCGAGCAAGTCAGAACATTAAATTTCACGTGTGGGTGTCTAAAATGTTAATGTGTTCAATTGTCTAGCATTGTCAGAAGTCTTACTCAGGACAATAATCTCTTTTGCCTACTAAAAATGTTGTATTCATCTAGCAATTCCTTTATTCATTCACAGGATGAGGGTGTCATTGACCAGGCAGAGGGCAGTTAAGAGTCAACCACATTGCTGGGGTCTGGAGTCACATGTAGGCCAGACCAGATAAGGATGGCAGTTTCACAAGAGGGCATTAGTGGAGCAGATAGGTTTTCCAACAATCGACAATAGATTCACAGTCATCATTAAACTCTTCTCCACATATTTTTATTGAATTCAAATTCCACCATCTGCCATAGTAGGATTTGAACCCCGGTTCCCCGAACATTATCTGGTCTCTGGATTAAAGGTCCAGTGATAATACCACTAGGCCATTGCCTCCCCTAAAATTTCAATATTTTCTTTAAAAATAATCTAATGAATGCATCCCTACATCAGAACAACACTACGAATTGACACCCTGAGTTATGAAACGTGGTTTTGATCAGAATGGAACAAAAATGATTGTTTTGCATCAGTTTCCAATAATATCTACACGTTTACAGTTTTTGGGTGGATGGGGCAAGGTCAAATTGCACAGTTCCCTTAGCAACCTTTTTCACTGAACAAAAACAATTTCAAAAATCTAATTTTCAGATGAAAGCAGAACGATTTTTGTCTAAACTTGTTAACATATCTGACCACAGAATTAAGTGTCAATATTTATTCTATGGGGAAGTTTGCTCCACATCTATGTAACACAGACACAGTGGCCATAATTTAAACTGGCTGTCAACCTGGAACAGGCTGGGAGCACCACTGGATTGGAGGGGGCATGGAGTTGAATATCTGCTATTTAGATAGGGGCAGGGAAAGTGATGGACTATGGCAGTTATCCTCAACAGACCAGGGCTGCACAGCAAAATCTGACAAGTTCCTTGTGGGTGAGGGCATTTTGTTTAAGCATATCATGAACAGGGGCTTCCAATATCCTAATGATAGAGTGCATGGCTTCTCAGAAAAGCCCAACCTCTTGACAAAATCCACACCACATCGTCCACCCCATTCAGGCCTGTTTGATAAATTGTTGACTATTGTTGCAGGCTGACTGCAGTCTGAGCAGTGATCATTATTCATTATAGCAGTGCTGGGACTACATGAAGAGCTGGCAACTCTTTGTAGTGGAATTTCTACTCAAAATATGGAAGCCAGGATGCCAAGCAGTAACTGTGAACAAGACATGGCAGGATAACTCTAACTGTGTCCGACCTGCAGTCAGGGCCACCATCATTATATTCAGTCCAGTAACTCAATCTGCTTTAAATCCCACTTAAAGGTGGAACAGCAACAAATCCTCCAAGCAAAGTTAAACATACTTGTATATAAAAATAATTCACTCACTGTGCAGTGTAATGTCAAGCACGGGAAGGTTACTGTTGTAACCCATTAGAAACTTTAAACTATGAAGTTGAGTTAACTTAAACGTTTGAGAAAGAGAGGACTCTTGAACACAGTCAGGAAACAATACTTACAAGATAACTGATGGGTGTGATACAGTCTGTAGAATTCTCCACAGACCACGTGATTGAAGCTTGCATTCAGGTAGCACCAACAAGTTGGCACAGATTGCAGGATCGCCACAATCCGATAATAAATGTGACCCAGTCATAACTTTATGTTCAACTTTAATACTGCTTACAATTAAGTTGAAATCATTAAAATTGCATTTGTTTCAAATTATTAAAATGGAGACAAAATCAAAATTCGAAAGAATTCAAAACAAGAAAATTAATATACAAATGAAAGTAACATTGTTGGCCCTTTGCATATTAACATTTGTTTAAAGTCTTTAATTTAGGAAATTATCCCAAGGAACGTCATAGGCGCACAACAAAAAGTGAATGCTGAACCAAGGAAGAAAGAAGGAGAGATAACTAAAATATCAGCAAGGACTTAAATTCTAACAATGTCTCAAAAGGAGGAAAGAGGTGGAGAGGGAAAGAGGGATTTTAAGAAGCAATTTCCAGATCGCAGTTTGGAAGTTCATCTCCAAATGTGGACAGGCTGCAGTTCAGGAGATCACAGTTATAAGAATGGTAATTTGTAGGATTGAGCAATTGTCAAGGGTTTTCAAAGATAGAGGGGGTAAAGGCCATGAAGGGACTTAAACTTAAGGACGTGGATTTAAAATTTCAGGCATTGAGAAATTGTGACTGTTGTAATTCAGTGAATAGATGAGGAAGCACAAGAAACAACTTCAATTTATCTCCAGTCTTTTGTGTAAGTGACTTACATACAAATTATGAACATCTGGTCCCTTGAGCCCAGTTTTAGGACCGTATGAAATAGGACCAGAAGGTATGGTCAAGCCCCCTCCACTATAAGTTCATGGCTAATCCGTCTGTGTTTGAACTTTACATTCGTGTCTAGCCCTGCTAATCCTGATTCGCCTGCCTAATGAGAATCTGTACACTTCCGTCTTAGAAACATTCAACAATTCTACCTCCACTGTTTTCTGACACAGGGAGTTCCAATGTCATACAACCCTCAAAGGAAAACATTCTCTTCATCTTGGGTCTTGAAAGGACAACCCTTAATTTCAAAACAGTACTCCTTACTCCCGGTCTGACTCAAGAGGAAACACACTTTGATATTCACCTTGTCAAGACCATTCATAACTTAGTACAGTTCAATCAAGTCACCCACTCCACCCTTCAAAACTCCAGTAAACAAGCGAGTTTTGAAATGATTTGTAGCTCAGGTTGAGGTTCTGGATGGGAGTTTGCTCACTAAGCTGGAAGGTTTGTTTTCAGACGTTTCGTCACCATTCTCGGTAGCATAATCATTGAGCCTCCAATGAAGCGCTGGTGTTATGTCCTGCTTTCTATTTATCTGTTTAGGTTTCCTTGGGTTGGTGATGTCTACGGACTACCAAAAATTCACAAACCAGGAGCCCCCCTCAGACCCATAGTCTCGCTACCTGGAACACCAACCTACAGATTAGCCAAGGAACTACACCAAAGACTAAAACACCTAGGAGAAGACCACGCTACTCCATCCGGTCCACCCAAGAATTCCTGAACACCAAAGACGCCAAGATAGAAGAGGATGAAATAATGGTCTCCTTTGACGCAACAGCCCTGTTCACATCCATCAACATCAATCTGGCCAAAGAAACACTGACTACACTATTAGAAGAACCAAAGAAACATACACCTGACACCAACCTCATCAGCAAGGACAACATCAAGCTAGTGGACCTATGCCTTACCACCCACTTCACTTTCAATAACAAAACCTACAGACAAACCAACGGTACACCCATAGGATCTCTGATATCAGGGTTCTTAGCAGAGGCAGTAATGCAGAGACTCAAACAAACAGCTCTGCCAATCATCCAACCCAAACTTTGGGTCCGCTACGTGGATGACACCTTTGTCATCACTAAACAAAACAAATTAGAGGAAACATTCAAGACCATCAATAATACCCTTACTGGCATAACATTCACAAAGGAGGAGGAAAACAACAACAAACTGCCACTCCTAGATGTCACAGTAGAGCGAACAGCCAATGGGGAACTTCAAACCAGCGTCTACAGGAAAACAACACATACGGACCAAATACTGAACTACAGGAGCAACCATCCCAACACCCACAAACGAAGCCGCATTAGAACATTATTCCAATGAGCCACCACTCACTGCAGCACAAAGGAACTACGAAGAGCAAAAGAAAATCACCTATACAGCGTATTCAAAAAGAACGGGTACCCAATGAACACAGTCCGCCGATTTCTCAGCAACAAACCAAAAGAAACAGGCAAAACGGGCCCAGAAACCATAACCACTCTCCCCTACATTTCCGAAATGACTGCCAGACTACTTGGACCACTTGGGATCAGGGTAGCCCACAAGCCCACAAACACACTAAAACGGCAGCTAATGAACTTAAAAGACCCTATGCAGACAACAAGCAAAATGAACGTCATCTACAAAATACCTTGCAAGAACTGTGACAGACACTACATTGGACAAACAGGCAGAAAGCTAGCCACCAGGATACATGAACATCAACTAGCCACAAAACAACATGACCCACTATCACTAGTATCCTTACATACAGATGAGGAAGGACACCACTTCGATTGGGACAACACATCCATCCTAGGACAAGCCAAACAGAGACACGCACGAGAATTCCTAGAAGCATGGCATTCCAACCAGAACTCCATCAACAAACACACTGGCTCCAAATCAATCTACCATCCTCTGAGAAAAAGAACAGGAAATGACATCACCAATGCAGAAAACGACATCACCAACCCAAGGAAACCTAAGCAGATAAATAGAAAGCAGGTCATAACACCAGCGCTTCATCAGAGGCTCACTGCTGATGTTACCTAGAATGGTGACGAAACATCTGGGAACAAACCGGCAAGCTCAGTGAACCAGCTTACATCTCGAACACAATAAAGACCCACTCTCTTGTGGACCGAGAGGACGAGAGTGCTATCTTGGAGGTGAAAGGAGGACGTCGGGTTGGCTGTGCACCCTTGCGACCAGTGGATCTTAATGCTGGCTTCGGCCTAATGCTGGTTCAGGGGAGCAGCCAACCTGCAACGATGGCTGCAGCAAGTGCTCGTGCCCCAGGTCAGGGGGTCCGGAACACCATCCGTGTTTCTGTAAAGAAGGTAGATGAAGGTGCACCTGTGGACCGCACCTTCTTCGTGAAGAGGGTCCTGTTGGACTGTTGTGGGTTCGCTGCTGCGGACATTTACTGCCTGCAGGATTTCCCCGGGGGAGGTTTTTACGACGTGACCTTCCGGAGTTCCAAGCTTTGCGACCGCTTCCTGGAGGTTTTCAAGGAGAAAGGAGGTGAGAGCCCCCTCTCTGTATTGACCGCTGTCCCACTGTTTGTGATGCCAGCACAGAGGAGCCGTATGGTGACTGTGCACATGTACAACCCGCATGTGCCAGCAGTTGATGTCCTGACCTTCCTCGGAAGGTATGTGAAGGTGGAAGGGGACCTAACTGACATCGTGGACCCCCTTGGCATCTGGATTAGTAAGAGGCAGGTCAAGGTGACGCTGAGGATGGGCGCAGAGGGGAATGTCGCACACCCACCGTCCAGCTTCGCGATCGGCAGGAGCAGGGGCTACCTGATCGATGCAGGGCAACCTAAAGTCTGCCATGCCTGTGGTAGGTCAGGTCACGTGGCGGCCGACTGCAAAGCCACCATCTGCAGGAAATGCAGGGAGGAGGGACACCTTGCAAAGGATTGCCCACAAGAGAAAAGCTGCAACCTTTGTGGGGATGCGGGCCACCTCTATAGGGCATGCCCGCAGCGGGGGACCACCTATGCCCAGGTCGCCGGCAGGGGCAATGTGGGGCCAGCCCCCCCGGAGGAAAGGAAGGTACCGGGGCCCAGCAAGGACCCCACTAATGTGCAGGAGGGCCCAGCCCCGCAGGATGGGCCCAAGGCCAGCAAAGCACCCCTGCAGGCTCCGCTCCCCCCCGACAACCCGGAGTCGATGGAGGCGGCGACAGGCGACCCAGGGGAGTGGACGATGGTCCGGAAAGCGAGGAGGAAGGTGCGTCGACGGGCCCAGGAACTGCAACCATCAGGCGGGAAGAGGCAGCTACAGGGGAGCTATAAGAGCTCCTCTGACGAGGGGGATTCGGAGATGGCCCGCCCGAAGCAGAAGTTAAAGATCTCCAGGGAGAAGGAAAGCAGCACCATGCTTCCAGGTGACAGGAGGCGTCCTGAGGCTCCCTCCAACACCCAGTCAAGTGCCGCTGGGGCACTGGAGGGCCCCCTGGAACTTCCAGGAGGGAAGGAGGAAACAGCGCGTCCCCAGCCTGACCCAGAGCTGGACCCTCCTGCCTCCGCACCCCCGACGGGGGGATGCCACCCGGAAGACAGCACGGACGGTTTCCTGAGCCCGGAGAGCATCCAGCAGTTAGCCCAGGCAATGGACATGAAGGGACAGATGGAGGGGCTGGACCTTGGACTTGGGGAGGGTACTGCGGTCACTGCGCACAATGGGGGTACGAGTTGCGAGCATTAATGTGCGCAGTGTCAAGTCCACCGCAAGATGTGTGTCCACGTTGGCCTACCTGACAACCATCAAGGCGGACCTCCTGTTTCTGCAGGAGTGTGGGATACTGCACCTCGGCAGGTACGGGAAATGGTCCAGCGCCTGGACCTGCGGGCCTTCGATCTGGTCAGGGGGTAACGACTGTCGCTCCTCGGGCCTGGCTATTCTGCTGCGGGGGCGCGATTCACCATCTCTCAAGTTCAGGAGGTGGTGGGGGGGGGCGCTTCCTAGTGGCTGACGTCACCTACAGGAAGGCTCCCCTGAGGCTGATCAACGTGTACGCCCCAGCGGGACGGAATGAGCGGTTGCCCGTCCTGCAGCGGCTTCCACCTCTGCTGGCTACGTCCAGGCCGGTCATCCTAGGCGGAGACTTCAAGTGCATCATCGATGCAGATGGAAGATCCAGCGTGGGGACAGCGGATGGGGGGAGTCAACTGGACGTCACGTCCAGATTCCTGATGGGCACGGTGAAGGACGCCAAGCTGCTCAACGTCTTCAGCACCCCTGCAGACGGAGTGCAGCAGAGGTACACCTGGTCGCGGCCAGACGGGTCTATTCGCTCAAGGATAGACTTCCTGTTTGTGTCGCGGGCGTTCTCGGTCAGGTCCACCGGCGTCGAGCCGGTGTTCTTCTCTGACCACTGCCTCCTGCTGGCTGACTGTCACTTACAGGACGACCAGCCGGCCGGCAAGGGGACGTGGAAGCTCAACACGACTCTGTTGACCCCAGAGAACGTCGAGGAGCTTAAGAGGGAGTACGCCGGTTGGAGAACTGTGAAACCCCTCTGAGTCTCTGGGAGACGGTGAAGGAGAACATCATGAGGTTCTTTGTCCTCAAGGGGTGTTCGGAAGGCGAGAGAGAGGCGAGGAAAGCTGTCGCGACTCCAGAAAAGGGTGCAGAACCTGCTCCTTCTGCAGTTGATGGGGGTCGATGTCACGGAGGACCTCCGCGAGGTGAGGGGCCAGCAAGCCTCGCTCTTCGCCGCGGAGGCTTCCAGGATAATCTTCCGGTCCAGGGTCCGCTCCGTGGAGCAGGACGAGACGTGTTCGCATTTCTTCTTTCAGAAGGTGCACAAAGAGACCTCTGTGCTTAGCCGGCTGAAGGAGGATGACGGCTCGGTGACGTCGTCTCGGCCCGACATTTTGAGGATTAGCAGTTCCTTCTATGCCGGACTGTACGACACGAAGCCCATGGGCAGCACGGCCTCTGAGTTGTTCCTGTCGTCTATCACAGAGGTCTTAGACGACGGCACAAGGGAGTGGCTGGACCGGCCAATATCCCTGGACGACCTGACCAGAGCCCTCAAGTCCTTGGAGAGGAATAGGACTCCCGGGAGCGATGGCTTACCGGTCGAACTGTATTCCGGTCTGTGGGACCTGGTTGGCCAGGACTTGCTGGAGGTGTACGATAGTGTGCTTCGGGCAGGGGAAATGTGCAAGTCCATGAGGAAGAGCATCATCACCATCATTTACAAGAGGAAGGGGGAGAGGGAAGAAATTAAGAATTGGCGTCCCATTTCACAATTGAACGTGGACTACAAAATCCTGGCCAAGGTCATAGCCAACCGGGTCAGGTCTGTCCTGGAGTCAGTGATTCACCCTGACCAAACCTGTGCTGTGCCAGGCAGGAAGATCGCTGAGAGCCTCGCGCTCATCAGAGATACGATCGCCTACGTACAGGACAGGCGGGTGGACACCTGCCTCGTCAGCCTGGACCAGGAGGCCTTCGACAGGGTCTCTCATGCTTACATGAGGGATGTCCTCTCCAAATTGGGGTTCGGGGAGGGCATCCGCAATTGGATTCGGCCGCTCTACGCCAACATCGTTAGCGCAGTCTTGATCAACGGGTGGGAATCGGACCATTTTCCCGTCAGATCTGGAGTCAGGCAGGGCTGCCCCCGCTCTCCGGCCTTATTCGTGTGCTGTGTGGAGCCCTTCGTCGCATCCATCATGAAGGACGTGAGCCTGAAGGGCGTGACTATCCCAGGCAGCAGAGGCCTTCAGGTCAAGACCTCCCTGTACATGGACGACGTCCCTGTCTTCTGCGCCGATCGTCAGTCGGTGAGTAGGCTGTTGGACATCTGCGGCCAGTTTGAACTGGCCTTGGGTGCCAAAGTCAATAGGGGTAAGAGTGAGGTCATGTTCTTTGGGAACTGGGACGACCGCTCCTTCATCCCCTTCACCTTCAGGACAGACTACCTGAAGGTGCTGGGTGTTTGGTTCGGTGGAGCTGAGGTGTGCACTAAGACTTGGGAGGAGCATATCACCAAATTGAAGCAGAAGCTGGGCAGGTGGATGCTCCGGTCCCTCTCCATCGCGGGTAAGAGCCTGGTTGTCAGGTGCGAGGGCTTTTTGTATTGTTGTATGTGGCGCAGGCCTGGCCTATTCCTTGGACCTGCGCCGCTGCGGTCACCCAGACCAACTTCCACTTCATTTGGGGGTCGAGGATGGACCGGGTCCGCAGGGACACCATGTACAAAGACCTGGAAAATGGGGGAAAGGGCGTACTGAACGCCACCCTCGCCCTGATGGCTACCTTTGTGTGCGGCTGCATCAAGCTGTGCGTAGATCCTCAGTACACAAACACCAAGTGTCACTCCTAACTGAGGTTCTACCTGTCCCCGGTGTTGCAAAGGATGGGCCTGGCCTCGTTGCCACGGAACGCTCAGAGTAGTTGGACAGTCCGGTACCACCTGTCCTTCGTGGAGAAATTTTTGAAGGGAAACACCTTTGACCACAAGGCCGTCAGGCAGTGGTCAGCACGTAGTATCCTCGAGATCCTTCGGGAAAAGGAGAGGGTGGATCCTGTCGTGTGGTTCCCCACACAGACTGCCGAAGTCGTTTGGCAGAATGCCTCATCGCCAGAACTTTCAAACAAGTACAAGGACATTGCTTGGCGAGCGGTGAGAGGGGCTCTGCCAGTCAGATCCTTTATGCATGCCCGGAATCTCTGCGCCACTGCATGCTGCCCTCGAGGTGGCTGCGGGAGGGGGGACGAGACTGTCGATCACCTCCTTCTGGAGTGTGCCTATGCGCAGGAGGTCTGGAGGGGGATGCAGTGGTATTTGTCGAGGTTCGTCCCGTGCAGCTCCATGACGCGGGACTCCGTGCTCTACGGGCTGTTTCCTGGGACGCACACTGAGACCAACATCAACTGCGCCTGGAGGACCATCAATGCGGTGAAAGAGACTCTTTGGTCTGCTCGCAACTTGCTGGTCTGCCAGCTGAAAGAACTGACCCCGACCGAATGTTGCAGACTGGCACACTCCAAGGTCCAGGACTACGTGCTGAGGGACGCGCTAAAGCTTGGGGCAGCCGCTGCCAAGGCGCGGTGGGGAAAGACCACGGTATGAAACCCCTCGTCCAGAATAGAAAAAAGGGTCCTATCTGGTAACTGGGCCCAGCGGGCGCCTTGCCCAACTGGGACTGTGCGGGGTGACGACTGCCGGGGTATTTTCTTTGCTTTGTTTTTTCTTCTTCTTTGTTTGTTTTTTTCCTTTCGTTGGTGTACGTACCCACTGGGTAACCCGGAGCGGCTTGCATGACTGGGTAGGTGTATAAATGTTTTATTTTTTGTACATCTTATGAATAAAGTATATTTTTTCAAATAAAAAAAAGTGACGAAACGTCTGAAAACTAACCTTCCAGCTCAGCGAGCAAACTCACATCCAGAAATGGATGTGTTGTCCCAATCAATGTGGTGTCCTTCCTCATCTGTATGTAAGGATACTAGTGATAGTGGATCATGTCTTTTTGTGGCTAGTTGATGTTCGTGTATCCTAGAATGGTGACAAAATGTCTGAAAACAAACCTTCCAGATCCAGTAAACAAGCCCTGCCGGTCCAACCTATCTCTCTCATTGGATAACATTCCAAGCATTATTCTCAAACTTCCTCTGCACTACTTTCAATATAAATACATCCTTACGTAAATTTGGAGAGGAAAACTGCGCTCAGTGTTTAAGACAATGGTCTCACAATGCCTATATAATTATTTATAACAATTACCTTTATGTTCAAGTCCTGTCATAATAAAGGATAGTAAAATGTGAGGCTGGATGAACACAGCAGGCCAAGGAGCATCTCAGGAGCACAAAAGCTGACGTTTCGGGCCGAGACCCTTCATCAGAGAGGGGGATGGGGAGAGGGAACTGGAATAAATAGGGAGAGAGGGGGAGGCGGACCGAAGATGGAGAGTAAAGAAGATAGGTGGAGAGAGTGTAGGTGGGGAAGTAGGGAGGGGATAGGTCGGTCCAGGGAAGACGGACAGGTCAAGGAGGTGGGATGAGGTTAGTAGGTAGCTGGGGGTGCGGCTTGGGGTGGGAGGAAGCGATGGGTGAGAGGAAGAACCGGTTAGGGAGGCAGAGACAGGTTGGACTGGTTTTGGGATGCAGTGGGTGGGGGGGGGGGGAAGAGCTGGGCTGGTTGTGTGGTGCAGTGGGGGGAGGGGACGAACTGGGCTGCACCATCCCCCAGACTTCCCACTGACTGAGGACGAACGGTCAGTCCTTAGCAAGGGGCTCACCTTTGTCCCCCTACAACCACACATCAACGAATACCAGTCACGGTTGGATATAGAGCAGTTTTTCCGCCGTCTTCGCCTCCACGCCTACTTCTTCAACCGGGAACCCAACCCTCCTTCCACTGACCCCTTCACCCGCTTCCAACACAAGTCCTCCTCCTGGACACCACCCCCAGGCCTCCTACCCTCCCTCGACCTCTTCATCTCCAACTGCCGTCGAGACATTAACCGCCTCAACCTCTCCACCCCTCTCACCCACTCCAACCTCTCCCCCGCAGAACGGGCAGCCCTCCGCTCCAACCCCAACCTCACCATCAAACCCGCAGACAAGGGTGGCGCAGTGGTAGTATGGCGCACTGACCTCTACATCGCCGAGGCCAGACGCCAACTCTCCGACACCACCTCCTACCGCCTCCTCGATCATGACCCCACACCCGAGCACCAAACCATCATCTCCAACACCATTCACGACCTCATCGCCACAGGGAACCTCCCACCCACAGCCTCCAACCTCATTGTTCCCCAACCCCGCACGGCCCGTTTCTATCTCCTTCCCAAAATCCACAAACCTGCCTGCCCTGGTCGACCCATCGTCTCAGCCTGCTCCTGCCCCACCGAACTCATCTCCACCTATCTGGACTCCATTTTCTCCCCTTTGGTCCAGGAACTCCCCACCTATGTCCGTGACACCACCCACGCCCTCCACCTCCTCCAGAACTTCCAATTCCCTGGCCCCCAACACCTCATATTCACCGTGGACGTCCAGTCCCTGTACACCTACATTCCGCATGCAGATGGCCTCAAGGCCCTCCGCTTCTTCCTATCCCGCAGGCCCGACCAGTCCCCCTCCACCGACACTCTCATCCGCCTAGCTGAACTCGTCCTCACACTCAACAACTTCTCTTTTGACTCCTCCCACTTCCTACAGACTAAGGGGGTGGCCATGGGCACCCCCATGGGCCCCAGCTATGCCTGCCTCTTTGTAGGTTACGTGGAACAGTCCCTCTTCCGCACCTACACAGGCCCCAAACCCCACCTCTTCCTCCGGTGCATTGATGACTGTATCGGCGCCGCCTCTTGCTCCCCAGAGGAGCTCGAACAGTTCATCCACTTCACCAACACCTTCCACCCCAACCTTCAGTTCACCTGGGCCATCTCCAGCACATCCCTCACCTTCCTGGACCTCTCAGTCTCCATCTCAGGCAACCAGCTTGTAACTGATGTCCATTTCAAGCCCACCGACTCCCACAGCTACCTAGAATACACCTCCTCCCACCCACCCTCCTGCAAAAATTCCATCCCCTATTCCCAATTCCTCCGCCTCCGCCGCATCTGCTCCCACGATAAGACATTCCACTCCCGCACATCCCAGATGTCCAAGTTCTTTAAGGACCGCAACTTTCCCCCCACAGTGATCGAGAACGCCCTTGACCGCGTCTCCCGTATTTCCCACAACACATCCCTCACACCCCGCCCCCGCCACAACCGCGCCAAGAGGATCCCCCTCGTTCTCACACACCACCCTACCAACCTCCGGATACAACGCATTATCCTCCGACACTTCCGCCATTTACAATCCGACCCCACCACCCAAGACATTTTTCCATCCCCTCCCCTGTCAGCTTTCCAGACAGACCACTCTCTCCGTGACTCCCTTGTTCGCTCCACACTGCCCTCCAACCCCACCATACCCGGCACCTTCCCCTGCAACCGCAGGAAATGCTACACCTGTCCCCACACCTCCTCCCTCACCCCCATCCCAGGCCCCAAGATGACATTCCACATTAAGCAGAGGTTCACCTGCACATCTGCCAATGTGGTATACTGCATCCACTGTACCCGGTGCGGCTTCCTCTACATTGGGGAAACCAAGCGGAGGCTTGGGGACCGCTTTGCAGAACACCTCCGCTCAGCTCGCAACAAACAACTGCACCTCCCAGTCGCAAACCATTTCCACTCCCCCTCCCATTCTCTAGATGACATGTCCATCATGGGCCTCCTGCACTGCCACAATGATGCCACCCGAAGGTTGCAGGAACAGCAACTCATATTCCGCCTGGGAACTCTGCAGCCATATGGTATCAATGTGGACTTCACCAGTTTCAAAATCTCCCCTTCCCCTACTACATCCCTAAACCAGCCCAGTTCGTCCCCTCCCCCCACTGCACCACACAACCAGCCCAGCTCTTCCCCCCCACCCACTGCATCCCAAAACCAGTCCAACCTGTCTCTGCCTCCCTAACCGGTTCTTCCTCTCACCCATCCCTTCCTCCCACCCCAAGCCGCACCCCCAGCTACCTACTAACCTCATCCCACCTCCTTGACCTGTCCATCTTCCCTGGACCGACCTATCCCCTCCGTACCTCCCCACCTACACTCTCTCCACCTATCTTCTTTACTCTCCATCTTCGGTCCGCCTCCCCCTCTCTCCCCATTTATTCCAGTTCCCTCTCCCCATCCCCCTCTCTGATGAAGGGTCTAGGCCCGAAACGTCAGCTTTTGTGCTCCTGAGATGCTGCTTGGCCTGCTGTGTTCATCCAGCCTCACATTTTATTATCTTGGAATTCTCCAGCATCTGCAGTTCCCATTATCTCTGATAATAAAGGATAGTATCCCTTTTATCCTTCTTAATTATACATTCTTGGTGCACATTAACTGATTCACCCACCAGAACAATTAAATCCCTCTGACTTAGATTAGATTAGATTCCCTACAGTGTGAAAACAGGCCCTTCAGCCCAACAGGTCCACTCTGCCCCTTGGAGCATCCCACCCAGACCCATCCCACTGGAACCCACACACCCCTGAACATTACAGGCAATTTAGCATGGCCGATCCACCTAGCCTGCACATCTTTGGAGGAAATGGGAGCACCCAGAGGAAACCCACGCAGACATGGGGGGAATGTGCAAACTCCACACAGACAGTCGCCCGAGGCTGGAATTGAACCTGGGTCCCTGGTGCTGTGGGGCAGCAGTGCTAACCACTGAGCCACCATGCTACCCATAACTTCAAAGTTATGCGGTCATTCTCCACTTAAGTAATACTCTGCCTTTTTATTCTTCCTGAGAAAAGTGAACTGTTACACATTTCTTCACATTATAATTCATCTGCCAGGTTTATGCCTACCCATTCAAAGTATCCATGGCTAATCATAACTTCCTTATGTCTTCTTCATACCAAGACAGATAGAAAGATGTAATCTGCAAATCTAGGCACTATAACTTCATTCCACATGTCTAAGTTATTGTAATAAATTGTAAAAAAAAATGAGGGCCCAGCACAGCCACCTGTAGGAATCCATTCATCACATCCTGCTTATCACACAGTGGCTAATTTATGTATCTGTTTTCTGCCAGCTAATCTTCTATCCATGTTGACAAGTTGCCTTCTATACTATAGGCTTTTATTTTTCACAATAACTTTCGATGTGACACCTTACGAAATAGCTCCTGGAAATCTAAGTAGAGTGTGTCCACAGATTCCCTTTTAACCACAGTACTTGTTACTCCCTCAAAAAAATTCCAATAAATCATTAACCTATGATTTCTCTTTGATGAAGCAATGCTGATGCTTCACAATAATCCTTAAGTTTTCTAAGAGCTCTGCCTCCTCCATATTCCCACTCAAATAATCTTTCACTCCACTGCTTCTCAATAAATTATCCAACCCGATCTTAAACAATTCAATAACTGCTCCCATCACTTTTGAAGACGAGAGTTCCAAAGACTCTCAATACTCTGCTAGAAAAATAATTCTCATTTTTCTATCTTAAATGGATGGCCCTTAACTTCTTTAACACATTTTCTAGATTTTTTCCACTAGAGAAAACGCCCTTTCCAAACCTATGCTCTAAGATCCTGAGAGGACCTTGACATGTTTTGATCAAGTCATCCCTTACTATTCTAAACTGCAGCCTAGGCAAACTTAATCTGTCCAACCTTTCGTCATAAGATAATGCACATGTTCCAGTCATTACTCTAGCAAACCTTTTCCCAACTGCTTCCAATGTATTATTGCCTTCCTCGAATAAAATGCGACCAAATTTGAACACAGTACTCTAGATGTCGGATCGCCTTTGCCCTGTATAACTGAAGCATAGGTTCTCTACTGTAGCAAAGTTGGGTAGAGTACTTGTGGCTTAAGAGGCAGGAAGTTAGAATTTGGTGCTGTACAATGCTACCAGGAGAAAGCATTGTGTGTTCCCTTTAAAAGCTGATATGCTTTTTCTATGCTTAGGGATTTAAAAAGGATGTTTGTGAGCAGCAGCTTCAAAGTCTGCAAGTACACAGACAGCACCCAAATTGAAATATTTGTATCAAAAGGCCATGCAATTAGCAGGACAAGCAGCAGTTTTGTTATCATGACAACAAAGGTCTGAATTTAGCCAATTTGAACCAGGTACTTAGACACCAGAAACTAATTAAATTTAAATCTGCTGGTTTTGACAACATAAGGCCAATCATATTGTTAAAAAAACTGATATGTCATCAAGGGTATAAAAGAAGGGGCAGCTGGGCAAAGACAGCAAAGCAAACTGCCATCCACCAGAGTTAACAACCCTCAGCTCGCAAAAGAGAATCACCATTAAGTATGAGAGAAAGCACTAACAAAATAACAACAGTACAAATGGCACAATGAGATAACATTCATAGAAGCATCATAGAATCCCTACAGTGTGGAAACAGGCCCTACAGCCCAACAAGTCCACACCGACTCTCAGCACATCCCACCCAGGCCCATCTCCCTATAACCCGCCTAATCGACACATCCCTGAACACTACGGGCATGTTAGGCCAATCCATCTAGCCTGCACATCTTTAGACTGTGGAAGGGAACCAGAGCACCCAGAGGAAACTCACGCAGACATGGGGAGAATGTGCAAAGTCCACACAGATAGTTGCCCGAGGGTGGATTCAAGTCTGAGTCGCTTGCGGTATGAGGCAGCAGTACTAACCACTGAGCCACCATGTCACCCCTGACAGAAGAATCAACAGAGAAGGCACAGAACGTTCCGGAAGACGTAGCCTGGCTGTAATTTCAACAGACTAAAATTTTTTATAATATATAATTGGGACTTATATTTATTGGAACAGCATACCATTAGAATCTTGTTTTATTTGGGAATAGTCAGTAGTTAGAAGGGGTTTATTAAGTTAGTTAATAGTTTAATTAATTTGTTTACTGTTGGAGTTAGATAAATATATTGTTACTTGTTGATTGTAAATGGAGTGTCATGGATTAATTTTAATTTTATTTAACCACTAGAAGTTCTGAAATGCAGGTTTCACTACTTTTCCCACTCCTTTTACAGACTACAGGGCTAGGTGCTCCTCTGTGGGTGTTTCATTTTTAGTTCATGGGGTCCTGGGGCGGGGGGGGGGGGGGGGGGGAGTCAAATTCCACTTTATAACACTACATTGTGGGGAATACTGAATTAACAATTCAATTAGCCTTGCTAGTTAGTTGCTCTTACTTACAATAATAACTCTTTTTAATTAATGCATTCAGACAACAAGATCATAACATGTACATCTCAGAGTACCTTTATCTCTCACCATTTAGATGATGGGCTACTTTTGTTATATTTCTTGCAAAATGGACAATTTCACATTTTCCCACCTACACTCCATTTACCAGATCTTTGACCACTCAGTTAACCAATTTACATCCCCTTACAACCTCTTATTTTTGTCTTCATAACTTACTTTCCTGCTAATCATCGTGTCATCGATCAGCAGAAGTTAACAACCATACTTTCAGTCCTTTCATCCAAGTCATTTATTAGATAAAGTGGAGGCCCAACACTGATCCCTGTAGCATACTAATTCAAATTTGCAAACCAGGAAATGTGACATCTATGCCTATCTTCTTAATAAAGTGTGGAGCTGGATGAACCATCCCCCTTTTCTGATGAAGGGTCTAGGCCCAAAACGTCAGCTTTTGTACTCCTAAGCTGCTGCTTGGCCTACTGTGTTCATCCAGCTCCACACTTTGTTATCTCGGATTCTCCAGCATCTGCAATTCCCATTATCTCCATGCCTTCCTTCTGTCTCCTCTCAGTTAGCCAATCTTCTACTCCCGTGCGTTTTTATTTCCCACAATATCCTTCAACATGACACCTTATCAAATACTTTCTGGAAACGTAAGTACAGTGTAACAACAGGTTCAACTTTATCCATATATTACTTCACAAAAAAAAAGGCAAAAACTGGATAAACAATTTCTCTTACAAAAAACCATGTTGACTCTGCCCTCAAGGAGTCCTGACAAAACTGGACACAATGGGAATAAAAGAGAGAACTCTCCACCAGTTGTAGTCACACCTGGCACAAAGGGAGATGATTGTGGTGGAGGAGATCACTTATCTCACCTCTTGGGTATCTCTGCAAGAGTTAATCAGGAGTGTCCTCAGCCCAAATATCTTCAGCTGCTTCAATGACCTTCCCTGAATCTGGAAGTGGAGAAATATTCACTGATAATTGCATTATAGTCAATACTATTTGCAACTCTTCAGATACTGCAGCAAGACCTGGACTATATCAAGGTTTGGATCAAAAAGCAGCAAATGACACTGATACCACACACTGCTAGGCAATTACCATCTGCAATGAGAGAATTTAACCCCTCATAGATATTCAATGGCATTACCATCCCCGAATCCCCCTTTATCAACATTTGGAAAGGTGTTTCAGGGTTTTGACCCACTGACATTAGGGAACAGCGATATTGTTGCTATACAGGATGGTGAAGGCGATGGCTTAGAGGGGATCTGGTCAATGTTGGTTTCCCCTTGTACTTGCCGCCCTTGTGCTCCTGGATGGTAGCAATCTTGGATTTGGTAGCTGCTGCTTAAAGAGTCTTCTGCAGTACATTTAAGAGAAAGTACACACTGGGACTAGTATATGTCAGCTGTCGAAGGAGTGAAGGTTTGTGGACGTGGTGCTAATCAAGGAGCTGTTTTATCCTGGATGATGTTAAGGTTGTAGTGTCTTTGGAGCTGCAATCATCCAGGAAACTCAGAGCATTCCATTCTATTCCAGACTTGGACCTTTACAATGGTAGACTGACTTTGGGGAGAAAGGAGGTAGGTTACTCATTGAAAGATTCCTACTCTCTGACCTATTCTATAGCTGTAGTATTTTTATAGCTAGCTCTATTCAGTTTCCAATCAATGGTAACCACTCCAGGATGTTGACACTTAGGGATTCAGTAATATTGATGCCACAGGGCAACAGTTAGATTCTTTCTTGTTGGAGATGAAACTATTCATACTTTCCAGTATCCGAGGATTCTCAAATTGTGCAATTCTCAGCAATGTCATTAAGAAAATACCCACTTTTAACCTTATAAAAGGTTATTGATGAAGCTGCCTAACATGGTTAGGCCTAGGACATTACCCTCAGCAACCCGTACATTAACCTCTTGGAGCTGAAATGACTGACTTCCTACAATCACAACCATTTTCCTTTCTATAAATACGAAAGTTTCCTGATTCCCATTGATTCTAGGTTTTGCTAGGTTCCTTGACACCTCACTTAGTCAATTATGAGAAAACAGCTGACAGTCTATTAGAATACGCAGGTTTATAGGTAAGAGAGGCATGGATGAGGGTTTCAGCAGTTGCAGAGTAGAGAAATATAGAGGTGATAATGGGCTGTCCTAGCTGTGGCACAGAAATGTGATCAGAAGCTACCTCAGATATGATGCCAAGCTAATGAACAGTTATCCAGCTCGACAGTTGCAAGACAGCAGAATATAAGTTGTTAGCAAGGGAATAGAATTTGTAGCAACAACCAAAGATAATGGATTTCCAATATTTAACCAGAGGGAAGTTCTGTCCATTCAGTCACACAAAGAGTTCAATAACTTAATCACAATGGAGCACTAAGAAAGATAACTGCTGAGAATCATCAGCAAATTTGTTAGAACTTACCCTGTGGTTTCAAAGGATGGCTTATAAAGAAGAAATGGGATGGGGAAGGAGGAAGGATAGATCCTGGGAGTGGCATGGGTGGTGCAGCAGAAGTTATTATGCCCTAACAGGAATAGAAGCCATTCCACATACTTCTTTAGGTGTATTTTGTTAGATAAGAATAAATCCATGGAGCGTTGTCCTACCTGTTGGATGATAGTGGAAAGGCATTGAAGATGTTGTTGTTAACAATGTCAAAAGACTGCATTCAGAAGGAGAAGGAATAGTTTTCCTTTGTCAAAACCACATAGAAAGTCACTCTGACTTTGATAAGAGCCATTTCAGCACCATGGCAATGATGGGAAAATTACTGGAGCAATCCACAGTACAATTTTAAATCAGCTGATGTTTGCAAAGAGTTAAAGATGACAGGCTAAACTTGAAACCACCAGCCAGGTGACGGAAAACTGTTGGGATGGTTTCAGAGGTAGACAGATTGAGAGGGAGCATGTGATATTACAGAGGCTCAAGGAGGTTGCCTTCATTGATTTAGCGACTGTGTCACAAGCATTTGTTTCAAAGTGAAAATTCTTATAACTTTTTCACCACGACTAAGATTATTAAGCTAAGAGGCAAGTTCTTATACTTCCATACGCCAGTACCATCTAATTGGAACTGTGGTCTATTGACTTTGAAGGTGGCTACAAGTTATTCATAATTTTTATGGACCTAAAGGGCTGGAAAATACTTCACCATTATCAGAGATGTAAATCACAAATTCCTGTTTGTAGGTTCAGGAATTATTAAATCGTTGCCCAGATACAAAACCCTCTTGATCCTACAGATTCTCAGGCAAGTGGTTTGGCCTGCCACGTCATTGGTGGCTCTCCTGAATAAACAATTCATCTCATGCCATTCTCTTGCCTTCTCCCAGTAACTCTAAACGGTCTTCATTTTTAGATAATAATCCAGTTCCCTCGTGAATGCCTCAAGCCAACTTGCCTTGATC
This sequence comes from Stegostoma tigrinum, assembly GCF_030684315.1. Lineage (NCBI taxonomy): Eukaryota > Metazoa > Chordata > Chondrichthyes > Orectolobiformes > Stegostomatidae > Stegostoma > Stegostoma tigrinum. Next base: position 68,137,047 of record NC_081354.1, read on the forward strand.
ACACTATCAGATGGTGCATACCAGAGTTTAAACACTTGCTGCACAAGAATTTTTTTCATGTTTCTATTTTTTTTGCCAATTACTTTAAATGTGTCCTCTCAGCCTCTCACCAGTGGAACAGTTTTATTTGCTTACTTACTCTGTTCAAACGACTGTTTTCAATATTAAATATCCTTTCAACTTTTCCAATATCACCCGTGGGGTGGCATAGCAGTTAGCACTGCTACCTCAGCGCCAGGGACCCGGGTTCGATTCCAGTCTCGGGCGACTGTCTGTGCGGATTTTGCGCATTCTCCCCGTGTTTCTGCTTGGGTTTCCTCCCACAGTTATGTCGATTGGCTATGCTAACTTACCCATAGTGTTCAGGGATGTGTAGATTAGGTGGGTCTGGACGGGATGTTCCGAGGTTTGGTGAGGGCTTGTTGAGCCGATAGGCCTGTGTCCATACTGCAGGGATTCTTTGATCATAGAATTTCAAGCTAAGGAAAAAGTTATTTGGACAATCACTCACCCTAACTCTTCCCGTTCCCCCCCCCCCTACACACTCTACGATTGATAATTGAGTAATAAAACATGAACAGTGAAACTGAAGTTGGAAAACAGCTTTCAAAAGTACGCAGCGTTCGGGATCCTGAACCTCTCCGCTTCCCCAACACCAGGTTGGCCACATCTCTTTTTCATTTTTATCTTTCTCCTCTTTTTGATAGTGACCGCGAAAGAAGGTGGCATCACTACCAGCAAGAGCAGTAGCAGGCAGCCCAGGGTGGTTGCAGCTGTGAGTCGAAGCCCTTTTGATGAGTGCGAGCTTAGCATGGCTAGGTGCTTGTGGACTGTGGTGTTGAACTATTAACAATGTTTTGTTTTTCTACCTTTTAGTAAGGAGGACTGTAATGTTTAACTTTTTTTAAATGTTGGTTTCATTATTTTACCCCTTTGTACCTAGATTCTGTACCAAGGTATCTTTGTTCCTAAGATGGCGCTCTAAGTGGCGACTTGTAAACTTTTCACTGTGCTCGTGAGTTTACATTCAAATTCAAATGAGAAACTACATTATACCATAATTGCACTCAATAAAATACTGGTAAAAACTTGTTTATATCATGAAAATTCCTGACCCATACAAACATCTTTCAACTTAAAAGCAAAACTAAATTATCTAGAGATAATAATCCAAACAAATTATCTAACAGGGAGGAGCAGCGGCCGGACAGATCGCAGAGATTTCCAAACTCCATTCTTTCGCCGTTCGCCTTGATTATTGCAATCACTGGAGGCTCACTAACTCGGTTAGTGTTATTACCACTGCCCAACCTAACGCCTCTTTACTTCATCACGAAAGGAGGTCAGTGAGGAAGAATCTCCTCCCCGAATACCCCCATCTCTTGGCACCACTCGTTCATACGTACTCTCCTTTGAATTGTACACAGAGCTACTTTGCCCGATCAATCGTTTTTCCTCCTGCTCTCAAATGACAGGCAAGGAAGGAGAACTACAGACAGAAAGACAACACCGACCTACACCTAGCGTGGGGGTACTCGCCGTTCTGCCATCCCTCCCCGCTTCCCTGAGCCGCGGCTGGAGTCGCACGTGACCGGACGCAGGCAGCTGGAATCAGCTGGTGGTGACGCAACGGCGCACGGACCTGGTGTCGAAGGCGGACGGTTGGACCGGAGTAGTCTCCTTTCGCGCGCCGCTCGACTTACCTGCCAGGGCAGCGTCTTCCTGCTCCTTCTTCTCATTCTCCGTTCTGTAGGCCCGCCGTCCTTCGTCCAGTTCGCGGCCATCACCATCGCCACTCTGGGGAGTGTGTGTGTCCGAGGACGGCGATGAAGGACTGTGGAGGGTGAAAAGTGTTGAGATTTTCGAAGGGGAGATACCCCATGGACAGCAGTCGCTTCACCTGAGGAGGGGAGGGCGGCGGGGAGCGAGGGTGTGGGGGTGTTCGCGAGGCACCTGGCAGCCAGTTCGCGGCCCGAACCGCCCCGCCCCCTCCCTCTGTCAGTCCGATTGTTGTGGCTCGCGCCATTCCCGGGACAATGGCCTGGATGAAGAACTTGCTGAAGCCTGGAGGTAACCTGCGGAGCGGCTACCAGCCCGGGAGCATGTTGTCCATCGCCCCCCCCAAAGGGCTTCTGAACGGACCCGGAGAGAACAGCTGCTTCCTCAACAGCGCGGTGCAGGTAAGGGAACGGCACCTGATCCGCACTGGGCTCGGGCTGCGTTCAGCGGTGCGCCGACAGCCATAACAACGACTGCTCGTTCGACACACCTTGAGAACCCATGTTTAAAAGTCGGAGGCAATCTTCCCTTTTTTTGTGGAATTGTGTCTGGAAACTTTTAACTCCACCCGACTGCTTCCCGATGGAAGGAATGCAGTGACACCCTGATTGCACCGTATCTGGCGCAGTTTATCATTTCGGATCGCTGTAGGGGAAATAATTTTAAAAAACCCTCATCCATCGTACAAGCTGACTGCAACGATTCGTCTTCTTTTAAATTATTTTGTTGGGTATTAGCTTTTAATTGTTGCACGTTGATAGTTCAGCTGTCGCTGTACTTTGCAATACCTTGTAAACCAAACTCTATTGTTATCAAGGCGAAATCGCAGAGAGCGTCACCAGATCCTAAGAGGAAGACGGGAGGAGGTGAAATTTTAACAAGTCTGATGCAGATAAAATTTGCAATCTGATTTTGAAATGGAACATTTAACTCTTAATTTCATAGGACACAGATGTTATGCTGCAGGTGGACTTTATTTTTTTTAAACGTGATGATACTGCAGGGAAAGTACTGTTTTTAGATGTTTGTAGATTTTGTTATAGGCTTCTATTTTATCCCTCGGTCTCAATTTTTTTCCCTGGGGCTATTTGTCTACTGACACATTTGAGGAGTGACTAGCATTTTGATTTTGTGGACCCCTTAAGTGTTTTATGTCTTAAGAGTTTGACCAATGTAGCCACCAGTTTTCATGTATCTAAAGCTATCAATAACTGAATATTCTGATTTGTTTTTTATTTAATGATTTATTACAAACTTCCAGACCTGCAAGGTTTGAACTGGGCGTGTATACAAAAAGAGATACAAGCTAAGTTATACTTCAAAATAGGAAAGAACTATTGTACATATTTGGAAGGTGATTCTACTAACTTCTTTGGAGTCATCAGAAGAATTACTCAGTTTGAGTAACTGACGTATTTTTTAAATACTGTTTTTAGTTGAGTTTCAGCTGGTTGAAAAGTGATTTGAATGGTGTATTGTTGTAGTTAACTGAAGAGTTTTTCTGTTATAAATTGTGGATCAAACACATTCTTCACATTTTTGCCTGAATTGTGTAGTGCAAACGTACAGATTATATCTCTCTTCAGACTACTTTTAGAAGTTGAAAAATGGTTTTATTATTTAAGATCTGCTTGCGCAAGCTATATTTCAAAGACTTGTAACAACACAGCTCTGAGCCTTTTCCTTTCTTGAGAAGCAAACTAAACCTATCCATTCTTTCCTGATCATCAGCTTTTTCGTTTGTTTCTTCACAAGTTCCTCCACATCCTTCCTACAACATAAGGAAATATTGTGCACAGTACTGTGGTTAACCAGGTTGATAAGTTGCTATGTCTTCTCAGTTCTTTTATCAAAATGAACCCCAGTTTGTATTTTTAAAGTTGCCCAAGCAAGGAACAGGTAGGCAGTTTAGTATACTGAAAACTTAAAGTAATGTAGAAAACAGTATGACGTAAACAAACATTTGTAATTTGTTTCACTTCAGAAATATTTGTCAGTTTAGGTATGCTTAAAATAATGTGGTCCTTTAAACTTTTGCAAAACTGTGGCTATTGTTGTCCTTGTTTAGTTATACTTCAGATGACTTCGGTTTGAATGAAACTGCAGGTAACATGTATGGGGGGAAAAGTTTCAGGTATGATTGGTGATGAAGTCACAGTAGTTTTGTAACAAAAACAAATTGCTGGAAAATCTTAGCAGGTTTGGCAGATCTGTGAAGAAAAATCAGAATTAACATTTCTGGTCTGGTGTCCCTTCCTCAGAACTCAGGAAGGGTTGCTGGACCCAAAATGTTAATTCTGATTTTTCTTCACAGATGCTGCCAGACCTGCCGAGCTTTATCAGCAACTCCTGTTTTGGTTCTGATTTACAGCATCTGCAGTTCTTTCAGTTTTTATTTAGTTTTGTAACACTTCAGTTTCTTTGTATGGCAAAGCATGTGCACAAAACACCCAGTCTGTGGGAGAATGCTATTCAATTCACGCTCATGGAGAATGGTAGATTTTCTGCAATAATTGTTAACTTACTGTGGAGTTAGAAATGTTCTTACAAAAAAAGATTTGTGCTTTACAGATAGTGTTGTACTTGGCACAACTTATGGGCTGAGTTTTTTTCAGTGATTTTTGCCTACTGAGCAAAGCAATAAACAAACTTGTGGCTGTTCTAATATCAAAAATACTTTACATCAGATGAGAGCTTTAGATGAATTGTGCCCTGGAAGACTGCGCTTTGATGGAACAAATCCTTATGAACTGTTCATTATTTTTGTTCATGTGTATTTTTCTAGCCTATATTTCCCATAGAAATTTAAACTCTTTATTTTGCTGTAGGATAGTATAGATTTTCAAGACCATATGGCTCCGCTTGACTATGCTCGAAAATCAGTTTTTGCTCATAGTTTCTGCAATTGTGCTCAAAATGTGCCCAGCAATTGTTTTTCAACTGCATATTTCATAAAAGTTCTGACGTAATAACCTTTCAATGGGCTTAAAATGAAAAGGGAATTCTAAGCAGGACGATAGAATTATTTTTAGTCAGTCTCTTCAGACTTTATGACACAGATTCAGGGCATTAGGGCTTTGAACCTGGACTTTCTGGTCCAGATATTAGGGATATTGGTCAGCCCAAAGACCACCTGTGAGCTGGACAAATGTAACTCAGTCAACTCATGCTTCCAATCATCAGTGAAGAGCGAGAATTAATTAGTGTTTTTTTGCATGAAATGATCCCTGCAGACTGGTATTGTGTTCTGGTTCTGCTGGAATCACTTTACTCCTGATCCCTCGGAAGTAAGCATGACGTGAACATGAGAGAGGATGATGTGAACAAAACACAAGAAACAAAGTGCTATTCGGGACAGAACTTTAATCACCTTTTAACAAACTTAAGGGCCCATTTCTTCTTCTTACTGTAGTTACAGTGGATATCACCCACGGGATACATTGCAGTAACTCTTCAAATTTACCATCTCCTAGTGCATAATCTTCACCACCATGGATAAAATTATAAGATCATGAGAGCATCACTGACCCAACTCGTAATGCACTTTCTCTCAAAGTCAATATTTATCCTGATGTGGCAAACTGCCTCCTTCAAAGCCAAAATCCTGGAGTTTTTGAGATGTGTGATTACTTTGGCTTTGTGGTGGACCTTCTCATTAAACTGCTGTCAGCTTTTTTGTGGAGTACCATTCAGCAGGATGCTTCCAAGAGAAGACACCTCATGTCAGTAAAAGATATTTTTTTTTAACAATTCTGGCATTTTTAATACTAAAAGTTAACTTGGTAACTCTTAATTACTGTTTAGTGGTTTCGAATGAGGCTAATAGTATTTTTGACTTGCATTATCTCCAAGGCTAGAGATCAGGAGATGATGTGGCAGTTGTGGGAAGATCAAATTAAAACTGAAGCCTGATGAATTTTTAAAGTTAAGTAGGGTTGAAGAGGAGGAAATGTCTACCTGTAACTAACTGTGACATCCATAGTGAGTCTTTAGTAAGAAAGAGCGCCCATTGATAGTATTCCTTAACATGCAAAATGTTTGGCACAGTGGCTGCTGCTGTGAGCAGGTTCAGTCAAATTGAATTCCCTGGCAGAGTAAATAGAAGCCATCCAAATGAATATAACAGTTCTGCTTATCCTAAAAGCAAGAATTCAGAATTTCCCAGTGTTAGAATATGAGCCTAGCACTGTTCTCAATAATGTTGATGACACTTGGTATTCTGAGATTGACTTGCGTGCAATTTCACTTTAACATCATGTAAGTAATCTCCTTGGAGTTCTAACATATCATCAAAAAGACTTCAAAATTTCAGAGTTATGAATGAGAAATAGGCCAAACTCTGCAGAAGCTAAATGAGGCATCCTCCAAAGAACAAAAGACCCGATCTAACACTTAAATTGCATCAAGGCTAACGGGCAGCAGAGATTGTTTTGCATGATGCTCTGAAGAACTGTGGTTTGTACACAAAGTGACGTTTTGCAAAAGCAGAGTAATGTGAATGCTGGAAAACTGAAATAGAAACAAACAATATAAAATTCCTGATTCATCAGGCAACATCTGTGGAGAGAAACAGTGTTAACATTTCAGGTCAAGATCACATTCCATCAGAATGGTCAGTATTGCCGCATTGTGGTCAAGACTTTATGTAACGTGCAAATGACATTGCGAGTGGTTCTTTAGTGCTGGTATGAACAGTGTTTCAAGGAGCTTTGGATGTATTTGAGGAATCGGATTCCTCACACGAAGGGTGGAATTTAAGTTGGCATTTATGTGGAATAAATTGAAGGTATAGACTGTGTTTCTTAGGAAACAGGCTTGTTTTTAGCTGATCAAACATGAGGGAAATATTAAGCAAAGATGATGAACAAGGTAGAAAAGATAAACAGAAATCTTGTCAGAGAGAAAAGTAGGACTTCAAAATAGCCATTCCTGGAATATAAGTTGTAATAAACTTAAAAATATAAACACAGAATAAGCAAATCTTGAAAATCTGAACTAAAAACAAAAAGTGCTGGACATGCTCAGAAGGTCAGGTAGCATCTGTGGAATAACAATTAATGTTTACAGTTTCAAACTAAAAGGCCATCTGTCTGAAACACTAAATCTATATCTCTGTCCACAAATGCTACCTGATCTACTGGATTTTCTTAACTTTTTTTTGCTTTTGCTTTTGTTTTGGCTGATGGCGATCGTTATATGGAAACAATCATTCCCTTCGGTCCAAAGCGTTTTGAAGCTGTACAAATTTCTCATTGAGAATTATTAAATTTGGCCATCCAGCTTATTCCATGATGAGGCAGACCAAGCAGTTTAGTAACAATCTAGAACTGAGCAGTAAGAGCAAAACATCATAACAATCCTCAAGACATTACTAAATTGAGTTATCATTTATACCACATTTAACATAGAATATTATGAAATGTTCCTTTTAGTTCCAAATATGGATTTTACTGCCATTCCTGAGACCCCTACTACAGAATACCTCTTCCCATGTGTACTAGGACCTGCGAGATTTGAGAGAAATGCCCCACTCAGACTATTTTGTGCTGTACATGGATCTGCAGTAGATTTTGCAACTTTGCAACACACACAACAGATGATTTATATTGCAAAGGTTAACTGAGTAGCACTGATATTCAAAAACCTCATGGCATTGACTAGTACGTATTGGAACATTTAATATAAAATGGATTTATAAATAGTAATATTCCCCCACTAGTCCTTGGTGGCTCCTGTGTTCATCACTCAAAGCTGTGTTTGCCACTGATAGTTGCTGTTTGTCCAATACACTTGGGTATGGATAGGCTAGGGCATTTCATTCAGAACCAGAATTGGACTAAAGTTTGTTTTTGTGTTCTGTGTCTTGCTTCTTTGAGCATTGGGATAGTTTCCTCCAATTCTTACTGGGCATACCTGCCCTTATAAAACCATCATACTTATGAACAAAATCAACAATAGTTTTAGGGTTCTCAGGTATATCCTACAAGTGATTTGTGGGTATTTTATTCATTGACATTCATTTTAATGGTGTAGAGAAAGGCCTTTCAGCCCATTGTGTCCATGCTAGTCACCAAATATCTGTCTATTCCAATCCCATGTTCCTGAACTTACACAGCAACCTAGTATTGCATTTCAGGTACCCATCTAAATACTTCTCAAATGTCTTGAGAGTTTTTGCTACCCTTTTTTTCAGGCAGTTTGTTTCAAATGCACTCTCCAGCTGGAAAACATTCCGAAATTCCCCTCTAAATCTTTTGCTTCTTACTATAAAAACTGAAGAAGGGCCTAGGCCCGAAACGTCAGCTTTCCTGCATCTCTGATGCTGCTTGGCCTGCTGTTATCATCCAGGTCTACACCTTGTTATCTCAGATTCTCCAGCATTTGCAGTTCCTACTATCTCCCTCTATGATAGTCTCCTGGTTCTTGTGTTCAATGCCTTGACTAAAGGTAAGTATGTCATAACCCTTCCTTCTTAACCACCTTATCTATTTGTTCTACTGCCTTCAAGAAAACATGGGCACGCAGGCCAAGGTCCCTTTTTTTTTGTATTGTCTAGAATCCTACCACTTAACATACACTCCCTTGCCTCCCAGATGCATCATTTGTCACTTTTCAAGATTAAATTCTGTTTTCTTTAGTTCCATTATACTTTGAATTTCTTCATGCTTTAGTTACCTCTGTAGCTTCAGATTGTTGAATTAATATGAGAATATCTAAGGTTTTGGAGTAGATCTGTAGCTCGGGTTGTGCATCTTGAGGTTGGTTGGCTCACTGAGTTGGTTTGTTGTTCCACAGATGTTTCGTTACCGTGCTTGGCAACATCCTCAGTGCAGCCTCTGATGAAGCGTTGTTGTGTTTTCCCACCTGACTTCTAAACTCTGGGGTCCATTGCAATGGATTGCCTCACTTCTGGGTTTCCTCCATAGTGGGATATATATGGGGTCGAGTTCAATGTGTTTATTAATAGCCTGCTTCATGGAGTGCCATGCTTCCAGGAATTCTCATGCTTGTCTCTGCCTAACCTGTCCCAGGATCTTGGTGTTGTCCCAGTTGAAATCATGGTTCTCCTTGTCCATGTGGTTTGAACAGGTATTGAACTTCAATAATAACCATCCCAGCACACACACACACAAGCTGCGTGCTAACACTATTCAAAAAGGGCAACAACACACTGCAGCAACATGGAACTACACCAAGAGGAGGAGGAATACCTCTTCCAAATGTTCAAGGATAATGGATATCCAAAGAACTGGGTCAGGAGATGCCTACACAAACAGCATCAGAAAGATTCTACATGCCCCGACACATTCATCACACTATCCTACATCAGGAACACGTCAGAACTCACCACAAAACTTCTACGACCGCAGGGCACCAGAGTGGCATACAAACCCATGTCAAGCCAATGACAGGTGCTCACCCCAACTAAAGACCCACTCCCTGCCATGGACAGGACCAATGCTATCTACAAGATCCCCTGTAGAGACTGTGAGAAACGCTACATTGGACAAACAGGAAGGAAACTAACAACAACAGTACATGAACATTAACTGGCTGCAAATACTCAGTCATCTCAAACCACATGGACAAGGAGAACCACGACTTTGACTGGGACAACACCAAGATCGTGGGACAGGCTAGGCAGAGACAAGCACGAGAATTCCTGGAAACATAGCACACCGTGAAACAGGCTATTAATAAACACATTGAACTCGACCCCATATAGATTCCCTATGGAGGAAACCTGGAAGTGAGGCAATCCATTTCAACGGACCCCAGGGTTTAGAAATCAGGTGGGAAAACACACCGACACTTCAGAGGCTGCACTGAGGATGTTGCCAAGCACGGTAACGAAACGTCTGTGGAACAACAAACCAGCTCAGCAAGTCAAGTCTCTAGTTTCTGGAACTCTTCTACCTAACCTTTAATCCTCTATTAATTGAGAACACAAATGTCTTCACTGATTTGACCAAAAATGTGGTTGTGCGGGATTGATATGGCTGAGAAAAAAATGTTGGACTAATGTATATCCTATCTCTTGAACATCAGCCGTTGCTTGATTTGTACACTCTTTCTTTTGAATCTGAGGGATGTCATTTAAGTGTCAGTGCAGAAACTTGAACAGAAACGTTTAGACTTTCACTCTACTGAGGGAGTAGATTGCGTCATTGGATGTACTGTTTTTGGATGAAACATTAATCAGGGGCCCTGTCTACTGTCTCGTTTGTAAGTAAATTGAATGACGCTCATTTAAAGAAGAGGAGATTAGCTATATGTGGTGTCATGGCCAATATGTAATCTTCAGTAATGATAGCATTACAACATTGCTATTTGTGGGATCTTGCTACACATTTCACAATTACTTAATTGACTGTAAAGCACTTTAGGATGTTCCAATGTTGTGAAAGTCATTATAGAGGGAGTATGCATATCGACCTGACAAACAGACATATAGCGAAAGTAGCTTTGTTGTAAGTACCTTCACTTCTCACACAGGGATGATTCTTTGCTTCCAATATGCATCATTAAAATGATGATATTCTGTTGAGTGCAACTGCACCTTAACTGAAGCTAGTTCGCACACTAAAAGGTGTGCGTTTTATAAATTGACTAAGCTTTAAATAAATTTCCATGCAATATATTTTAGTTTTCGTAGTATATGTCAACTATGATGTGAATCCTGATGACCATATTTTGTCTGCATAATTGTCTGGAGTGATACATTTGCATTCTATCGCACAAAGTGCACTGTATGTAATTTAAATCTGAATTATTTATTGCACTAACTCGCCACCACCACCACCCCGGCAAAAGTTCTCTCGTGCAATGACTAATGCCTAGAAGCCCAAGACTTTTATTTATTCACGGTTTGTTTGTCAGTGGCTGGGGCAGCATTTATTACCCATCCCTCATTACCCTTGAAGGCAGGTTTCCTGAACTGTTGCAGACTGTTTGTTGTAGGTACACCCTCAGTGCCAGAATATCCTGATAAATTGAAGGAAGCTGTTGGTGACACTGACATGTCTATTGCTTCAAGGGTTATAAAGGACATTTTTTGTTCTTTTAAACCAGCTACAGTTAAGAATGGAAGTGCACTGATTAAATGCAGTTTTATAAAGTCATTTGGTGTTGACAAGCAACAAAAGTATGAAAAGATTTAGGAACATGGATTTAAATTGATTGGCACATTAATTTTAAAAATTAATTTAAAACTGTTGACTGTGTGAGCCAAAGATTGTGAATGTGCACAGGCTGTTTGATTTGGAGCAACAAAACTGATTTAATTTTTTTCACATCTGATCTCACGCAGAGGGTGATGCATGCAGGAAAAAACTGCCAGTAAACCTGGTGGAGACAGGTACAATTGCACATTTAAAAGGCATCTGGATGGATATGTGAATCGGAAGGGTTTAGAGGGATATGAGCCAAATCTGACAATGGCTGTAGGTCTGGTCGGCACAAGCGGGTTGGACTGAAGGGTTTGTTTCTGTGTTGTATGATTCTGTGTGACTATATCAAGAGGAGATTACCTGGATATCAAACTGAATCAAATTCACTTTCTAATTTTGTTTTAATTTATTATAACCTCACTGAAGTGATATAGATGTTATATTACATTGAAGTATAATGAAAATGTTCATCGACTGACAATCATATGCACCTGCAAATAGTTCGATTAGTACAAGTGAGAAATGTTTTGCTTTACTGTGCCGAAATCATTAACTCACCAACTCATAATAAAGCTGTTGGATATTTGTAGATTTATTCAATCGATGAAAATGCAATGTTGACTTTATGTACAGTGCCCTAATATTGCAATTTAATTTTCTTCCTCTTGAAAGTCTGGTATTTATCACTGCCAGTACAGCTGACATGGCATACACTGTGTTGAGAATTGTGGGTATCATATGCGCAGTTAGTGAAACAGATCATCTGTAAGAGGAAAAAGTGATTGGAGGTAATGGGAACTGCAGATGCTGGAGAACCCGAGATAACAAAGTGTGGAACTGGATGAACTGCTTGGCCTGCTGTGTTCATCCAGCTCCACGCTTTGTTATCTTAGTAAGAGGAAAAAGTATTCATTCTGGTTGTAATGGAAACTCTTTAAAACTCTGGATAAAATCCCGTAGCTTATTTATGCCCAAGTGTACTCAATAACAAGCAATTATCTGTGGCGAACAGAGAAGTTACTGAAGTGGGGGAATATTACCCATTATAAATCCATTCTATATTAAATATCCCAATCTGTACCGGTTAATGCCTTGTAGTTTTTGAATATCACTGCTACTCTATTCACCCTTGCAACATAATCCTCACTGTGTGCTGCAAAGTTGTCAAATCTGTCGCATTCTCATAAACAGCACAAATAGTTTGAGAGGGATGTTTCTCTTAAATCTAGCAGATCTTCAATGGCAGTGAAATTGTAATTCCTAACTTATTTTGTTATTACTACATTTATTAAGGATAGGCAGAATTAGTTTACAGCTGTAATAAGCATTTAATATGTCTGTGTCTTTCAGTTTCTCAGATTTCATTGGTTGACAGTCCTGTCAATGAAATACCAATGGGATATGAGATGTGGTAGAACCCAATCACCATTCACCCCTGTGTCACAAACCCCTACCAGTTGGGATGGTAAAGGCAGCTCCCAAAAATATTCAGCTATTTTTTTCAGGTAGGTGCTGCTATTCTGAATTATTTTAGCACCCATCATTTCCAAATAAATGCCATTGTGCAATGACCAACCTCTACTTCCCTGAGAATGTTAGCTCTGAGAATCTGTGCCTGATCCTTAAATTCAGCTTGAACTTCCCTAAGCTGCGCTGGTGAATGAATTATCACCACGTTTGAATTTTTATTAGATTGGTCTTATTTCCAAACTTGATGCTGCTGAAGTGAAGTTGTGTTCGATATGTTTCTGACTTCATTTCATAAATCATATGGCGTCTGAAACAAAATTGAAGGTGGTAGCCGGAAGTAAAAAGGATTGACAGGCAAAAGTGCTTTTGAGGAGAGAAAGGAACAGAGTGGGCGATCCTTTAGTATGGAAAGGATTAAATTTGAGAAATGCTGTTGTGGTGATAAGAAAGGCACATATGCTGTAGTTTGAGGATAGTATGGATGAAGAATTGGGATACTGTGGAAGAATGGGATTTTTCTTGGCTTTCTTAGAACCATAAAGAAACTTGATTACAATGTAATATCCAGTCGTTTATATAGTAATGTGTCATATGTGATAATATACATTCCAACTTGGAATGATAAATAACATTACTGGAGAATGATTAATTTATTGTAATTGTTGAGATACTCTACTTGTAAAAATGCATTTTCAGAATGGAGATTTCTTGCAAGGAATCTATTTGGGAAATAAAAATAAGAAGTGCTGGAAATATCCGACAGTTCAGGCAATGTATGTGAAGAGCAAAGCAGTTGATATTTCTGGTCTGACTTTCCAACAGAGCTAGTTTATGAAATAAGTTAAAATATTGCATGAGTGTTATACATAAGAGCTTAAATCTGAATGGATTGAGGTGAGTCTCGACGTCTGTAAGTTAGCTTTATTTAAATGTCACTTGCTTATACGTACAGTACTTTATATAAGCTGTTTAAAGCATCCATCAATGTAATTTTAATAATCAACTATCCAAACATATATGGAAGAAACAATTTGAAATGAAATGAAATGATGAATACAAGTTATTCACTGGGACTGGTTGTATTGTCACAACTCGCTGGAGTAGGGTGAAGTCAAGCCCCATTATACCTGGAGTCTTCACAAAAGTTAAAGATTTTTTAAAAAGCACATAAAGCTTTCCCAGTTTACCTGTCTGCTAGACCCAGGCTGATAAAGAATTGTTGAGGTTTCTGTACGAAATTGAAACATACATTGACTCTAGCTACAGCTAAGAATTGTTGGCATATAGATATGCTAATTACTTAAAGCTCTAAGCCCACTTATAAACTCCCTTTTAGGCAGGCATTTAAAAGAAAATGAATTATGGACTGGGAAACACTGGGAATGTAGTTCTGTGGTGATTGCTCGCAGGAACTGTTAAGATGATCCTGATGATTGTTGTGTTAGTTACCTTGTGTTACTTTGTTTCTCACTCATCCTTCAAATAATTTACCGGTTTGCAAGAAGCAACGACATCACTTTTTAATGGGTTTATGACCTGTTAAAGTCACAGCTTACAGCAACTGCTGAAGGAAAGATAATCTGGGTTCCTTTAAGTTGAAAGTGGCTTACTGCAGAGAGCAGTTCAGAAGTTCCTAAGCTAGTTTGTTCTTACAGCTCTGTATCTTGTTCACAGCCCCGTGCTGTTCAGCTACCCAAGAATCAATCTCTTATTTGTTGGCAGGCAGAAGGCCTTTGTCGTTGATATTTCATCACTAGTTCACACATCAGTCCTTTATTTGATGCCAGCCAGAGCTCCATTAGTAGGAGGGTTACGTGGGGACAGGGAGGTATGGGTTGATGTGTTGGGTTGTTGGTCAGGAAGTGAAAGGTATCATTTGTGTAGCACAGAACTCGGATGTCAGAGACATTAGGTCAGCGTCCGGGGAGCTGTGGCGTTTCCCATCGGAAATTTAAACTTCCAGGGCCGTTCCTATGAAGTCACTCCATTCAGACTACTGAGTGGCCTTGATGTATTTCTAGGGGTACAACCAGTATCTGGAGACTAGAAGATCTGGAATATAATTTCCAAGCATTCTTATCCTATTTCTTATAGTTACAAATTCCTTTCATCAATATAAGTAGTCAGTCTCTGCATCTTGGATAGGTCGTATGAGTTAATGCCAGAACATACTGTACTTGTTTAAAAACTTTTTTTAAAAATTGCTGTTTCGCATACCTCATTCCCATATAAGATTCTTATTTCTGCCTTGCCTCCCTAAATGCTTTTCCCTTTCCTTCCTGGATGAAATTGCACTTGGTGGAGAATGTTTGTTTGACAAACACAAAAAACTTCTACTATTTCCAGCAGAAACAAAAATTGATGGAGAAACTCGGCAGGAATGGTATCATCTATGTATCTTCAGCTGGCCAGTCTGGTGATGAGACTGTAAAGTGCCTTTTGAGCAAGTTGTTTGATTGTAGAAGATATGCAAGTAGTATAATATAGGAGAGTTCATTGATTAGTATTCCTCTTCAGTTCTCTCCTCTTTCCCAAAACCTGGGACACAAGCAAATTATTTATTCCTGCTCTGTCTTGATAATGATGATCTAACTCAGTGCAACATTAGGATTAAATATGCAGACCTCTTTACCAAAAAAGATAACTTGCTTACTGAGCTGACAAAGTAATGTATTATTGATAGGTAATGATGTGTGGGAAATTTTCTTTGTTTCACAAATCTTTCAAAGACCCGTTTGATTCATCAGGAAGTGGTATTTTCCTATTTGGGGGCTGTACACTGGAAATCATTTCGGTACATTTTATAGCACATACATTCCTGTATGATGGTTTTTGGGAAGTTCTGATTATTGGTCCTAGAAAGCGTATTTAGAAACAGCATTGTGTAAACAGAAGTCCTTTTAAACTGGGAATGATTTTAAATTTCTTTAGGAGAAAAGGGCACATGGAAGGGATGTTTTAGCATTTATGTATCTTTGTTTATCTTCAATGGGAGCATAATTCATACAAAAGATTACTTTTCTTATATTTAAAAGCCAATCATATTTTGAAGGCATTCTTTCTTCTTAGTCAGTTTGACAATTGAGATCTAGGAATCAGATGAGAGTTTTTTTCCTCAGAGTTGGGATTTGGTATGCACTGCCTCGGAGAGTGATGAAGGCGGATTGCATAGGAGGTTTCAAAAGACAGTTGGATAAATATTTGAAAGTGATGAATTAAGAGGGCTATGGAGATTTGGAGAATGGGACTAGTTGGGTAGTTCTTTTGGGAACTGGTACAGATGCCATAGGTTGAATGGCTTCCTTATGTACTGTAAATTCAATGATACTATGAAACCTCTGTTGCCTTCTAGATTCTGTGGCATCTGGATATTTTCCGACGGAGTTTGAGACTGTTGCCTGGACATGTATGTTCAGGGAATGCTTGTATTTTTTGTGCTTTGAAGGTAAGTTCGATTTTTTAACATTGGGATTATTACCATAGTGCAATCAAACATTCTAAATTATCCATTTGTGATGGTGGTATCTTATTCTTGCAGTTAAATTGCTCAAACAAAGCCAAAATTAACGTGTTTTCTTAGATCTAACTTTGTGAAAGATGCTATTTATAAGTTTACCTCTGCTTTTATTAAGCCCTCAGGAAGTATCAGGATTCGTCATTTATAAATTCTAGGAAATGTTCTTGTAGGAAAAGATCACTTTTGTAACTTTCTTAAAGACTTTAAACCTTGCCTTTGTTATGCATTTATCTGTTTCTTGCCTGATGCAGTTCCCCCCTGCCATTACAATGTTATAGGATTTCAGTTTTATCAATCGTGTTGTTGTCGTGGTCTTTCGAACCACTTTTTCTTGCTCTCTTAAGCCCAAATACACGCACTCCTCATCTGCACCATTGGAGATTTTGTGCAATGTTTTTATATTCCAAATTGATATTTCCTCAGAGTGAAAATCTGTGAAACACTAAAAATTTCAGTAACTACTTCAGAATTAGATTTCTTAAGATGCTAAATATATTAAATTCTGAATGCCTATCAATTTTAAAAATGTGATTCACGCTACAGCTTGGTTCTGTACTCTTTATCAGATAGATTTGGTAATTTCACCAGTGCATCTGCACTGATTGCCTGAAAGAGGCTTGTTTATTACACTGGTTTGCAGCTTGTTTCTTTATACTGTGAAATTGTAAGGCACACTTGAACAAGTAGGTAGTTTAATCATGTTCTGATCAAACAGAAATTCCTATGGCGTCCTGAAGACAGTATCTGCCTGTGAAGTTTCTTTAGAAATGTAATTCATCTAATTTTTTTTTTTAAAAATGCATTTTATCCATTTTTGCAAATAATTAATAGTGTTTCCTTGCAGGATATATTTGTAGAATTTCGCAACAGTAGGGAAAAAGCCCTTCCCTCTGATATTCTGCGAAATGCTCTAGCTGAAAGTTTTAAAGATGAACACCGTTTCCAGCTCGGTCTAATGGATGATGCAGCAGAATGCTTTGTAAGTGTCTCATTCATCTTAGTGTTTATTCATACAATCATTAGAAGTTCAAAATACAGAAAGTGGATATTTGATGTATCATGTTCATGTTGATACTTAACACCTGAATTTCTTGTCTTCAACTACCTATTCCAACTTTTTAAAAAATTGTTAATGGAAATCATCTGTCACCACATGCGTACTCAAAGGGAAGAAAAATCTCTGCATCTCCCCACTAAATCTTACTTTTGCCAGTGATTTTATATCAATTACCACTGGTCATTGATTC
Organism: Stegostoma tigrinum; assembly: GCF_030684315.1. Taxonomy (NCBI): domain Eukaryota; kingdom Metazoa; phylum Chordata; class Chondrichthyes; order Orectolobiformes; family Stegostomatidae; genus Stegostoma; species Stegostoma tigrinum. The sequence goes on from NC_081354.1 coordinate 68,154,230, forward strand.
CAGTGCCAGAGGGTATATAGTGCTGAAGAATCGTATCAGACTCAAAACATTTAACATCTGCAGAAAGAGATAGAGTTACCTTTTAACAATCTATCAAGTCAGGGAAAATAATCCTAAATGTCCCAATATTGTCTTTAAGCTGAATTTCCTCATCCTTGACAATTCACTTCTGTTCCTTTTCCACACCATCATACAATCCCTAAACTGTCAATCAAACTGAAAGCTAGCCTATGATTTTTAAAAATTCTAATAAGACTTCTTTACTTTGAAATCTTATTATGCTGCTTAAAAATCCAAGTGACTCTATTGCTTTTTAAGAAACTGTCTTGTCAAATTACCCAACCATAATTAAGAATTTGCATACATTTAACACTGAGGTGCGTTTTGACGTGAATTTTTATGTGCGCTTAGCAAGGTATTGACTTTGTTAGCTTTCCACGCCCATGACTTCATACTTTTCTGCATTGAACTCTATCTGCTATGTTGCTATCCATTTCATTTTTGTCACCCTAGTCCAGACATCAAAGGCAATAATGACCATAAGTAAATGCAAAGACTACTCATAACAGATGGTTGATTAAAAGCGGATGTATTGAGAAACAAAGACATGGGTGAAAGTCTAAAGCAATAAGTAAGATTTAAAAGGCAGTACAGGATAGCAGTAAAATGGAAGGCACAATTTGTTTTTTTGAGATTATTTATAAATATCTGGGATTAAAGATGTGAAATTTGCCTACTGATTATTTAAGTTTATTGCGGTGTTGGGGTGGTAAGAAAGATGCAGGAACTTATTAGGGCTAATGAGGGAAAATGGACTTTGGACTCTATAATTAAGTTATTACAAGTCATTTAATGGTCAAGGCTGTTACATGAATATTGAGACAACTGCAGGAATTAAATAAACTATAGAGGGGTGGCTTGGGGAGACACATTATCAAAAGAAAAGGCGTAAATAAAATGCTAGAACACATGCAGTGAAGCTCCCAGCTCTCCCCTTGTCTGGTGAGTAAGTGGTTTCCTCAGCAGAAAGCCTTCTTTTGGCCCTGCCTTCCCTTCCTGACATTGAAGAAATGACAACTGATTGTCGGGCCTGACCTTTGGCTGCTGTTTCAGTCCACTGGTGACCCCTTTACTGCTCACTACTCCTCTGGTCACTTCTGTTGCTGAAAGGTTTCCTAGTAAGCCTATTCCCAAACAAACATGGGAAAGAGCTAGGCTATGACTTAAGGTACAGCTTTTCACCATTTTCTTCCATTTTGTTTATGGAGGTGATGTTGCTCTGATTGACCATTCCATAAGTGAATTTTCTTGGAAGATTTTGGGGTGTATTTGCCAACACTCCCCTGTATTTTGAATGTTACTTTCATGTGAATCGCCTGTTAACAGCCATTACTTACGTACCACAATTAACTTGTAATTCAGATAGTGAATCACAGACACAGATCACTCTTTGGATAGAAAAGGTTTCTTCCCATCTTCTATCTAATCCCTCTAGGAATCATATTAACTCAATGCCCATTGGTCATTGACTTCTTGACTGGGAGAAATTAGTCAATTTAATGCATTTTGTCTAGGCAGGTAATTTTGCACGTCTCAATTGAATCTTCTATCATATTCAAACAAAAACAGCCCTGGCATATCCAATCTTTCCTTTTAACTAAAATTTCCAATCCTGACAAAATGTTAAATTTTATCTGTGTTCTTTCAAATGCCATCACGTCTTTCCTGTAACTATGATGATCAGAGCTATACGCAATACTCTTTTTATCTGTAGCCTAACTAATGTTTTATACAGTGAGAATATAAACTTCCTCATGTGTGCTGTGCTTGTTAACTGGAGTTCTACATGCCAGTGTAACCATCTTATCTACCAGTCCTGCTATGTTCCAAAGTACCTTAACCGTTTCATACTTTTCAGAACCTTCCATTTTATTATCTATTACCTTTCTTTGAATCTAATTACACTGGCAAACTGATCAGGCAATTAATATCTTCCTGCAGTCTGCAGCTTTCTTCATCACTATTCACTACAAAATATTTTACTATGTGCTCCTTTTCAGGTTTTTTCTCTTTAACATGGCTTATATAGTCCATAAAATATTTATGACTAGAACAACATATTTTTTAACATCTGACTAAATGGCTTCAGAGGTAAAGAATTTTGCATCACTTCTACTTCTATTATCAACAAAATATAAATGTTCATCTCACAGTCTTCCTTCATTCACAGTACTTCTTGTACTTGAGTATAGTATAGTATGATATTTAGGAGCTGTTGGCCTTCATTCATGTCCTTGAATGCTGTAATGACAAGATCTAAGAACCTTGCTTTTGCCATGTTCTAATGTATTCTTACACCTATAGGCTCAGTCATTTTCACCCTTGCATTCATTTGCCATGTGACAAGTCTTGGCATTGCCATGATTGCTGTTCTTTTCTTTTAACATACCTTTGCTAATTTCCACATGGGGATATGCTTGCTGGAAATGATTAAAAATGATGAAACACGTCCAAATTAACTTTGAGGATGTAGAAATAAATGCAATTCTGAATATATGTAAACTTTGGTTGTTTGCCTGATAGGGAATGTTAAGAAAATAGTAAACATAAATTGGTGGAAAAGCTCAGCAGATCCAGCAGTGTATGTGGAGAGAAGTGGACAGTTCTGAGGAAGGATCTCTCGACCCAAAATGTTCACTCTGATTTCTTTTCACATATGCTGCCAGAGCTGCTGAGCTTTCCCACCAATTTCTGATTTACTGCATTTGCAGTTCTTTCAGTGTTTAATTTTTAAAAAAGTAATATTGCAAAGAGTGTGGCATCTTATTGGAGAACTTTAAAAGAGAAATGGCTTCACCTTTGTGTTTAGGACAGATTTGTGACTGGCTGGTGTGTTTATGGTTAGAAATTTGAATGACACCTTTATTTGAAGAGAGCGTTTTACTCTGTTTAATGTGTTATATTGAACAAAAGAAATGTTTGAATTTGGCTAGATATCCATTTCCATTCTTCAACTATTTTTAGTCGCTGCCCAGATTTATTTAGGAATATTGTGGAAAAAGGATAAGTTTTCATTGGCCTGTTGTGTTCATCCAGCTCTACACCTTGTTATTTAAGTTTTCATCTTTGAGTGTCAGAGGTTCAAGCAAATGAGTCCAAATTTGCCAGTGGTAAGACAGTTTTCTCAACCTAATGGGCCAGATTTCTGATCAAGTCCATGATTTTAATGCTAATGTCCCATGGTTTTTTTAAATCTTTTTAGGAGAATATTTTGGAGAGAATTCATTTGCACATCGTTTCTGACACTGAAATGGATACATGCACTGTTAAGTCTTGCATCACTCATCAAAAATTTGCAATGACTCTGTATGAGCAGGTGAGATGAAAACTCTTTCTATACAGAATAAATGTGTATTAAACAATATAATTTAATTATAAATAAACTTTGAAGAAATATTGCTTGTGCAAAAGCTGGTTAAATACTTTTTGGTTGGAAAATTTCAGTGATGCATGGTGACTCAGGACTTAGCACTGCTGCCTCATAGCGCCAGGGACCTAGCTTTGATTTCAGCCTCGGGCAACCGTCTGTGTGGAGTTTGCACGTTCTCCCCGTGTCTGCGTGAGTTTCATCTGGGTGCTCTGGTTTCCTCCCACAGTCTGAAAATGTGCAGGTTAGGTGGATTGGCCATGCTAAATTGTCTGTAGGTTCAGGGATGCGTAGATTCGTTGGGTTTTGCGGGATGTGTCTGGGTGGGATGCTCTGAATGTTGGTGTGGACTTGTTGGGCTGAAGGGCCTGTTTCCACACTGCAGGGGTTCTGTGGTTCTCTGTATGTATAGGGAAAAGGTTTTCCTTTGAGGACCTATGGAAATTGTACTGAAATAACATTGTCTGATAAAAGGTTTACTATTCACAGCTTTCCTTTGTATCATTGGAATATATTTATTATTTTAAGACAGTAGACGTTTTCTGGAAATGAATGTAAGCTTGCTCAAAAAAGGAATAATCATGAGCAAGTAATTAATGGGCATTTATTGTCAGCAACTCCAACATTATTGAAGTGTTGTCTTTGGTGCAGCAGGCTTTTTGTGAGCAGTGAGGAATTATATTCTTGAGACATGAAACAAGTGGATCACTTGGCCGTCTGTGGTTGGTAAATTGAGTCTTAATGGGAACAAGTGCAAGCAGGACTAGGCTAGTGAGTTGGGCGATCAGCCATGATCGTGAAGAATGGCAAAGCAGGCTTGAAGGGCTGAATGGCCTCCTCCTGCCAACTTCTATGTAGGACTGCAGAGCTTTGATCTAATCCATTGGGGTGGAATCGTTTAGATCCGTCACTTGCTGCTTATGTTGTTTGACATGTATTCTGTTTTGTTCTTCAGGAGGTTGACACCTCATTTATCTGCATGCTTGATGTTATTTCTGGGATGACATTCTGTACTCCTCATTAAATGAGGATTTATCCTCTGACTTGATGATAATGAGAGGGTGGGGATACATGCTGGACCATGAAGTTTAAAATTTTGTTCGCATACAATTCTACGGTTGCTTCTACCCCACACTGCTTCATTGTTGCCTGGTCTTGAGTTGCTAGATCTGTGCAAAGTTTATCCCATTTAGCGTATGGATAGTGCTGTGCAATATGGAGAATATGCTCAACATGAAGAGGGGAATTTGTCTCCACAAGGACCCTGTAGTGGTCACTTTTACAGACTCCTTTTCAGCAGACAGATTTGGTGAGGGTTATTTTTCCACTTGTTTGCTCCTTCACTTTGCTACAGACCCAGTCTAGCGTCTATGTCCTTTTAACATTTGATTAGCTCATCAGTAGTGGTGCTGCCAAGCCCCCTTAGTGACAATATGGAAATCCCCACTTTTGCCATTCTCAGTACCTTCTCCAAGTGATGTTCAGCTTGGAGTACGGACAACAGCCAAGGGTGGCCACTACATTGGCAAGCAAACTTCTTGGTGATTATTGATGTTTGACCTGATGTTGTGAGAAGGTGACTCCCAGGGCACTTGAATCTGGGTGTCCAGAACATTACTTGGGTCTTCGGTCTACTGGTGTAGCGGCAGTATCACTGCAACCTCTCCCGTACATATAACTGTTTCAATTCCCTGTATTGAGAGGTTGATGGCATTTTCCTTGATTATTCATACTGCTGAGCTTAAATTTTTCTAGCTTTAAATAACTGTTCCAGGTCTGTAACCAAATATTTTTGATCTGGAGTTTTCAAACAAAACCCCTTTCACTTGGGCACCTAACTATTCCGAACTAACTTCTTTCTCCCAGGAGAAACTGTTCTTGCGCCTGACCTAGCCAGGTGTTCTGCAAACTCTGACAAAAGCTTTCCAGTCTGAATATTTTCCCTAAGAGCAAGAAAAAATTATTTATTCTGAAACAAAAGCAAACTCATACCTTTCAATGCTTACACACTCAGGTCATAAAACTCTCAATGCAAACTTTCACTTCAGAAATGCCCACATCCCTGTTCAATGATACATACTGGTTTAAAATACTACTACTCTAGAAATACTGACAAATCAAGCCATTCATGCATACAAACTAAATGCAAATGTCACTCATTCAAAATCCAAGCTCTTAAATAAATGATGTTAATATATAAGAATTATGCACTTTACCCCACAGTTTATAGGGTTAGATGTATTTCCCTGTGTGTTGCTTACTATTTCCAACTTTCTGGACTTTATCAGGTCTTCAACATTCTTCATTGGTTTTATCCCCTTCTGGTGACTGTCTGCTGGTCTGTTTTGCTACCTCTGTTCATGCTGTCATTGCGTCATTCATTTCTTTCTGTGTATGTTGAGGACAAAATATTTCTTCAGCCTCCCACTATATCTTTTAAAGCCCAAAGGAAGACATCTGATGATGACTGAGAATGCAGGCTTATACCAGCTCTGGTCCTTTTGAGGTCTCTTGTTCTCTGAACTAATGAAGGAACAACAAGCTCAGGCACAGTTGCCATTCAGCTTTCCAATGCGCCTTTGGTTATGAAGAGTCAGGCTTTTTTTCCCAGTGCCAGTAAATGGACCAGTATTGTTTCCTTGATCTAGAAATTTTGATTGAAAATTCAGCTCCATGTCCAGCTGTAACAAATACGTTCAGACTTGAAATATTAACTGTTCCCCAATACAAAAATACTGCTATACTAGCTATGTGTTACCAGCATGTTTTAATTTCAGTTTTCCAGAATCTGCAGTGTTCTGCATTTGTACCAGTTGGCTGACCTTCAGTTGATAATTAAGAATCGGAAAATTCCATGAATTATCACCTTGATCTAAAAATTGATTTGGCTCTTAAAAACAGAATACAGGAAAGAGATTGAATAGATATTGGCAAAGACAGCAATCTCTCTATCAACACCAGCAAAAGGAGCTGGTCATTGACTTCAGGATCTGGTGTGGAGGACAGTGTCTATATCAATGATGCTGAGGTGGAGATGGTCAAAAGCAGTAAGTTCCTGTGAGTGGTGATTGCCAATAATCTGCCTTGGCCCACCCATGTTGATTCGACAGTCAAGAAAGCACATCAGCATCTCTGCTTCTTCAGGAGTCTAAGGAAGTTGATCATGCCCACAAACACTTATCAATTCTTGTAGCTGCACTATAGAAAGCATCCTATCTGGATGCCTCTCAGCTTGATATGGCAACTGCAGTTTGCAAGACCACAAGAAACTACAGTGAGTTGTGAATATAGCCCAGTCCATCCATTAACTCCATCTATACTTACCTCTGCCTTGGCAAAGCAACCAACATAATCAAAGACTTCTTCCGCCCTCCTCAGTTGGGCAGAAGATATAAAAGTTTGAATACATGTACAAAAAGGTTCAAGAACAGCTTCTTCCCTTCTGCAATCAGACATTTGAACAGACGTCTCATTTTAATTCTGATCTCTCTCTCTCTCTCTCTCTCTCTCTCTCTCTCTCTCTCTGCAGCAATAATGCTCTACTCTGTATCAGATCTACTCCCCTGATGCTGTTTGTATGACACAATATTTTGAATAGCACACAAAACAACACTTTTTTTCATTGTATCTCAGTGTACGTGACTGCAATAATTTGATCTCAAACCAAGACTAAATGTAAGCTCTTCTCAACCAATTCATGGGATTGTTTTGTTTAAGCTCAGTTCCTGATGTCTACTCAAAAAGCAGATAAATACTGTAATGGAAATAACTGAGGGTAGGGCTGCGGTAGTACATCAGTGAAGTTTTGTTTTAAAAACGTGCATGGACAAGTGTGTAGGGAAAGTTGCTATACTGATAGATATTGAATCCCTACAACGTGGAAACAGGACCTTTGGCCCAACAAGCCCACGCCAAACCTCAGAGCATGCCACCTAGACCCATCCCCCTATAACCCACCTAATCTACACTTCCCTGAACACTAGGGGCAATTTAGCAAGGCCAATCCACCTACCCTGTACGTCTTTGGACTGTGGGAGGAAACCGGAGCACCCGGAGGAAACCCACGCAGACACGGGGGAATGTGCAAACTTCACAGACAGCCGCCTGAGGCTGGAATGGAACCCGGGTTCCTGTGAGGCAGCAGTGCTAACAGCCGTGCCACCGTGCTGCCTTTTTCTCTTACCAGCCCAAAGGCTGCTGTCTCATGGTGTTAGTTTAGCCTGAGGGTCACTATGCCCAAGGCAGAGGGAGAGGTTGAGAAGGAAAGTCCTCCACTGTAAACTCAGATAGTTCAGAATTGAGGCCGCTGTTGACGGCACTGCACCACAAACCAGTCATCCAGCTAACTGACCCCCAGCACTAATGCATAAGAATTCTTTTTTTTAAAGGTATAGATTCATACCTTAGAGTTGCATTTGCTTAAACCAACAAAGTTTCTTCATTTCAGAACAGAGAACAGTTTCTCCATGCTTATTTCTGTGATGTAGATTGTACCTCCCTAACCTGGCACTCTCTGTTCTGGTAATTCTTTTGGTCTGGTTCCCTGAAGAGCTTGCAGTGATTGATGCCCTTCTCCTGAAAATGATGTTCTTGCTGCACCAATGTAAACCTTCACTAAGCTTGTTTGATCAGTTTCTAAATAATCTTCAAGCAGCAGCGTAATTGGTCCATTAAAAATCACTGTTTTGGGTCACATGCCCATACCCAGTTATCTTTGCTCTGAAAGAAGGATCGTGAGCAGCACGAAGACTGCAATATTGACAAACCAGCTGAAATTATACCGACAAGTAAAACAGTCACCTACACAACTGCTTTCCATCTCCCCTTTTAATGTTGCACTGTGCTTTTAAATGTTCTCAAAGCTCCCATTCTGACCCTTACATGTGACATCCCATAGTCTGGCAAATGCTGAGTCCCATGGCTGCCATATTGCATAGGTACAACCTGAATATTATTGCAGTGCTGCTGTTGCAAAGCTGGAAATCCACCATCCTTGCCAGCACTACCCAAAAGGCAAAATGGCTGCAGTGATTAAATGTTAAGCTCTGATTTCAAGTGTTAAGAGCAGCAGCTTGGCTCAAGTTCTCAGTGCATCTTGTATTGGAATGTTGTGAGCCAAAATCATGATCAAGTACAATAGCGAAATGTTTAACTATCTCTCATGTTTTTGTGTTGCTGCACAGAAGGTTTCTCTTGGAGCAAAAATAACTTGGGAGCTACTGAATTATGCATCATACTGTCTAGTAAAGAGCATTATATATGCAATTGCTTAGGCAGCATCTTAAGTAGCCTTTGAGGACCTATTTCAGCAGTGTTCTGTGGTATGATTATGTGCAAAACACTTTCATCTTTGGTTATCAATATCTTAGGGGGAGAATCTTATCTGGCTCTGAGCAACATGGATACATGGCAAGATGATCGCAACATTCAGATGGCCCTTGTCCATCTCGCCATGTTTGTACGCTTTTCTCGGGCAGTGTGGTATGATTGTCACTAGGCAGCAGTATGTTCCTGATTGATTGATTGTCATTGTTAATATTGTTAAGCACCCCGTTAGCAGGCCAACTCCCCTCAGATTGTGATCTTATCAAACCGCCATACACACTAACCATTGAGAAAACTGTACACTGAAATCAGAGCAAGTTCATAGCAGATTTAACTTGCATCCTTGCTCCAAAAGACTTCCATGTTGAACGCTGACACTGACATCTCAGGCACACCCCATGGTCTCAGCCATGTGAACCCTACGTCCACGGACATCAATGTTGAACGTGTGCCAGCCTGTGTGAACTTGTAGCACGTTTCCTTTCTACTTAGAGGAAACTTATGCACGCCAGTTCTGCACTGGCAACTATCACTGTCATGCTGAAGCAAGGACACTGCACTCAGAAACAAGCATCCACCTCATGGACTGGATCCAGCATAGTCTCTGGAACTTTTGCTTGCTGTCATAGTGATCACTCATTCTGAGCCTGCATGGATACTCAAAGCTTGTGTGATTGTCAGCAGGCCTCAGTCCATTCAAGGGAAATGGGACTTCACTCAAGGAATCCTGGCATATTAAGTCAGGGGCAGCCTTCAGTTCCAGTCCAAGCCCTGCCTGAGCTAGTCAGAATTCTGTACTCAAACTGGATAGCACACCAACTGCTTTGGCTCATTTTGTTGCATCGTGGGCTGTTTTCTTCCTGGAATGAGAGAGAGGTGCAGGTATTGTGGAAAGTGAATGTGGGTGACATCTCATAGTGTTGTTGCAGGTAAGAACAATTCCCCAGTGAGTGAGTTTGCCACGTAGAGAGCTTTCATGGTTAGTGCTATCACGGTTTGAGGTGGGTAAATGTAAGTGATGAAGATGATGTGTGCATCACTGGCAGTGACAAAGCATGAGCCTTGGTAGGAGGTGGGTACAGTAGCAGAGAGCGAATGGAAAGATTATGGTGACACTTAGACTAGCAGAGTGGAGAAGGAATTTGAACTTCTTCGTCCAGTGCTGGGTATTCTTCTCTGTGGCTGAGACTGCTTCAACTTGAGTAGCAACCTCTAATCAGGCTGGCATGTTTAGTATTGTGGCCTCCACTGCTGGTCTTGGGAGGCTTGGCGAAAGAGAATGTTCTACCTGTGCACCATCCCACTCAGCAGGAACTAAATGAACCATCTTGCAAAACAGTGCTGCTTTCCTCCAAGGTAAATATCAGGAGCCTCACACAGCAGCTCTCGACTGAATTTTGTCTGCATGCATAATGGATTTTTTTTAAAAAAGATGGTGTTTGAATGAGGGATGCTGTTCAGTTCCAGGATGTTGCTTCAGGAATAGCTTATGGTAATTTGGAGTAGAAATCGTACATGTTACTTGCTGTAAGGGCTGAACTGCCAATTAATGTGGGTTTGATAAGATAGGGTGAGAAAACACTCAGCTTTCAGTTATGAGAAGTATATTATCAAGCTGGAGTGAGCTCAGAAGACACTTACTAGGATTTTGCTGAGTATGGAAAGTTAGAGTTATAAAGAAAGGCTGAGATTTTTTGCACTGGAGCATAGGAGGTTGAGAGGTGACCTGATAGAAGTTTATAAAATAATGAGGTGTAGATAGAGTTAATGGTATTTGTGTTCTCTCTTGGATGGCGGATCTCAAGATGAGGGGGCATATTTTTATGGTGAGAGGAGAGAGATGTTAAAAAAAGACTTGAGGCAAACTTTTTTTTAACGCAGTGTGGTTTGAGTGTAGAATGAACTTCCTGAGGAAGTGGTGAATGCGGGTACAATTACAGCCTTTAAAAGATATTTGGATAAGTATATGAATAGAAAAGGTTTGGAGAGATATGGGACAGGAGCAGGCAGATTGGAAATAAAACAGAAGTTGCTGGAAAGGCTTAGCAGGTCTAGCAGTATCTGTGAAGAATAATGAAGTGTTAACGTTTCTGTTCAGGTGACCCTTCCTCGGAACTGTTTTACCCTTAGAAAAATATTGTTATATGGATGAGGAAGTTCCCTTCTGCCTTTCGTCCTTGTTTTGATTAAGGAGATCGGGGAAAGATATTTTCACAAGTATTTTGTACATAATACTCTGATTAGCTTATCTCACTTCTGATCTTGCCTTAGAGTGTGTGCCATAGCTGTGGAGCTACGTCAGATCCCTTACCTTTCACTGAGCTGGTACATTATGTCTCAATTACAGCTCTGTGGTAAGTAAAATTTTGTCTTTTTCTCTGAAAAAAAGTCAATAAATAATTGGAAAATGAATTGAGCAATAAATGACATATCTTGTTTAAATTTAGTAATCAGGTTGACAGAATGATAGAGAGGAATGAACGTCCCAGGCCAGAATCGTTTGCAGAACTGCTTCGGGCAGCAAGCACTATTGGTGACTTCAGAAATTGCCCGGTAAGAATATTTTGGGATTATACAGCATCTAGTCCTTCAGTAATTTGGTGACAGTTGAAAATATGACTTGTGTAATTATATACTGTTGTTTTGTCTGTTCTACTGTTTTACTTATTGGATCTATATGTAATAGTTTAGAATCTGCATATAGGTTCAGTTGTTAAGTTATGTCCTTATGTCTTTAGTGTTTTTTTTTTAACCAGCCTTTTTTAAATGTTGTTCATGTGCATTAATGTGCTTCCACTTTTGAGTTTCAGCCTCATTTTGATCCCCATACTGGACTTGGCAATGGGACACTTTTTTTCTATGAAAGTTTCTCAGACATAATTTGGTAACAGATTTTTTTGCATCACTTTTTTTTAAGGCTTAAACATGCAGATCAAATTCTGGGTGCAGGAGTCCTGTATCTCATCTGTACAAGGGACATGTGACTACTGCCATTTAGTGCTCTTTCTAGGCATCTCTGTCTACTGCCTGAAGTAGGCTAATCTATTAAAATATGTAACAGTGCTCTGCTGTTTCTAGACCCTTCCATAAACTTGTTTGAAAATCTGGATGGTGCAAACAGTACATACTGTGCACCCATCCACAATGTTGCTCTGGCTGCCCTGGGGACACTCGTACAGTCTCATCCCACTGCCTTGTACTCTTGCAAATGTTTTGTCCAGGTCCCAATCTTTTCATCCTGAGGCTTAATTTCTCCAACCCTTCCCACCCACCAGCACTCAACTCTGGTTTTAATTGCTCAGACTTCACCAATACTGCACAGCCTCCTGGATTTTAACCTATAATAATGTAGCTTCTAGAGTTTTTATAATTTGTTGATGGAATGTGGACATCATTGGCATTTATTGCCCATTCCTAATTGACCAGAGGTAAGTTCAGAGTTAACCTTGGGGGTCTTGTGATTTAGTGGTAGTATTCCTACCTCTGGGACAGAAGGCCTTGGTTCAAGCCCCATTTGTTCCAGATACGTGTCATATCATATCTGAACTGCTTGACTAAAACAAAAAAAAAAATCCTCCATATTGCTGTAGGTCTAGAGTCATGGGTAGGCTGGGCTAGATGAGAATGATAGATTTCCTTCCCTAAAGGACGTTAGGGAACCAGATAGGTTTTTACAGCAATAAACTATGGTTGCATGGTTGTCGTTAGGGTAGCTTTTCATTGAATTAAGATCTCACCATCTGCCTTAGTGGGATTTGAACCCACGTTTCCAAAGCATTAGCTTGGAGTTCTGAATTACTTTCCAGTGACATTAGCAGCTCCCGAGACCTTGAGGTCGGGACTAATCATCCAACAAATGGAACTTTAGATCTCACCATGTCTGTTTGATGGTTTAAACAAACATTTTAAGTGGAAGATGCGGCAGTAAATGTGACAGTGAATCTATTGGATTGTCTGTTTAGAAGGAACGCTGTCGTCCTTACCCTATCTGTTTTAATTTTAGGAGCAAATGACTGCAGATGCTGGAATCTGTATTGAAAACAAAAAATGTCAGAAATCCCAGTGGGTCAGGCAGCATCCATGGGGAGAGCGCAGGCTAATGTTTCGAGTCTAGATGACCCACTGATCTCCAGCATTTTCTGTTTTATTTTTAATTTAGAACAGCAGTCAGTTTCCACTTTTACACACTAAAGCAAAGTATTGATGCTGAAATTCTGAAATCAAAACAGAATGCTGGAGAAACTCAGGCCTAGAAGCTTCAGTCGAGAGAGAAACAAAGTTAATGTTTTGAGTCTGAAGTCTTCAGAGAGTCTTGAGGATCAAAACCTTAACACTTCTCAGACATTTTTGAGTTTCTTGAGCATTTTCTGTTTATATTTGACATTTTACTCATGCCTGACCCTTGATTTACATATTTGATTGGAATATTTGATTATTACTCCTAGGAAACTGGCATCTTCTTGGTTTTGCGCTGAGGTTATATTAAACATAGAACAGTACAGTAAAGCTACAGGGCATTCAGCCCATATGCCTGCACATGGTCAATAAATTCTTTTGAGACAATGAGAAAGAAGAAACCAGTGGAGTTCATGCACTGCAGTGGACTTGTGAAAATTCGGGTATCTGTAACTTATCTTGCTAACTTATTTAATGTCAGTGAGATGTGGTTTTATCTATTCATAGTTCACCTGAGTGTGCAAGATCTAATGGTTAAAATGTGACTAAGGGGCATTGAAGTGTGAAGCCCTCTGTGGAAAGTCCTTTAAAGTTGGAAAGTTCGGAGGTTGCCACTCACTTAAACTTAATATTTGCCCAGGAGTAGGTTTTCAATGCTGTCACTTCTCCTGAGTAAGTATTAGCACTGAACCACTAACCACTCCATTAGCATTTCCATTAGCATTAGCCATTGACCAATGCTAAGCTTTTATCCACTTTGCACCTGACACCTTATTCCCAACCCACCTAGCACATGAACCTTTCCCAATGTTGTCAGTGATTTTGGAACCTTTAAACAGTATGACTCCTGAAATGTAGACTGTGGGGAAAAGGGTGGTGTTTGAGAACAGTATGACTCCTGAAATGTAGACTGTGGGGAAAAGGGTGGTGTTTGAGTGTTTCTTGACCTGCAACGCTGGTCTAGTGTTCTGTTTGTCTATCTGCTTTCCTCTGAAAGACAAATTTGAGGACAGGCCAGACTTGGAAATCTGGCTGGATAATTCAGCAGCAGGTAATCTTTGAAGATTATCTCTGAGTCTGTTCCTGTCATCCTGGGAAAATCAGAGTTTGTATTTTATGGAAGTTTACTTTAATGCAACTTCTATTTTATTTATTGTTGATTCAGAGTTTGCTATGATCTAAAATGAAGCAAGTTTTTCAAATATTTTGATGCAGCTGGGATCCTGTCATTGTGTGAGCCAAGAAATACAAGATCCTGATGGTTGAGCCTACCTTATTCATTCTGCAAGAATTTTCTATGATTGTAAATATATTTGTAAATGCTTCTGTCTGTTGACATACAAATTTAACATGTTAGCACAAACAGTTTGCAAGTGGATTGTAGATGTATTGGAGATTTTCTCTTTTCAGAGTAATTGTGGGCAGAAGATAAAGATCAGACGTGTGCTAATGAATTGCCCAGAGATTGTCACCATTGGTTTAGTATGGGATTCTGAGAATTCCGATCTCACATCAGATGTGATTCGATATTTGGCACCTCAGCTTTTTCTCCCTGGAGTAAGTTTCATTGTCTCATTTCTAATTATTGATTAAGCATGCAATAGAAAAGAGTCCATACTTGTAAAAACTGTTCATTAAGGTGTCTTCAGACTAGTTTAATCGCCTTTTGCAAGTCTACACTTATACCTTGTTAAAATGCCTATTCTAAAATGTCTGAAATTGTACATTTGTTACCAAGAAAAGTCTGTCCATGAAATTTTTGGTTGAGGTACACAGAATGCCAAGCCTCCCTGATCTTCCACTGCTTCCAGCCCTTTACCATTTTGAAAGAATTCTATTATATTTAGGTCCAAGTGGAAATCTGATCTGTAACCTGTATTGAAATGCATTTGCCACAATTCTGCTCATTCGTTTAATCTATTAATGTCACCTTTTAAAATCTTATCCCTCCAATTACACCATTTATAATTCTGCCCACCTGTATGTCCTCAGCGACCTTGCATATACCTGTCCATTTCGTCTATGTAATTAACAAATGCACTAAATAGTTGAGTTTATAGTATATATTGCTGTTCATTGCCACCAGTCACAGTTGGATAATTGAAGTGGCTTTTGTGAATCTGTGTCAAATGTTGTTTGATAGTGTTTCACTCCATTAAGATATCTGTACAAATGCAGATGCTTGGGGTTGAGGCATTCTTCTTCATTTTTGCGTAGTTCCAAGTTACTGCAGTGTGTTGTCAAACACTTAAATAGTGTTTTTACACAACTCTTCACTCATGTGTGTGGCCTTCCTGTGTACCTTTGTCAGAAGTTCCCCATTGGCCTTGCATTCTGCCATGAGATCCAGGAATGGGACATGTCCATTCTTTTCTTCCCTGGTGAATTTGATGCTGGTGAGACTATTATTTATATGTTGGCGTGTCCCCTCTAGTTTAGTCTGTTTGACAAAAGTGTTGTCCGCATATCTGGTCCATAGTTTGGGTTGGATCTTGCCAGTGGTAAGTCAATTAACTTGTGAATAGGTCGGTAATGTCAAAGGGCAGCATGGACTTGCCCTCGTCTACGCTTAGTTTTTGAGGGGGTTGAGTGGGTTGAATAGGGTGACTTACTGTTGAGGTGCTTTAGTCTCCTTTGCAATTCTCTATGTTGGTGTGCATGGGAGGGAAACTTTGGGTCTAAGAGGTTTTTCTAGTCTGTGTACTTTTGGGAGGCATAAGAATCAGAGGGTGTTTGTCTCTTCAGGTTTCATTTTTAGGTGATTGTTGATTTCTGTAGTCTGTTTGAGTCCCTTTATCGTGTTGATTATTTTATCAATCAGTTGTCGTGTCGGGTCCATTTTCACTTGTCAGTATGTATTCGTGTCTGTGCTTTAGTGAGGTAGTCCCGTTTGTTAGTATTACCATCATGCACCCTTTGTCTCCTGGTAGGATTATGTTGTTTTTGTCTTTTCTCAGTCCTTCTAGGGCCTTTTCTGTTATGTTAAGTGTTAAATTTGTTCCTTCTGATCAGTGTCAGGGCCACAGTCTGTCTTATAGTTTGTTGTGTTTCCTCATTGATGCTGTTGGTCTTCAGTGTGGAGTCTAGTGTGGCTAGAAACTCTGTCCTGTTCGCATCTCTGTGGTTGTAGTTGAGTCCATGTATTAGAGCAGCGTTCTCTGTACCTGTTAGTGTCCTGTCTGAGAGGTTTCTTACCCAAATGTATGATCTTTGGTTCTCGTTTTGGTGGATTGGTTTGCCTAGTTTTTCTTGTAGGATCTGTCTTTTCTTGGTTCTTGTTATTTGTTGTCTGATGTTAAAGGCTCTTTCTAAGTCTGTTGTCCACTCTAGGTTGGTTGCATCTAGGAATACGGTTTTTTGGCATGTAGTTTCCCTGTCGTATCTGTGGAGCCGGTTGTGCGTGTCGTTAATCGTTATCTTTACCATTCTGCGGCCATTGTGTTCTGCTGTCCTACGTGCATGTCAGTTGTTGATGGGAGGTTTGTATCTAACACTGCAGTAATACCTGGTTCCTGAGGCATCCATGCAGGAAGTGGAGTTGCTCACGGGTAACACTCTGCCGTTTGGCGTAGGTTTCCCATTTCCTGGCTAATTTGAGCGTATTGCGCCCGAAGGTGTTTAAGGTTCTTGGGTAGATTTGTAGCTTGGGTTGTAGATGCTGTGGTTGTTTCGCTCGCTGAGCTCTTTCATTAGTTTGCAGACCCCTTACCCATTATGGACAGAACCAATGTGGTACACAAGATCCCATTCAAAGGCAGTGACAAACATTACATTGGACAGACAGGAAGGAAACTGGCCACAAGAATCCACGAATACCAACTAGCAACAGAAAGACATGACCAGTAGTCACTCGTCTCCATTCGCACGGATAAGGAGAATCACCAGTTCGATTCGGACAACATCAAGATCCTGGGACAGGCCAAACTGAGACAAGTACGGGAATTTCTAGACGCTTGATTCTCCACCAAGAAGGCCATCAATGAACACGTAGAATTAGACTCAGTACACACACACCACTGCGAAGAACGACTGGAAATGAGGTAACCAATTCCATTGGACCTCAGAGTTTAAACACCCGGCAGGAAATCACAACAGCGCTTCATCAGAGGCTGCACTGATGATGATAACAGCAGGGTAATGAAACGTCTATGAACTCATGAACAAGCTCGGTGAGCAAACCAACCACAGTATCTACAACCCGAGTTACAAATCTACTCAAGAACTTTCGGGTTCCATATTCTTGTTACCACTCCCATTGATTCACATTGTGAACCATGACTTCATATTACTCACTGTCCCTTTCAGAAATTCTATTTGCTTTATTACAGGTGTCCCTCACCTTGTACCTTAGAATTTTTAGAAATACAACCACTTTCTGTCGAGCCTTCGAACTGCGAATTGCACTTTGTTCCAGGATTTCTCTCGTATGTTTTCCTATACTCTTTTCCCTTCTTATTGCTTGGCTTGTGGTACATTGAAGTTGTTTATGCTTTTCCCTTCTGAATATCATTTATTCAGTACAGTAATAAAACAGCTTTAGATCTCCAGTGAATACATTTCCTTCACCGCCTCCATTTTCAGTGAATTACACTCCCCAACTAGGTTGGCTCAGTGGTTAGCATGCTCCCGCACAGCACCAGGGACTCCAGTTTGATTCCAGCCTCTGGCAACTGTCTGTGTAGAGTGTGCATATTGTCCCTGTGTCTGTGTGAGTTTCCTCAGAGTGCTCTGGCTTCCTCTCACAGTCCAAAGATGTGCAAGTTAGGTGGATTGACCATACTAAATTACCCATAATGTTCAGGGATCTGCAGGCTGGGTGGATTAGCCATGGGAAATGCAGGAATAGCCTAGGGGAGCTGTATCTGGATGGGATGCTCTTTGGAGGAGTTGGTGTGGACTGAATGGGCCAAATGTCCTGCTTCCACACTGTGGAGATTCTAACTTGTAGTCAGCTTTGTCACTTCTTCTGTCTTTCAATACTGCTATAGCTCTATGATAACCAGTACCTGTACTGAGCACTTGAGAGCCTTCTTCCTTCTATGCAATGCAAGCTCCATATCACTTTGTTTTGTCATAATAACTGGATTGTTGAGCTCCACTTAAAACCAGGTTTTTTTTTGGCTAACTGGACTGCTCATTGGTTACTTGTAAGGGAAGTCTTGACTGCTGTCACTCCAATCTCTTTATAATCTAATTGTCACCTTCCATTCGCTGAGAAATGTCTAGTGTGCTTGCCTCAACACAATTGTGTTGAAATCGGTACTTGTGTAGGTGCAGGATTAGAGACTAGTTTATGCCATTGTATATCTGTACCAATCAATAAAGGAATTTTAAAGTAGAAACACTGTAAAATTGTAAGGTTGTTGTTGGAGAAGCTGAATCTTTTATGCTGATATGTTTACCTTAAATTGTTTAAAATAATTTCTACATAGTCTGAAATAGTTTTTTATTCTTTTGTTTGGAATAAACTTTGTCATTTTGTTAGGAGTATATTGACAACCTCTTAGGAATATTTTCAGTGACTACCACTGGTTCAATTGGCAGTTATATAGGCAAATGAAATTTTAACATGCATTTCAAGGGCTAGAATACAAGAGCAGCGATGTACTGCTGATAATGTGTCAGACTCTGGTCAGTCCATACATGATATATTGTGTGTTGCTTTGGGCCTGATTTCTAAGGATGGATGTGCTGGTCTTGGAGGTCTCGAGGAGGTTTACAAGATTGATTTCAGGGATGAGGGCTCCTCATACAAGGAGCATTCAAGACGACCCTTGGTCTGTACTTGCTTTGAGTTTAGAAGAATGAGGGGGAGTTTTATCATTGAAACGTTAAAAAAAGGCCCAGGTGGAGATGCTATTTCCACTCATAGCGGAGACCAGGACCCAGTGGCACAGCCTCAGTGAGGGCATGACCCTTTGGAACTGAGATGATAAGGAGCTTCTTCACTAGAAAGTGGTGAACCTGTGGAACTCATTGCCACAGAAGTCTTGCCACTGAGTGTTTTTAAGACAGAAGTTATTTGATTCTTGATTAGTAAGGGGATCAGAGGTTATGGGGAGAAGGCAAGAGAATGAGTTGAGAAACACGTAAGCCATGATCAAATGGCAAAACAGACTTGGTTGGTCAATTGGCCTAATTCTGCTGTTATATCTGATAGTCTAATGGACTTAATTCAGGAACCTGATCATTCGTTCTTTCAGCTGTAAACATAATTAAATCCGCCCTACATTTTCTGTTTGTCTCAATTTTAATGGTCAAAATGTAGCCAAAATACTCTGTACATTATAATAGACTTTCTGGTGTTGATAAGGATTTCCTGCTTTAGGGAGTAGGTGGACTAGACTTCCAGAAATAACGTCAAAGATGTGAAGGACACTCACTGGGAAGGATATTACATTGTTAAAAGAAATTAACTTTATGCTTTACGTAGCACTCGATTCAGTACTTCAAATTTAATTTCATAAATGTTGTATTGATGAGATCTATATGGTTTATCTTTGATATGTAACATGGGTAGAGAGAAGTTATTTTGTTAAAAATCTAACCATATAATAATAATCCTTTTATGAGGAAATAAAGCATAAAACTTCACAATTAAAAATATGCAATGACTAAGCTTTATTAATGTGCGTTTTTTTTAAAAAAAAAGCTTTTCTTCCAAGCAACTGATGAACAGGCTAAGAGAAGTGAATTGGTTCTTGTTGGAATGGTATGCTATTCTAGCAGACACTATTGCACCTTTGCCTTTCATACAAAAAGCTCCAAGTGGATTTTCTTTGATGATGCTACAGTTAAGGAGGTGAGCTTTATATTAATAATTTGTGTATACGTTGGTGCATCCAGTTTCTACAATGCACCATTTTGGTATTTGGATTACTTTTCTAAAATGACAGTGAAAATTTTTAAATCCTTTTTGGGCAGAATATGGGAAAAAAATTATATATGTCAGTAAGAATTGAACAAGCATGTGCTTCTTTCTCTTGAAAAGGGAGAGTTGAGGAGGTGAACAATAGAGCATTAAAATTTATTGGCAGCTAAAGAACAGTTGGCCCCCTGAGTCTGCCTCAAAAAGTTTGGATTTGATACAAAACCATGATATGGAAAAGGCAATGCTTGAGATCATGTATAATGTAGTTGCTAATAAATCTCTTGTAATTTATGAGGAATTTTTCTCATCAGTAATATTTAGAATGTTTTCTACTACAAGGAGTGTTTGAAATGAAAAGATTGCTTAAATTAATCCAAAGGTTGGGTAACCATATGACTTGTCATAATGAATTAATCACAAGGACAATCACAAAGTGGAGAACCATGGGTCTGTCATATGTGATGCATGCTTTATGACATTACTGCAATAGCTCCTCCCAGTTGACCAGAATTTCGATTTACTGTCCCTGAGCTACACTTACTACGAAGACTTCTGACACCATTTGTTTGACCTAAAACGGGAATAACTATTTATTACTAATGACAAGTGCTTTACAAAATTCTAAGGATGGCACTCTTAAAACCACTAACAAATTACTCAGACTATTAGTCTAAAATCCTCTCTTTTCTTCCCCAAGCCAGTACTTAAACCTGACAGACAGGACAACAAGTTGCTATTGAAGGTTAGATGTTAGTTGGAAGAGAGAGACGTGATAAGGCAATTGGCTGGACTCAGTATTTGAATATCAGGCTAGCAGTTCCTACTTCTGAATATACTAAAGCCATCTGAGCAGCTCTGCAATAGTTTGGTGAAGAAAGAGTGAAAACCTTTGAAAGAGGTACTGAGTTAGGTTCCTTCTTCTGGGCAGTCTACTCATGGTACCCTATGAGGAATGAGAAACAATCTTCCAGTCAATCTTTACTGCCCCAGCTATGGTTAATGACCTCATGGTTCCCTACGAACTGGGCAGTCAAGGTGTTTCTCCTGTCAAGAGCAATCCTTTCTCGGACCTCAATACTCAAGTTCTAGCTATTGACTCCCAAGTGTGGCTGCTGCAGAGTTTGGCTTTACAACTCCAGCTGTTCAATTAAAAGCCACATTACAACTAGATCTGTTATGTATGATTTATGTAAGCCATTTCAGTTTTTAAAAAAAAAATTCATCTGATAGGTTGGATCAAAGTGGAAAGATGTGCTCTCCAAGTGTGTCCGAGGTCACTTCCAACCCCTGCTGTTGTTTTATGCTAATCCCAATGGTTTGCCGGTCAATACAGAGGATGTAACGATTCAAAATCTACAGTCTGCTCACTGTAGAACAGATGGAGAGGTCTCAGGTGAGTTTACATCTTTTAAAAAAGACTTTAAAATTTTTAATTTAAGTCTTTATACCCATGTCAAGTATCGTAACTTTTTAGATTCTGTTTGTAATTCATCATGCTTAGTCTATCATTTATTTTGTGTTGTGTAAACTGGCAAATGTATTTGCCAATGAGCTGGTGTTGATGTTTGTGTGTTGGGCAGGAAACTGGGGAGAAAATAAAACTGCTTTCCTTTGGAAAAGTTGCACTGGATCCATTTATTAATTTGTATGTTCTCTTATCCATTGCAGTAATTCTAAAAGTGTATTAATTGGGAATTAGTACCAGTAGCTCTTGTTTTAAAATATTTGTTAAATGTCAGCTTGAATTTGTGATTGCAATCTTAACCCTGAGCTAGAAGACCTTGTCCACTCCAAAACAACTAAAAGCCAACACTTCAGTGCGGTCCCTACTAAGTGCTGCAGCTTTGGGGGTGTCAGGTTTCTTTAAACTAAACGACAGCATTCATCATAGGTTGATGTAATGGATCCAGTGCAACTTTTCCATAGGAAAGCAGTTTTATTTTCTCCCCAGTTTCCTGCCCAACACACACACATCAATACCAGCAAAACAAATTTAGCCATATTCAGTTCGATGTTTATCTTGCTCCAAATCAAAATCTTCTGCTTTAGTTGAAGTAGAAATCTCAATTCAAACCACAGAAAAAGGGCTGTGTGCAGAATATCTTATTACTACATTTTATGTGGCATAATTGGTATTGGGTAGGTACATGGCAGGTGGAACATAATGTGATTAATTAAAAAGTTATCCACTTTGAAAGAGGGAAAAGCAACATCATTGCATTTCTACATTGGTGAAAAACTGGAAAATATTGATGCCCTTTGCCATGAATCACCTGAAAGCTACTGTGCAGCACAACAGTTAAGAAAGTAAATGGCATGTTGTCCTTCATCACAAGAAAATTTGAGTAGCAAAGTAAAATCCCTTTCAGCTATTGTATGCAATATCAGTGATAACACATCTGGACTATTCTGCACTTTTGCTCTTTGTATCTGAGCAAGGATATACTTGCCAGAGAGGGAGGGCAATGCAGGTTCAACAGATCCAATTCCTGAGATCGCAGGATTGCTTTAGGAGAGATTGTTGTAGCTCGGCTTGTATTTTCAGAAGTTTAGAATAATGAGGTGATCTCTTGGAGATGTGCACAAATTTTAAGAGGAGTAGACGGTACATGTAGAAAGGAAGTTTCCTCTGGTTATGGACTCTAGAAACCAGGGACATTGCCTTTTATTTTAAGACTGTCGATTTAGGACCAGCCTAAGGAGGAACTTCTTTACTCAGTATGAAGAATCTCTGGAATTTTGTAGCCTAGAGGCCAGTAGAAACTTGAATCACTGAGCATATTTGGGATAGAAATTGACAGTTATATGAAACTAATGACATCAAGGGATTTGAAAATGTTGTGGGGAAAGTAGCATTAAGAGAGCTGAACCATTTTCTAACTGAAGACTGGAGCAAATTTGATGGCTTGAATGGCCTACTCCTGCTCTTATGTTGCTGCCTGATTAAAGAAGAACGACAAGCTCTACTGAACTGCATTTTGGATGAATGCCTAATCTACTTAATCTCTCCCAGGAATCACCTGGTGAACCATTTGCAAAAATACCCTCTGAAGGTTAGTGTATCCTTCCTTTGGGAAGGAGTCCAAAGCTATACACAGTACTCCAGTTTTGGTCTCATGATCATAACGTTTTCTGTAAGACTTTATTGCTCTCATCTTTTAATCTTTTGCACTAAAGATCACCAAACTACTCACTTTGCTACGTGCTTGTTGTGTTTTGTTAATTTTCTTCTTAGATACTTGTATCTTGGAATCTTGAATTTCATCCAGGAATACACAGATTCTTCTAGCGATACTTTACCAGCTTCTGTCAATTTAAAAAGCACCTTTTCTATATTCACTTCCCGTGCTGGAAGTACATACAGTTGGTGGGCAAATTCATCCCCAAAGTCACCAAGTACTTAACAAATTTCGGTTGCTTGGATGACCAGTCAGAAAAGAGGCCCTGTCCACCATTAAATGAAATCTAATCATTGACTGGTTCTTTCTTGCATTTGGTGCTGGTAGACTCAATCAGCAACAATTATCAAAAAGAAGCGGCCAGTGATTACAGTAGCAATTAGAAGGTGAATGGCAGCAAGATTGGAGGAAATGTGGTTCGCCAAGGCCAAACTAGAGGAAGCAGGAGAATGTGGTTCATGAAGCTACGGCCCTGGGAAGAGAACAGTCTTTGATTTTTAACTGTACGATATGCAGCTAACTGAGAACAAGGAGAATTGAGGTAACAAGTTCCTTGTCAATTAATTTCTGGTTTGTGGCTGAAGAAGTTCAGGGGATATTATCTGTGCAGGGTTGAATGAATTTGATGTTATTATAATGAACGCACAGTTAGATAATTTAATATTGAAGAGGCTTTTTTTCTTAAAGAATCACATTTACATGTTAAGACATCTCGAGGAGTTTTTCATAGTCAGAATCATTTGAATTACTGGCACAGTGACAAACATGCAACCATTGGTTTCTCCAACCTGCAGAATTTGTGATTAGGATGTTGGCTAATTTTTATACAGAATTGTGTCCCTATTTTTGAGAAAGAAAATTACGTTCATTGCTGACTAGTACCTGTTGTCTTATGCCAATTCAAAAAGGCTGGCATGTAGGGAATTAATGCTTTCCTTGTGTGCTGTGGCTTCACTTTTAATGGAGCAGACATAATTATTGAGGTTGTTGATGAATTCTTACAATATGTAAACGCAGATTCAGAAGTGATGTTACTGCACATGAGTGCATCAACTAAAAGTGTGGAGCAGTGACAGCATCACAACCTCTGAGTCAGGGGGCTCAGATAAAAGCCCAACCTATTGCACAGATGTGAAATGACGTCCCAGAACGGGTTAATTAGAAAATCTCACTTAATGAGTTGGTGAGAATGAAATAGGAATCACTGAAAATCTAAAAATAGCAGCCAGAATTTAAAAGGTAGGGCCCAGGAAAATCTCGAGTAGTCATTTCTTTTTTTTTTGAGGGGGGGGGCGCGGGGAGAAATGACATTCACCTGGCATTGCTGGAAAATGACAAACCAATACCCAGCTCATCTGACTGTGAAAATTATGTAGGGAGTGGTGCCATGGTGGCAATGTTACTAGCAAGTGATTCAGGCTAGTGCCCTGGGCTTGCAAGTCCAAATCTCATGATAGCAATTGGTGAAATTCAATTAACTAGTCTTGATAATGATAACCATGAAACTATCCTCAGTTGTTGTAAAATGTAATCTTTATGGAAAGAAATATGCCCTTTTTACTTGGACTGATCTACATTTGACACAGCAGTTTGGTTGATTCCTAACTTCCCCCTGAAATGGCCTACCAAGCCACTCTGTTCGAGAAATTGGCTCAACCCTCATTACCCCTGGGAACATGATGGTAGGCTGCTGTCTTGAACCAGTGCAGTCCATTTGATTTAGATAGAAATTCAATGATTATAGGGAGAGAATTCCAGAATTTAAATCCTCGCACGTGGAATGCAGCAGTTTAAAAAAAAATTGAAGCAGGTGTAGGCCTTGCAGCCCCTCAAGCCTGCCCTGTCATTCTTTTAAGATTGTAGTTGATCTGCCTAAGTTTCTCTTCTGTACCATCTCTTAACCCTCAACTCCTTGGTATTTCCAAAATCTGTCTCTTTAAATACTTTCTAGCATTTAGCATCACAACTGTATGGCTTAGTGAAACTACTCTTAAAGAAATCTTTTCACACCTCCATTTTAAATGAATGCCCCATTAGTCTGTAACTATGCTCCCTAATTTGAGCCTTCTCTGATTGTCACACACACAAATACATCCTCTGTGCTGTACGGTTTTAGAATCTCTGTCGATCTAAATGATAGTCTTACGTTTTGATTCTTCCTCCCAAAGTACGTCACCTCACACACTCTGACATTAAGCTCCATCTATCAGGTTTTTGCCCTCTTGCTCAACCTTACAGATTCCTGTGGCCTTATTATAACATGCCCTCCCACCTATTTTTATGTTACAAATGTAAACTCATTATACTTTGTTTCTCCTCCGTATCATTAATATAGGTAGTAAATAACTGAGGACCTAGGACTAATCCTTGTGCTACTAGGTGAGATGCTGTTCGGACAGTCAGTACAGACTTGATGGGCCAAAGACTGCTTCACTGTAGGGATTCTGTGGAAGAATAGTGATTAAATTTCCAAGTTAGGCTGATGGGTGGCTTGAAGTGCAACTTGAGTTGGTGATTTTTCCATGTGTGTACTGTCTTTGTCCTCCTGGATGCTAGATGCTGTGAGTTTTGAAGCTACTGTCCAAGGAGCCTTGTTGAATTTCTGCAGAGCATCTCATAGATATTGCATGCTGCTGCTACTGAGTGTTGATGGTGGATGGAATGAAAATATGTGTATGTTCTGCCAGTCAAGGAGGCTACTTTGAATTGGCTGATGTCAAGCTTTTTTTGTGTGAGGAGCATTCTATCACAATCCTGATTTATACAATTGCTCAGTGGGCTTCGAGGAGTCGGGACAGGTGTTACTTGTTGCAAGATTCCTAGCTTCCAACCTGTTGTCGGCACAATATTTATATGGCAATTCCAGCTTTTAGTTTCTGTTTAATAGTAACTCCCAGGATGTTAATATTCTGCAGGAAATAGCTCCCCTTCTGTCTCCCAATGCCTGGATGGGAGACTGGGACAATATTCTAGAAGCTGGACACCAGTTAACAAAATGCGCTGCATTTGCCAACACACTTCCAACATCACCTTCCAAAACTGTAATCCCTGCCATTTAGAAGGTCAAGGGCAAAAGACGCACAAAATCATCACTTCTTACAAGGTTTCCTCCAAGACCCCCACTATTCTGATTTGGAAAGGATATCGCTATTACTTCACTGTCACTGGTCAAAATCCTGGAACTCCCTCCCACATCACTCTGGGTATTCTGCATCATAAGGATTGTAATGGTTCAAGAAGACAACTGACCACCATTGTAATTAGGATGAGCAGTGAATCATGGCTGACCCAGCAAAGACCAAAGCCTGTGAATGAATGGAAAACACTTTGTACGTCTGATTATGTGCGATCTTACATGAGCTCATTGTAACATCATCTAAGGAGCAAAGATTAAAGCTCGCATGTGAACCTTGTTTAAAATTAGAGAGGAAATTCGGATGGTGTGCATAATTTGCGAGGTTAATTTTGATCAGCTTTGCCTGGTGCCAACAAAGCAGTAGTTGCTTCAAGTTGAGGTCAGAAGCCTTGAATGTCATTTCATTAATGCTGACAATGGTAGTGAAAAATCCTGAAGTCAGATGGCCTTATTCATGCATTTAAACTGAATATACATATTTTATCTAATAGAAAAAGAAATGCAAATATCTGCTGCCAGATCAATTGACCATGTAAGGGAAGTTGGAACCGAAGGCCAATTGTCAAAAGCAAGTAATCAGAAAATGCCTCCAAAACAACCATTGAATACTAAAGGAGGTTTCCAGAGGGGTTTCATTCAAGATAGTAGAGGTCGAGGGCTAAGTAAGTATAATTTATTTATTTTGATACTATTCATTTTAAACTTGTGTACTCTAGCAGCCCTGTCTATTATCACTTAATAGAGTTTTGCAGCACTATAAAGCTAATTTATTTCTATGTTCTCAAATTGTCTGAAGTGTTTGGAAATTGCTCACTGAACTCTTAGCTTTTCTTCACTGGGGATTTTAAAATGTACAGTTTTAAATATAGTTTAACACTCTTGGCCTCAAGCGGTGTTGAACAATTTCATTAGGCCTCACTGGCTTCTTACACCACAAAATGTAACTAGTATGTGACAAGTGGCTGTGCTTTGTTTAGTGACCAATGGGAATCAGGAATACTTAATGCTACCCATTGTCCAGCAATATACTAATTTGTTCTTTGTGGTTTGTTCATCTTCATGCATTTTGAAGTTTCAGGATTGCTTCCTATACTGGATCCAACTCCAGATCCCTCTGAAGAAGGGTCACTGGACCTGAAACATTAACTCTGCTTTCTGTCCACAGATGCTGAGTTTTTCAAGAAATATTTTTTTCTGATTTCTTGGCTTCCACGTTTTTTTTTCTCCAGATACTTTGATTTATTGCTTTTCGATATTGTTAGTACCTTTATTTATAATGTATGTTCTAGTGATTGTTAAATATGTTTAGCATTCTAAATGTCTAGCGCATGCAGTTTCTTATCCCTCTAACTTGAAAGGAAATTATTGAATTTATATCAGATAGCTATGTTCAAATTTTCTCCACTGCTTTGTTTTTGTTTGTAGTATAAATATTCACTCATGTTTTTTAGCTCTGAAATGTAAAAGAGTTCCATGATGTTTCCTTAGATTTGCCAAGAAATTTTAGGTTATTATCTTCATATGATTTTTTTTGTTCAGCGAAATGAATAAAAATGTTTTGAACATATTAATTTGAGGTTGGGAAACAAGTGTTGAATTTGTATAGTTTAAGATAGTAATTGTAACATAACTAAAAGACCTTGGACCCAATTAGCCTTTTGTTGGTGGTTATCTCCTATGTGAACTGTACCTTTACTCCCTCTGCCTGTTACGTTCCATTATTCCATCCACCATCACCTACGTATTTGACCTGTTCTTAAATGTTAACATGGTCACTACTTCAATCACTAACTTGATGTCAAATTCCAGGTGTTTAACTTAATTTTGAAGAAAGCTTGCTGTCTTTTCTGACTCCTGCACTTAATGTTTAATATTAGATCTCACACATTGGATGCCTGAAGAGCTGGAAACAGTCAGTAGTGTAGGCATAATTGGACACCGCTTTCTCTAGTCTCATTGCTATATTACTGTGAAGAGAATTTCTGCTGAGTTGAGTAGGAAATGGTGCTCACTTATCTCACTCCTTGTTTGCCCGATTTCTTGTGTACAGGTTTTATTTTCAGAGGACTCTTGAAAGGTTATCTTTAATAAATTCACTTTTAAAATAATATGTTCACAGCTTCTGTGTTGTGGCAGCAACACAGTCAGAAATGAAATATATACAAATGAATACTGGTGTTTGACTTGTATTTACTGATAATCCATGCTTATTACCCTCGAACATGATAAACCTCACTTTCTTTCCTTCCTACTGTCAAATGATTAAAAGTTTGTTCACTATTTTGCTTGTTGGACAACAGCTTTGAAGGTTATAAGCCTTGACTTCATCACAATCGTTAACAAATACAAACATTGTCTTACATACATTTGTTTTTATACCCTTTAACTTGTAGCAATAAAAAGTGCATGATAGTCCAAACACATTTTCAGATGTAAGAAAGTGATCTACATTTTCTTTCATTCGTAGCATTATATGGCATATCACTATTGAACAAAAACGTACACTTGTGTTTTTACAGTTAAAGTATTTCCTGATGAAAATCCTTTTCGATTCCGAGACCGTTCAAAAGATCAGGCTCAAAAGCCACACAATGCGAGGAGTTCTTCACAACCCCTGAAAATAGAAAATGATAAGCTAACAAGAAGAGCTGACTACGGCAGACAGAAAGGTTCATGTTTTTGACTTGCATTTTACTGTAGAGATCGGCACTGATCCTGTAAATAATTTACTTGAACAGTGATATACCAGCAATTTAAAACTTTCTTGCTGTTGCCCACCTTTAAGAAGAGAAATAAATTGTTTTCCTCTTGTCTTCTGATTTTGAGCTAGACCAATACTTCCATTCCCTTTGACTGTAATTGGAAGTCCAAATCTAAATGATTAATGTTTTACCTGCTGCTTTTGTGCTCAAATGAAATAAAGCAAAGTATTATTTTCATACAGTGAAGATAGTATTCAAGATGATGGGTGGTTGATTTGGACTTCTAGAACATTGAGCGTTTCCACTTCCATAGTGCAATACTTGCAGCAGACCTAGTTAGAAAGGAATTAATGTAGAAATACCCTTGTTTTGATGATCCGTATTAACTAATTGTTCAAGAATATGTACTAAAGGCTTCTTTGTAAGCCTCATTTGTAATATATATAGAAATCTTCCAGCCCATTATTAATTGAAATGTTCATGGATCCCAAAGGTTTTTTTTTTACATATAAGTATAATACTAAAAGATGGTTTGTCTTCCCCATACATTTTGAACACCACTTGATCTTCATGTTAATCCAGGCTATGCTTTTATATTTATGCCAGCATTTTTCAACTGCATTATTGATTTTACGTGCCCAAAGTAATAAACATTGAAAAATTATATTCTGTTCATATTGTACATCTGTTATTTCTAAGCTGTACTTGCCTTGGAAGGTTATACCTACGTAATTAGTTGCGCAATGTTGAACCTAGAAATGGTAACAGGATACAAGGATCACTACTGGTGTTTAATTTCAAGCAGTATGTTGGTGTTGCAAAGTTTCAAACTAGCAATGTTTTAAATATAACTAAAAGTTGCCCAAGTCTGACAAATCTTTGCGTTTTTTTGAAAAGGTAACAAAGAGGATAGATGAGGGTAGGTCAGTGGATTTGCTTATGTGGACTTCAGTGAGGCTTTTGACAAGATCCCACATGGCAGGATAGTCATGAAGGTTAAGTGGCATGGGATGCAGGGAGACCTAGATAATTGAAGTTGAAATTAGCTCAATAGTAGGAAGCAGAGAGTGATAGTTGAAGGTTGTTTCTTTGACTGGAGGCCTGTGACTAGTGGTGTGCCATAGGGGTCAGTGCTGGGACCTTTGTTACTCTATGTACATATAAATGATCTGGATGTGAATGAACAAGGCATGATTAGTAAGTTTGAGGATGATACAAAATTAGGAGGTACTATTGACAGCGAGGAATCTTGATCAGATGGGGAAGTAGGCTGAGGGTTGGCCAATGCAATTCAATACAGGTAAATGTGAGGTGTTGCACTTTGGAAAGTCAAACAAAAGTAGGCTTTATACAATAGATGGTAAGGTCCTGAGGAGTGTTGTTGAACAGAGGGACCAAGGAGTACAAGTACATAGATTGTTGAAAGTGATGTCACAGGTAGACAGGGTGGTGAAGAAGGGATTTAGCATGCTGGCCTTCATTGGTCAAGGCATTGAGTAGAGGCGTCAGGATGTTATGTTATAGTTGTGTAAGTCATTGAGTCTGCACTTGGAGTATTCTGTGCTGTTTTGGTCACCCTGTTATAGAAAAGACAAATCTCCTTTGCACACTTTCTAGTTTAATTATGTAGGTGTTTTCAGAACTAGTTGGCCTGAATTATATGGAGAGGTTGGCCAGGATATTGGCCATGTTGGCCACTTTATTCCTTGAAACGTAGGAGATTGAGGGGTGACTTTATTGAGGTGTATAAAATCCTGAGGGGCATAGATAGGATGAATGCATATAGTCTTTTTCCAGGGATGGGGAATTGAAAACTAGAGGGCAGAGGTTTAAGGTAAGAAGGGAAGGATTTAAGAAGAATGTGAAGCGCAACTTCTTCATGCAGAGTGATGCGTATGTGGAATAGGCTGCTAGGAAAAAGTGGTTGAGGCAGGTACAATAGCAACATTTAAAAAACATTTGGTTAAGTACAAGGATGGGAATGGTTCAGTGGGATGTGGACCAAATGCATGCAACTGGAATTAGTTGGGTGGACGCCATGGTCAGCATGGATCAGTTTGGTCCAATGGGCATGCTTCCATGCTGTATTACTCTGACTAAGGGATAGAATGAATTCGAATAAGATGTAATGTCTTTGGTTTTAGGCTAAAATTTAGGTAAAAATGTCAGTTGAAACAATAAAGAATGAAATGTATGGGAACTTCTAAAAATCTTCAAAGTAATGAAAATGTGTTATGATCCCTGCTAAAATCAAGGCGTCTGTAGATATGGGGACAAGGTTTGGTTCACCTATACTTACCTTTTTTTGAGTGATAGTCTCAGCAGATGGTAATACTGGACAAGTCAGGTTCCAGGGTGAAACGAGACTTGTTAGATCATAAATTTCACTTTTGTAGTTGGTTGCTATGGTTGTTAGTTGCTGGAAATATTCATGCTAGGCTGCCAGTGTTCATGAACAAAACACAAATTTATTACAAAAAAGAAAAATCAACAAACAAAGCCAAATGAAAGTTAATTTGAAAAGATCTTGATCTTCACAACAACAGAGATTTAGCCTTTTCCCCAGCAATATATTTTTAAAATACTCAATCGCAGAGTAACACCCCTTCTATTTTCAATCTTTAATGTCTTATTTAACTGACTCTGCAGTTTTCTTTCTTTGATTACTGAAATAGTTCCAAGACTACTTTGTAGTTTTGATGAAACCTCCCTTCAGTTCTGAGGACCTGGAATTCTGACAGTTAGATTAGATTAAATTCCCAACAGTGTGGAAACAGGCCCTTCGGCCCAACAAGTCCACACCGCCCTTTGGAGCATCCCACCCAGACCCATCCCCCTATAAACCACACACCCTTGAACACCACGGGCATTTAGCATGGCCAATCCACCTAGCCTGCACATCTTTGGACCGTGGGAGGAAACCGGAGCACCCAGAGGAAACCCACGCAGACACTGGGAGAATGTGCAAACTCCACACAGACAGTTGCCCGAAGCTGGAATCAAACCCGGGTCCCTGGCGTTGTGAGGCTGCAGTGCTAACACTGAGCCACTGTGCCGTTGGCTCTTGAGATAACAAAGTGTGGAGCTGTATAAACACAGCAGGCCAAGCAGCATCTTAGGAGCGCAAAAGCTGATGTTTCGGTCCTAGATCCTTCTGAAACGTCAGCTTTTCTGCTCCTAAGATGCTGCTTGACCTGTTGTGTTCATCCAGCTCCACACTTTGTTATTTCAGATTCTCCATATCTGCAGTTCCCATTATCTCTGTGGGCTCTTGATATTGTTTCTGAATCTGCAGACTTTCTGGTTGATTAGTTATTGATAGATACTGATGGGCATCGATTTTTTTTTTTCCTTTTTTTTGGCGCGCCTGGACACACTGGTGTGGGTTTGTCTCTGACAGAGCAATTAGCAATTGGGTTAATAACACAATTAAAAACATTTACTTAGTAATATGTTGATCAGGTCTGTTCATGCCATGTGCCACATCATACAGCATTTCTGCAAAACAGTTTATTATCATTTTAAAATCTTGTTATGCTTGGAATCATAAAGCAGAGAACTACCTGAGCTATTGAGAGGTTACTTGGATGAAATGTGTTTCCATTTCAGAAAGCAATAATTTGTATTTTAGAAAATGGGAATTGGTAAAGGCTATTTAGTCACTTGATTCTCTTGTACCATTCAACAAGATCATAGATGATGTGTGATTTGATTTTATGTATCCACTGTTTCCCTATTTGCATTGATGCATATGGTTACCAGAACTCTTTCAAATTTAGTTCTAAGGTTAGCAATTTATCTAGCATCAATTATCATTTACAGAAGAGAGTTTGACGTTTCTAACGTGCATACTGTCCTTTCATAATTTCGTCCCTGAAATGTCTGATGGTAATTTTTGACTCTGAATCCTAGTCCTGGACCTCCCAACCAGCAGAGGTAGAATAGATCAAAGGAGCTATTTGTTCCCATTAATCTTTTGAAAATGTTTGATTCCATTATCTATTCCATGACAAATATTGAGACCCTAGCACAGATCCATGCAGGCAACCGATTGTCACATCCTCCCAATTTGAGTATCTGACCATTATCCCTACTGTCTCAAGCCACGTAGTCACTTTGTTGTTTAGACAAGCAATTAGTTTCATGTGAAATACTTTACAAACGCTGGAACATTATGGTTTTGTAGAATTAAGAAGCAGAAAATAATTGAACTCTAGTGGGAGATGTGCATAGAATCTTTGTTAGCAACCGTAAAGTAATAACAAGTAACCTCCCTTTTTAAATGCTTCCTGTAGCAATGTAATTTTTCTGTTATGAAATTATGCATGTACAGTGCTGGTTTGTTCTTGTACTGATTAATGCTGTGTTTCTAATATTCTATTATTTTCTTACATTGTGATCACACTATCTTCAGAGGATAGATCTCCTTCAAAATCTGGAACGCCACCTCATGGGAACGGTCTGAAACATTTCTGGGATCAACATGTACACAGTGGTCACAGGAAAGGACCTTCGAGTGAAGGTAGAGCTACTCCACAACCAAGAGCGCCATCAAACCGATTGTTTTATGCTTCTGACAATAAAAACAAAAGCAGCAGCCTCGGTGAATATGATACTGATAGTCAGGATTCAAGGGACAAAGGCAATGGTAGGCATAGAAGTAAGGGTAAGGTTTGGAAACCATCACGGGAAACACTGAATGTGGACAGTATCTTTGAGGATGGAAACAAAAGGCAAAGCAGTCCGAAGCACAAATCAAGTTCTTCTAACCAACCACAGCATAACAGAGGACTGAATACTCATGATGTATTGAGAGAGAACAGAAAACACAAAGAACTAATGACTATATATGAAGATGAACTCAAACAAGGAAGTGTAAGTTCTTTGGAGCCAGATGGAAAACCAAATCCAGAAAAAGACAAAAGCAACATGACTGAAACCAGTTGTCAAGTGCAGAAAATTGAAGCAGGGTATGAAAGCAATGATCGACTCAGTAATAACTCAGCTAGTCATAACGCTTTGGCCAGAGAAACTTTCAATGGAAAGCACTTGAAGAATATTCAAGATTCATTTAGCAACAGGTAACTTTTTTTTACATTAATTATCAGAGAGGCCTTTCCTCTCTAATTTCTTAATGCACTATAACTCAAGCAGTAAAATAGTGTTTATTTTTATATGCAATTTTGTTAATCCACGCTATTTCCTAGTGTGTTAAGATCTCTAAATATTTGCAATATTCAGAAAAGTACTAAACTGTACATGTTTCCTGTCTGTACACAACCTTTGTGTCAAACTTCACCTTTTATTACTTCTGACCTACAAAGTTATAATCAAACTACTCATGCTATTGGTGTAAATTCATGAGGAGGACATTTTGTGCCACTAATGACAAAAGAGTTGTTTTAAACCCTTTGTCTCCCAGAGTGACTAATTTCAGAGTAAATATTTTAGGCTTGGTACCAGTCTTCCTTATTCATTTTTTTTTAATGCCAGTAGTGACCAAATATCATGGGAAAGCTTGTGTTCCCAACTGACCATTCAGCCTTGTCCTACCCTCCCCATTTTTTCCTCTTCACTTAATGTTCCCTCTGCTCGTGTGTTCCACCACTTCTGCTATTCTTTTGCCTCAGCCGTCTCTGCTGCCTTCTAACTGCCCTCATCCTCCAATTCTGCCATTAAGGGCCACTAGATACAGTTCCACGCTCTCAACATCCACCTGATATTCATTTCTTTGCCACATGGGCTTCTCCCTTTGCCTTGGCATACAAACGTACATGATCTTCCCTTCCTCACCTACTGAACCACCTGCTTACTGACCTGTCCCTTCTCCCCTACCTGGTTTACATGTGTCTCTCCCTTTCCGACTCCACCAATGTATTGTAACTACCATAAATTTTTATATGCTGTACCATCCTTAAATTTTAGCCTTGCCTGCCTCTGCTTCCTGCAAACTCACTGCACCTCACTCTCCAAACTGCTGCACTATTACCTCCAAATTCTGCCTTTCCGTTTTGATTTCCAGTGTTTCAGTTATTTCTTAGCCCTTGTCTGATCATTCTTGAAACTTTATCCCCAGCGTGACCTGAAGACTACACTTGAATCTTAACTTCTTACGATCACATGTAACTTGCTATTTTCCTTCACATCAGTGCCAGAAGTGTTTCCAAATAGAAAACTCTTTTGTTTCTATCATTAATATACAAATTATGTTCAATAGTTTATGTGCACAAGTATTTCACTTTTTTTGGCATGGAAGCAAAATGGACAGGTAATTACATTGTATTTGTAATTCTTATATTGTATTTAGTTTCTCCCTTAATTTCACATCTTTATGGCTGTTTTTCATGTATTGCAGAGAAATTCTTGTATATGCATACCTACACTTTTGCTTATTGAATTTTTTGTATTGATTAAAATGTTATTATAGATAACACCAAATGAAAGAATGGTATATTTTTTAAATGGGCAGAATGGATTATCTAGATTTAGTCTCCAGGTATTCAAAATACCTAATTAACCGTGCCATATCTGAAGCAATGAATTTCTGCTGACAAAGTTTGTAATCTCGCTATTGATGCATTCCCTCCTAATATCTGCCCCTCATGCTCCTGCAAGTCACTCACTCAATTGAAGCACAGTGTTCATCTGAAGAACTTTTTGGATTTTTATCCGAACTTTTGATACCTTAAATTGCCTTCCGACTACCTCACAACATCACCTGATTCTGGTGTTGTCAGTCCATATTCTGATAAAACTGTAAATGCATATTTAATCTACAAATTCTACTTCCTCCCCCTATCATATCTCACTGATCATTCCATTTTTGCTGATGCACTGTGTGTGCAGATGTACTGCATACTATGCTTGCTACTGTGCAATCCCTGATGCTGA
Source organism: Stegostoma tigrinum (assembly GCF_030684315.1). NCBI lineage: Eukaryota > Metazoa > Chordata > Chondrichthyes > Orectolobiformes > Stegostomatidae > Stegostoma > Stegostoma tigrinum. Next base: position 68,189,937 of record NC_081354.1, read on the forward strand.
GCTCCAAGCTATCACCAACATCCACATCAAGGTTCGTTCTCGTTCTCACACACCACCCCACCATCTTCCGGATACAACGCATCATCCTCTGACACTTCCACCATCTACAATCTGACCCCACCACCCAAGACATTTTTCCATCCCCACCCTTGTCTGCTTTCCGGAGAGACCACTCTCTCTGTGACTCGCTTGTTCGCTCCACACTGCCCTCCAACCCCACCACTCCCAGCACCTTCCCCTGCAACCGCAGGAAATGCTACAGTTGCCCCCACACCACCTCCCTCACCCCTATCCCAGGCCCCAAGATGACTTTCCATATTACGCAGAGGTTCACCTGCACATCTGCCAATGTGGTATACTGCATCCACTGTACCCGGTGTGGCTACCTCTACATTTGGGAAACCAAGCGGAGGCTTGGGGACCGCTTTGCAGACCACCTCCGCTCGGTTCGCAATAAACAACTGCACCTCCCAAACGCAAACCGTTTCCACTCCCCCTCCCGATCTTTAGATGACATGTCCATCATGGGCCTCCTGCAGTGCCACAATGATGCCACCCGAAGGTTGCAGGAACAGCAACTCATATTCCGCTTGGGAACCCTGCAGCCCAATGGCATAAATGTGGACTTCACCAGCTTCAAAATCTCCCTTTCCCCCACTGCATCCCAAAACCAGCCCAGTTCGTCCCCTCCCCCCACTGCACCACACAACCAGCCCAGCTCTTCCCCTCCACCCACTGCATCCCAAAACCAGTCCAACTTGTCTCTGCCTCCCTAACCTGTTCTTCCTTTCACCCATCCCTTCCTCCCACCCCAAGCCGCACCTCCATCTCCTGCCTACTAACCTCATCCCACCTCCTTGACCTGTCCGTCTTCCCTGTACTGACCTACCCCCTCCCCACCTCCCTACCTATACTGTCCACTCCACCTATCTTCTTTTCTCTCCATCTTCGGTCCGCCTCCCCCTCTCTCCCTATTTATTCCAGAACCCTCACCCCATCCCCTCTCTGATGAAGGGTCTAGGCCCGAAACATCAGCTTTTGTGCTCCTGAGATGCTGCTGGGCCTGCTGTGTTCATCCACCCTCACATTTTATTATCCACATCATTGTATGAGAGAGCACAGGTTTTATACTAAAAATTCTACCTCAGCCACAGTGTACTTCAGAGGCACCTTCAAAGGATCTTTGGATAAGTGCAGCATCCCTGTAATTTTTTTCAAATTTACAATTCTCATCCAGGTTGCTGTTTCTCCAACTGTGGTTTCCAGTGGTGCTCCCTCCTAGATATTTTGGCGATTGGAAGCTTTACCTTCAGCCAGCTTTGACGTAATGTTATTGAATTGCTTTGCTAGGTCCCTCACTTCAGGACTGTTCCTAAAACTCCTAAACTGTTCCTAAGCCTTTTAAATGAGCTGTTATTTGTCTATCCTAATGTCTTTGACTCAGTGTCCATTTCTGTTTTGCTCTCTGGTGGAGCACATGGGTATTTCCTTCCCTGTTAAAGGCATTGTAGAAGAGTAAGTAGTTATAATTGTTTTAAAATGTGTTCCAGTCCAATTTTCTCCTATGCCATAGCCTTACTTCATCTGAAGAGTATATTTGTTCTTGATTCACTGTGAGTAACTCTGAGGAAGCACACTAATAATAAATTTAGCATTTTGATTCTGCATGTATTTTCTATTAATTTTCCCATTTTAAAATTTTTTTAACATTTCAGATGGAAAACAACAAGGCACGTTACACTACAGTTTTTGTACTTTTATCAAGCTTCTGCAACACTGCCAGTAATAGCAGGGTGTAATTATGGAATGATAGGTTTCATTTAGCATTTTTCAGTTCATGGAATGTGGCCAAGATTGACTAGGTTTGTACTCATTGCCCATCCTTAATTGCCCAGAGGATGGTTAGGAATCAGCCACATTACCATGTGTCTGGAGTTATATGTAGGCCAGGCCAGGCAAGGATGATTCAGGGGAAGATAGGACAAGGTATGAGAGCTGACGCTTAACCTATGCAATGTAGAGGTCAATTTGCCAGACTACAACAACAACACCCTTGTTAGTAGGCGTAATAACAAAGACAGGGTTGGATCTAAGCACATGGAGTACAGTCAGTTCAGAGGGAGATATGTTGGATTGCATGAGCCAGGGTTGATAGGGGTTGGGGTGGGTGTTAGAGAAGTTGAGGTGATTAATGTCACGTTGACAGTAAAAGGTCAGGGGGAAGCGTCCAGGTGGGGCGAGAGTGTTGGAACTGGTCATTGGGGGTCTGTTATTCCAGAATTCAAATCAGAAACTTTAACTGATACACAAATATAACTTGAAACCAGAAAAACCACAATAGTATATGAAATGCTGTACTGTACAATTTTTGAAACATTGTTCTTTTAAATAAAGAATATAAAGAATATATAGAGTTAAAAATAAATTGTTTAGGCATTTAAGGACCTTTTGTATGTGGCTTAAATGCAAAAGGATTGCACTAGTTCATCCGCTCTACCCAGTGTGGCTACCTCTACGTTTGGGAAACCAAGCGGCGGTATGGGGACCGCTTTGCAGAACACCTACGCTCGCTTCGCAGAAGACAACTGCATCTCCCATTCGCAAACCATTTCAACTCCCTCTCCCATTCCTGAGAAGAGACATCCATCCTGGGCCTCCTGCAGTGCGATAATCATGCCACCTGTAGATTGCAGGAACAGCAACTCATATTCTGCTTGGGAACCCTGCAGCCTAATGTTATCAATGTGGATTTCAAAATCTCCCCTCCCCCCACTGCATCTCAAAACCATAAGACCATAAGACATAGGAGTGGAAGTAAGGCCATTTGGCCCATCAAGTCCACTCTGCCATTTAAATCATGGCTGATGGGCATTTCAACACTACTATCCTGCACTCTCCCCGTAACCCTTCATTCCTTTTGAAATCAAGAATTTGTCGATCTCTGCCTTGAAGGCACCCAACGTCCCAGCCTCCACTGCACTCTGCAGCAATGAATGCCACAAGCCCACCACTCTCTGGCTGAAGAAATGTCGTCTCATTTCACTTTTAAATTTACCCCCTCTAATTTTAAGGCTGTGCCCATGGGACCTAGTCTCCACGCCTAATGGAAACAACTTCCTAGCATCCACCCCTTCTAAACCATACACTATCTTGTAAATTTCTATTAGATCTCCCCTCAACCTTCTAAACTCTAATGAGTACAATCCCAAGATCCTTAGCCGTTCATCATACGCTAAACCTACCATTCTAGGGATTATCCATGTGAATCTCCGCTGGACATGCTCCAGGGCTAATATGTCCTTCCTGAGGTTTGGGGCCCAAAATTGGACACAGCATTCGAAATGGGGCCTAACTAGAGCCTTATAAAGCCTCAGAAGCACATCGCTGCTTTTATATTCCAACCCTGTTGAGATAAACGACAACATTACATTCGCTTTCTTAATTACGGACTCTACTTGCAAGTTAACCTTTAGAGAATTCTGGACCAACACTCCCAGATCCCTTTGCACTTCTGATTTGCAAATTTTCTCACCGTTTAGAAAATAGTCCATGCCTGTACTCTTTTATCCAAAGTGCAAAACCTCACATTTACTCACATTGAATTTCATCAGCCATTTCCTGGACAACTCTCCTAAACTGTCGAAATCTTTCTGCAGCTTCCCCACCTCCTCAGTACTACCTGCCTGTTCACCTATCTTCGTATCATCGGCAAACTTCTCCAGAATGCCCCCACTCCCTTCATCCAGATCATTGATGTATTAGGTGAACAGTTGTGGCCCCAACACTGAACCCTGCGGGACACTACTCGTCACCGGTTGCTATTCCGAGAAAGAGCCTTTTATCCCAACTCTCTGCCTTCTGTCAGACAGCCAATCCTCAATCCAAGCCAGTAGCTCACCTCGAACACCATGGGCCCTCACCTTGCTCAGCAGCCTCCCGTGAGGCACTGTAGCAAAGGCCTTTTGGAACTCTAGACCGATAACATCTACTGGGTTTCCCTGGTCTAACATTCTTATTACCTCTTCAAAGAATTCAAACAGGTTTGTCAGGCACGACTTCCCCTTACTAAAACCATGCTGACTTGTTTTAATCTGACCCTGCACTTCCAGGAATTTAGAAATCTCATCCATGACAATGGATTCTAGAATTTTACCAACTACCGAGGTTAGGCTAATCAGCCTATAATTTTCCATCTTTTGCCTTGACCCTTTCTTCAACAAGGGAGTTACAACAGCAATTTTCCAATCATCTAGGACTTTCCCTGACTCCAGTGACTTTTGAAAGATCACGACCAAAGCCCTCCGCTATTTCCTCAACCACCTCCCTCAGAACTCTAGGATGTAGCCCATCGGGGCCAGGAGATTTATCAATTTTTAGACCTTTCAGCTTTTCTAGCACTTTCTCTTTTGTAATGCCTATCATACTCAATTCTGCCCCCTGGCTCTCCGTAATTGTTGGCATACTACTCATGCCTTCCACTGTGAAGACTGACGCAAAGTACTTATTAAGTTCTTCAGCTATTTCCTTATCTCCCATCACTAGCCTTCCAGCATCAATTTGGAGCGGCCCAATATCTACTTTTGCCTCTCGTTTGTTTCTTATGTATTGAAAGAAGCTTTTACTATCACTTCTAATATTACTAGCTTGCCTACCTTCATATTTGATCCTCTCCTTCCTTATTTCTCTCTTTGTTATCCTCTGTTTGTTTTTGTAGCCTTCCCAATCTTCTGATTTCCCGGTGCTCTTGGCCTCTTTATTGGCTGTCTCTTTTTCTTTGATATATTTCCTGACTTCCTTTGTCAGCCATGGCTGTCTAATCCCACCCCGGATAATCTTTCTTTTCTTTGGGATGAACCTCTGTACTGTGTCCTCAATTACACCCAGAAACTCCTGCCGTTGTTGGTCTACTGTCTTCCCCGCTAGGCTCTGCTTCCAGTTGATTTTCATCAATTCCTCTCTCATGCCCCTGTAATTACCTTTATTTAACTGTAACACCATTACATCCGACTTTGCCTTCTCTCTTTCAAGCTGCAGCCTGAACTCCACCGTATTATGATCCCTGCCTCCTAAGTGTTCCCTTACTTTAAGGTCTTTTATAAAGTCTGGCTCATTACATAGCACTAAGTCCAGAATAGCCTGCTCCCTTGTCGGAACCAGCCCAGCTCGTCCCCGCCTGCCTAACCTGTGCTCCCTCTAACCTATCCCCTCCTTCCACCTCAAGCCGCACCTCCATTTCCTACCTAATAACCTCATCCCGCCCCCTTGACCTGTCTGTCCTCCCTGGACTGATCTGTCCCCATCCATACTCTCCTCTCCACCTATCTTCTCCTCTCTCCATCTTCAGTCTGTCTCCCCCTCTCTCCCTATTTATTTCAGAATCCTCTCCCTATCCCCCTTTTCTGACGGCGGGCCTAGGCCCGAAACATCAGCTCTTCTGCTCCTAAGATGCTGCTTGGCCTGCTGTGTTCATCCAGCCCCACACCTTATCTTGGGTTCTCCAGCATCTGCAGTTCCCATTTATCTCTGATTGCACTCGTTCAAATTGTTGCGTATAGTTTTAAATTGGTCTTGAAGTTGAGGATCACCTCAGTAGATAAATGTCCTGGAGAGTTTACATCTCCTTTTTCTTTTTATTTTGATGTTCTTCAGGTGTCAGCAAGAATTATACAAACCTAATGCGTGTCCCAATCATTCTCACAGGTTTCCAGTTAATGAAGGTAAACTTTGTACTTTTTTTGTATTCAAACTGTATATTGCATAACTGTTAGCCATGGTCTTTTATGATGTAGTTTGTGAATTGTGAGGAGGAGGATTTACAACTATTAGACAATGTTTAAAATGTTTAATATCTTTACAGTCAAATTCCAAGGATTGACAAAATTGCAACTGGGGGTGATCTTACAATTTGTCTCCAATGTTCCTGAGTATTTATTCTAATTCCGATTGAGATCGGAATAAAGATATACAATATCCCTTTTTCATAATTCGGTCCATTAATTGTTACACTCATGGTGATTCTTACCACATTTATCAACTTCATTTGGATGCATTTAAATTTATTTTATCTGACATATGCTACAGTTGGTAGCTAATAAGTGCCTATTATTTCCAAAGAATATAAAAGAAACTTTGTCTTGCATGAATAGTAAAAAAAAACTCTTATTAAAACTTTTAGATCTTTCTTTCGGCCACTGAAGAACCACCAGTTCTTTTTGAAATTTTATCTTATGCTCATTTTATTGGACAGTATTTGAATAGCTTTTTAAGATGTTACAGTCATAACATTTTGAGTACAAAAGATTTTAAGGCTATTTATTCCTATGCCATTAAACAATTTGCTTTAACTTTTTTTCACCCTTCAGTTCTTTTTTCTTTGTGGCAACTTATCTAATACCCTTTCAAGCATTTGAATTGACTCAGTAACCAACGTAGTGTATTTTTTTGGGTAGAGGTGCAATTCTAACCTAACCCTGCATGCTTATTATTAAAGTTACTACAAACCATTGGAAATGATCATTCCTAACATAGGGTATTTTGTCTTCCCTTTCTTTATCCAACTCTGCGCAGTATTTGCAGTGCTATTTATCAACTCTTTTATAACTGCATCTTTATCCCTAGTATCATCCAAGTTAAACTGGTTCCTGAAGGCTAATACCCTTCTGATAGTGAGGTATCCAGTCCCTTATTATTTTTACATTTTGTGACCTTGTATGTTAAATCTAACATCCCATATCTGGAACCAACCAGAGCATATATGTTAGACTTGGTGTTGTGTAATGTGACAGAATTGATGAATGATCTCCAAACAAAAACACCTCCTAGTTAGCAGCCACCATGTGATTGAATTTTACATCCAGGTTGCAAGGAAGAAATGCATGTCTAAGACTAGCATTTGAAATTTCAACAAGAACCCCTGTGTGGGACTGAAAGCTCAGTGAGCTGGAGTGAACTGTGATAACTGGGCTAGGAGATATATCAACAGAAAAGTGTCAGAAATATTTAAGGTTGATATTTCAGAATGATTGTCTGAGGAATATTCTTATTTCAAAGAAAATATTCTAAGGGGAGGGCACTCCAACCATGGTTAAGACCATAAGACATAGGAGTGGAAGAAAGGCCATTTGGCTCATCAAGTCCACTCCGCCATTTAAATCATGGCTGATGGGCATTTCAACTCCACTTCCCTGCACTCTCCCCGTAGCCCTTGATTCCTTGAGATCAAGAATTTGTCGGTCTCTGCCTTGAAGGCATCCAACGTCCCGACCTCCGCTGCACTCCGTGGCAATGAATTCCACAAGCCCACCACTCTCTGGCTGAAGAAATGTCATCTCATTTCCGTTTTAAATTTACCCCCTCTAATTTTAAGGCTGTGCCCATGGGTCCTAGTCTCCCCGCCTAATGGAAACAACTTCCCAGCATCCACCCCTTCTAAACCATACATTATCTTGTAAGTTTCTATTAGATCTCCCCTCAATCTTCTAAACTTTAATGAGTACAACCCCAGGATGCTTAGCCGTTCATCATACGTTAAACCTACCGTTCCAGGGATCATCCGTGTGAATCTCTGCTGGACGTGCTCCAGGGCTAATATGTCCTTCCTGAGGTGTGTGGCCCAAAATTGGATACCGTATTCTAAATGAGGCCTAACTAGACCTTTATAAAGTCTCAGAAGCACATCGCTGCTTTTATAATCCAACCCTGTTGAGATAAACGACAACATTACATTCGCTTTTTTAATCATGGACTCTACCTGCGAGTTAACTTTAAGAGAATCCTGGACCAACACTCCCAGATCCCTTTGTACTTCGGCTTTACGAATTTTCTCGCCATTTAGAAAATAGTCCATGCCTGTATTCTTTTTTCCAAAGTGCAAAACGTCACATTTGCTCACATTGGTCCAGGAAATGGCTGATGAAATACATTCTCCTAAACTGTCTAAATCTTTCTGCAGCTTTCCCCACCTCCTCAGTACTACCTGCCTGTCCACCTATCTTCGTATCATCGGCAAACTTCTCCAAGAATGCCCCCAATCCCTTCTTCCAAATCATTAATATATAAGGTGAACAGCTGCGGCCCCAACACTGAACCCTGCAGGACACCATTCGTCACCGCGTGAACTGAAGAAACTATTGAAACAGTAAACTTAAGTAAAGATGAGTAGCAAACCAGATGATTAGCCAGAATATAAAGAATGGCAGAGAATGTCTAATAGGACAATCAGGAAGAGAAAAGTAGATTGAGAGGAGGTTAGGCAGAAATGGGAGAGGGGAGGGAAGAAATGTTGGCAATACCACAGGTATTTAAAAAGGAAGATACTAGGTAATGTAAGTGCTTGTTCTGTAGAAAATGAGAATGGGAACTTAATGGTAGTTAATAAAGAAATGGATGAAATTTCCGAAGTATTTTGCTTCTACATTCAATATAAAGGATACAAAAAGCATTCCAATAATGGCTATAAATCATGATGTGGAATTGAGAAAAGAACTCGGTCAAATCGCTGTCAATTAGGAAGCAAATACTGAACAAACTAATGGAATTGTGGGCTAACAGGTCTCTGAGTCCTAATGAACTTTATCCAGTGGACTTCAAAGTAATGGCTGATAGGTAGTTGATGTGTGCATGTTAATCCTCTAAAAACTTGCCTTATTTCTCGAAAGTTTACAACAGACTGGACAGTAGTAGGTAGAAATCCACTATTCAAGGAGGGAGAAGGCAAAAAACAATCAATTGGACAGTTTGCTGGATACCTCTAGTCACAAAGTGTTAGAAGTGGTCATTAATGAGGAAATAGCTGCACCTTTAGAAACAGCCAAGTGGGATTAGTTTAGTTCGGGATTATGTTTGGCGTGGACTAGTTAGGTGGAAGGGTCTGTTTCTATGCTATATGGTTCTGACTGTGTTCTATCTCCTCATCTAAATTGTTTAGCCCACCAGCTTCTAAAACACGACTGCATCCAGCCCAAATCCCAATCATAGCCAGCTCGTACTTTTTCTCTCTCTTTCAACATTCTTTGTGGTTGGCTAGCCAGCACCTGATCTCCCTTGATTGACCAATTCAACATTTCTTCAGTTGCTGGTCTCAACATATCAACATCTCAGTGGTAAATTGCCTACAGTTCTTCGAGCTATTAACCTGTATTATTTTTCCAGGCCAGTTCTCAGCAGCAAACATCAACGTTTGTGTTCGTTCTTTTTTTTAAAATAAGCTGTGTTCAAAGTTCAGTTCTCAACTGTAACTCAGTAGCAAATCAAAGATGAGAAAAATAAAAGAAAAACAGTGATGGTCTCAACAAAAGAAGGTGGTATTAGGATGTTGTTAGGCAGCATTAAAACAGCAGTAGCCTGGTCCATTTGGGTTCTGTTGGGTTTGCTTTTCTTTCAGGCCTCATCACAGCCTAAGTCTCAATATAGACAAAATTGGAGAGTTGTTGGCCTAGTGGTATTATCTCTAGATTACTAATCCAGAAAACCAAGCATTGTTCTGGCAGCCTGCATTTGAATTTCACCAGAGCAGCTGATGTTCAATTCGATAAAAATCTGGAATTGAGTCTAATGATGACAATGAAACTAATCCTGATTGTCAGGAAAAAAAAAACACACCTGGATCACTAATATCCTTTAGGGAAGAAAACTGCTGTCTACCTGGTCTGGTCTGCATGTGAGTCCAGACTCTTAGCAATGTGGTTGACTTTTAACTGCCCTCTGGGCATTTGGGAATGGGCAATAGATGGGCCTAGCCAATAATCCATATCCATTGCACAAAATTTAAAACAAAAGCTGCATTTAAGAGGGGGATGTGAAAGTGATTCCCCTTAACAACAAGACAGCATTTGACCTAGATATCAAGGAGTCCTGGCAAAATTGAAGTCTGTGGAAATAGAGGAAAACCCTTCACAGGTTGGAGTCATACCTCGCACATTGGAAGATGATTGTTATTGTGAAAGCCAGCCTTCTCAGTTCCAGGACATCGCTGCAGGTGTTTTTCAGGGTCATCTCCTAGATCCGTAATCTTCAGTTGTTTCACTAATGATCTTGTTCATATGGTCGCAAATTGGATGTGCACTGATGATTATATGAAGTTAGTACCATTTACAACTCAGATACTGAATCAATCTGTGCCAAAATGTAGTAATGCCTATATAACATTCAGGCTTGGACTAATAACTGCCGTAAAAATTTTAGCTGATGACACCTCCAACGAGAGAGAATCTATCCATCTCCTTTTGACATTCAGTGGCATTGCCATTGCAACACCCCACATTCTCAAATGATAGCTACGAGATCAAGTTAGATGCTGGAAATTATGGCCAGTAACTCATCTCCTGACTCCTCAAAGCCTGTTCACCACGAGGCACAAGTCAGGAGTGTGATGAAACGCTCTTCATTTGCCTGAATGAATACAGGTTCAACAACACGTAAACGTCAACACCATCAACACAAGGTGGCAGCAGTGTACACCATCTCCAGGCTGCACTGGCAAGTCACCAAGGCTCAATCAGCTTCTTTCAAATCCACATCCTTTACCTCCTAGAATGGCAAGGCCAGAATTCATGTGGGGACAGCATTACCTGAAAGCTCCCTTCCAAGTCATACCTTAGACTTGGAATTGTATCATTCTTTCACTGTTATGGGATCAGCATCCTGGACCAAAACCCTTCTGATCAGCACTGTAGATGTAGTATACCATATGTAATGCAGTGGTTCAATCAGATGACTTACCACCACCTCCCACGGCTATTTGGGGATGGATAACTTTGTTAGCTGTGCCTATATTCCAACAAGAATAATAAACAACCAACTCCATATTGAGTATTCGCTTTGCCTAGTGTGTAATCTCTTTAGAAAAGGAGCATAAATATGGCCAATAACACTTGTTGGAAGAACTTGCATTTTTACCATTTTGCATTAACAACAAAACTAAGAGCATTAAGACAAGTCTCCTGGCCCTGATGAAATGCATCCCAGGGTACTAAAAGAGGTGATGGGGGAAATAGCAAATGCTCTAGTAATTATTTACCAAAATTCACTGGACTCTGAGGTGGTTCCTACAGATTGGAAAACTTCCTATCTGACGCCATTGCTTAAAAAAGGAAGTAGACAAAAAGCAGGTAACTATAGGTCGGTTAGCTTAACTTCAGTAGTGGAGAAATGCTTGAATCTATCATGAAGGAAGAAATAGCAAGACATCTGGATATAAATTTTCCCATTGGGAATACCCAGTATGGGTTCATGAAGGGTAGTTCATTTTTAACTAATTTGGAATTCTTTGCGGACATGACTTGCATGGTGGACAGTGGGGAACCTGTGGATGTGGTGTATCTGGATTTCCAGAAGGCATTTGACAAGGTGCCACACCAAAGGCAGCTACATAAGATAAAGTTGCACAGTATAACAGGTAATGTATTGGCATGGATAGAGGATTGGTTGACCGGTAGAAAGCAAAGAGTAGGGGTAAATGGATGTTTATCGAGTTGGCGGTCAGTGGCTAGTGGTGTGCATGGGATCAGTGCTGGGACCTCAATTGTTTACAATTTACGTAGGTGATTTAGAAGTGGGCACTAAGTGTGGTCTGTCAAAATTTGCAGATGACACTGAGGTGAGTGGTAGATCAAAGAGTGCAGAAGACGCTGAAAGTCTGCAGAAGGATATGGATAGTCTGAGTGACTGGACAAAGGCCTGGCAGATGGAGTAAAATGTTGATAAGTGTGAGGTCATCCATTTTGGTAGGAACAACAGTAAAATGGACTATGTTTTAAATGATAAAAAAATTGCAGTGCGCTGCTGTGCAAAGGGACTTGGGGTGTCCTTGTGCATGAATCGCTGAAGGTGGGAGTGCAGGTACAGCTGGTGATTAAAAAGGCAAATGGAATTTTGTCTGCCATTACTCGAGGGATGGAGTTTAAAAACAGTGAGGCTCTGCTGCAGCTGTACAGGGTCCTAGTGAGGCCACACCTGGAGTACTTAGTGCAGTTTTGGTCTCCTTACTTGAGAAGAGATATACTAGCACTAGAGGGGGTGCAGCGGAGATTCATTCAGTTGATTCCAGAGTTGAGAGGGTTCGATTGTGAGGAGACACTGAGTAGACTGGGATTATACTCATTGGAATTTAGAAGAATGAGGGGAGATCTTATAGAAACATACGAGACTATGAAGGGAATAGATGAAGTGGAGGTAAGGAGGTTGTTTCCGCTAGCAAGTGAAACTAGGACTAGAGGGCATAGCCTCAAAATAAAGGGAAGCAAATGTAGGACTGAGATCATGAGGAACTCCTTCACCCAAAGGCTTGTGAATCTGTGGAATTCCCTGTCCAGTGAAGTGGTTGAAGCTATCTCACTGTTTTTAAGGCAAGGCTAGATAAATTTTTGAAAGGTAAAGGAATTAAGGGTTATGGTGAGTGGGCGGGTAAGTGGAACTGAGTCTCAAAGATCAGGCATGATCTTATTAAATGGCGTGGCAGGCTCAAGGGGCCAGATGGCCTACTCTTGCTCCTTGTTCTTATGTTCTTATTATGGACTAAATTAGTCACAACTGTCCTTCAAAGAAAAATTAAATCATGTTATAAATATATATGTATTTTACAATACAAAGACTTTTAAGTTTAAAGAACTGTAGGGCACAATTGATAAAGGAAAGGGTTTTTTTTAAGGCCAATTTTATTTTGGATGTGCTATTTTCTCATATAACTTGAAGGACTTTCGTAAAACGTCTGCTATACTAAAACCTCTGACACATGCTTTATTATGACTAGCTGTTGTGATATGCCATAATTTTTCCTTTGGGGCAAGAAACAGATTAACGTCCTGTTGTAAATTATACATTTAGTTTCTATCATACTCTCTCCTGACATATGATTATTTTAGCAGTTATCTGAGCAGCAGAACACATTTCCTTATTCAAAATTGTTTGCTGCTTTTAGCCATGCATGGTTATCCGTGTCAGCAGAAGTGGAAAATAACATGTCTATTTATAAAGGGTGGAATTCAATGTACAGCCATCTTGGCATTAGATGTGGAGGGCATGGGATTTGCCAAAGTGTTGCATTTTTTATCTAATCGGCACTGGCAGGGCTCTGCTGCCTCCATCAGTTGGCTATATACTATTGCTTTTGATTAAAATCTATATTAATATGCCAGTACCCTTCATAAATTGTAATTGTTCACTGACTCATTGAAAATTTTCCACTAATAAGAGTGAATAATGCTGATCTTTTCAAAGCTTCTCTGAATACTTAGGACTAAAGGCCTGGAAAGAAATTGGACAATGATCAACTGATTAGTTGATTTCTAAATTATGATTAATGTGAATGGGGTAACTGGTTTGAGTTATTAATGGACTTGTATTGTCTGTAAACTGCACTGCATGCAAACTATTAACCTAAGTTAACTTGAAAAACAGGCAGTTATTCTTGTCCGGATAGATTATACCTCAACTAGATTTGTTTTTAAAAATTGATTAGTAATTGACGGTAGTTTATATTAAGTTATTTATAAGTGAATACACTAAATTTTTGGCAAAGGATCAATGCTGTTTGCATCATATCTTATGTTCACCAAGTTACTGCATTCCCATTGCAAAATCTCTATGGCGCTTGTATTCTGTTTCTGTGATGACTGGGAATGTACTCGTGCCTTGGTATTCTGTCAAGTAAATGTTCACTAACGTAAATATAGCCTGTGACGTAATTCTGAAGTGGTCTCTGTCCGCAAAAATGACCTTGAGCTTCCTGCCTTTCAACACAGTGTTCCCTGGCCGACACCTCTTTCATCTATAGTTGACTTCTACCTCTGCCCCCCCCCCCCCCCCCCACTCCCCCCAACCCCACCCCTTCTGTAGCAAGAGAAAAACAACTTTCCGCTAGCTTCAAACAGCTTTGAAGACTGGACCTGAAATATTAACTCTGTTTTCTCTTCAGAGATGCTGCCAGACCTGCTGAGTTTTTCCAGCAGTTTCTGTTTGCGTTTCAAAAGCATGTGATTGAGCAACTGAAGCTGAAATCAGAAGAATAGTTTATCAAATGTGCTATTTGTTATTGTAGTTAACTTAAAATCTTGGCAGATCTATACATCTCGTACAGATAATAGAGCTGTGTTTTTTGTATGGCTAATTGTTGAAAAGAAGTTAAAGAAAATAGAATTGTAGAATGGTTACAACACACACAAAGATCATCCAGGCCCATCAATAAATGCCAGGTCTTTGCACGGTAACTTCCTTGTCCTTTCCCTGGCAACACTGCAGATTTTTCTCTTCAGATAATTACCAAATTCCCCTTTGAAACCCAAAATTGAATCTGCTTCCTCTAAACTCTCAGACGTTGCATTCCAGATCCTAATCGCATACTATATGAAAATGTTTCTCCTCATGTTGCCTTTGGATCTAAACTTCAATGCACTTACGTTCCTACACAATATGTGAACAATCTAGAATGTTTAACAAGAAAATGAAATAGTCACTGTTTAAAGAAATGAAAAACATAATTTATCATCTGCTTAAGAGTAGGTTTGTGAGAAAAAGAATTTTAACATTGACAGTTTTTCTCCTGTTGGTATTCTCATCTTCATTAATGTGAGATTTTTGCTAGAGATTGTTTCCTGCAAGGTTTCATGTTTATTCTCCAATTTGGATAGACAGTTGTTACAAATTAAAAACTGAAAGAACTGCAAACGCTGTAAATCAAAGACAAGCAGAAATTCCTGAAGAAACTCAGCAGGTTTTGTAGCATCTGTAAAGAGAAATCAGAGTTTAACATTTTGGGTACGGCTCTGAGGAAGGGTCACTGGACCGAAACAATAACTCTGATTTCTCTTCACGAATGCTGCCAGACCTTTTGACCTTTTCCAGCAACTTCTGTTTTTGTTTTAGTTATTAAGTCATGGATATGCAAAACCTCCTCAAATAGAACATTAAGATGATTGAAACCAATTTTTGGCATATGCCGTAAATTGTGTTCCTTTGCTATTAGTTCATCCACTAACCTAACCACTTTCTCAGGCCAAAGCAGTTTGAGAAGTCTCTAGGGTTTTGGAGTAGATTTGTAGCTCGGCTTATGGGTGTTGAGGGTGATTGGTTCGCCGAGCTGGTTTGTTGTTCCACAGAGGCTTCATTACCCTGCTGGGTGACATCTTCAGTGCAGCCTCCGATGAAGCTTTGTTGTGTTTTCCCTTCTGGTTTTTAAACTCTGGAGTCCATTGAGCTAGATTGCCTCACTTCCAGTTTTCCTTAGTAGTGGAGTGTATTGGGAGTCGAGTTCTGTGTGTTTACTGATGGCTTTCTTCATGGAGTACCAGGCTTCTAGGAATTCCCGTGGTTGTCTCTGCTTAGCTTGTCCCAAGATTTTGGTGTTGTTCCAGTTGAATTGGTCGTTCTCCCTATCCATGTGGATTGAGATGAGTGAAGAAAGCCACCAATAAACACACAGAACTTGACCCCATATACATGCCACTATGAAGGAAAACTGGAAGTGAGGTAATCCAGCTCAATGGACTTGAGTTTAAAAACCAGGCGGGAAAACACACCGCTTCATCAGAGGCTGCACTGATGTTACCCAGCAGGGTAGTGAAACATCTCCGGAACAATGGACCAGCTCGGCAAGCCAACCAACCTCAAGATTATGAGAAGTTTGTACATCTGTATGACTCTAAGCGGAGAGAACTTCAATCCTGATGTCACAAAAATCTGCTTCCACCTTTGCAACATCTATGCATCAGCTTTAGACAATTCATTGTGAGATGTTATAGCCACACATAACTCGGTTCATTTTTCCTGCTCCTTTCCTTAACAACCTTTTCATCTTACAGTCTTTCAAAACTTTGACCAAAGCATTTTCTGTCGTCATGTCACATAGGGGAGTCTGTTTGCCCATTTCTTTCCACCTTATATTCAATGATTTACCTTCATCAGTAAAGTGATGGGAAGTGTGGTCAGTTTGCACTTAAAACAGTAATAACCTGATTATCGATGCTCAGTTTGGATTCTTCCAGTGCTGTGTATCTTTTGACCTCATTTTGGCCTTGATTCAAACAAGAAATAAAGCGCTGAACTCCAAAGGGAAGCTAGGAGTGACTGCACTTGATGTGAATGCCCTATTTTATTTCAATGTGGTATCAAGGAGTGCTGGCAAAATTGCAGTGTGGATTCTAATAAGAGCTATAAAGGAATTTGTGGGTGGGGGGATTCTCTTCACTGTTCGGACTCTTATCCAACACAGAGGAAATTGGTTTTGATTGATAGAGGCCAATTATTTGAGTCCTGGGGCATTGCGGTGGGAGTTTCTCAAGATAGTATCCTAGGCACAAAATCTTTAGCTGCTTTCTTAATGACTTTCTTTCCATCAAACGATCTGAAGTGGGTCTTTGCTGATGATTACAGATTCCTCAGTCATTGAAGCAGTTCATGTCTATTTGCAAAAATCAGGACCTGGCTGATAACTGAAGATTGTTTGTGCCAACAAATGCCAAATAATGACTGTTTCCAATAAAACAGAATCTACCCATCTCCCCTTTACAATCTACATCATTGCCATCATTAAATCCCCAATATCAACATCCTGGAGTTACACTGAACAGAACTAGGTCAGCCATATGGATATAGTAGTTACAAGAGTAGATAGTGACTCTGAATTATATAGTAAGGAACTCACCATTTTGACACCCCAAAGCCTGGCTACCGTCTACAAAACCCACGTCAGGAGTGCATTAGATTGCTCTTTACATTCTGCTTGAGTGCATTTCCAATGGTCAAGAATCCAGTACAAAGTAACATGTATATTCGGCACCTCATCCGTTATCATGATTCTTCCACAGCATAGTGGCAGCAGTGTATATTACATACAAGATGCACTGCAGCAGCTTGCCATGATTCCTTCGGCACCTTTCAAATCCACAAACTCTGTCAAAGATCAGAAAGACAAATGCAGGAGACCCACTGGAAGATCACCACCTGAAAATTCCCCTCTTAATCACGTTCACTGCTGACTTGGAACCATATTGTTCTGCTTCATTGTTGCTGGTTCAAGATCCTTGGCATTGTTGGTGTACGCAGGCCTGACGTATCGCAGCAATTCAAGAAAATGCCTCATAGCCACCTTCACAAGATAATAAAGAGAAACAGCAACTCCTCAATTGTTCACTTTCATTTAAGCAATAAAACTAAGTAATGAAAGTAATCTTCCCACTGCATTGTATTAAAATTGTTATTTCAACTTGATGTTGCTTCATTGCCTTGTCCAGTATTAATTCTGCAATGCTTTCATGCTTGGTTATTTGTCTGTATCTTACCGTTGCCTATCTAGGGCCCTTTTTTATACGACACTCTGTCTCTTGCCCTATGACAAGGCAGAGGATTGGTGCAGATCCTATGGGCCCAATGACTCAAAATTGGTAGGATAGTAAATAACAAGGAAGTTGGCTGTAAAATGCAGCTAGATATCAACAGATTGTTTGGGTGTGTAGAGCAAATGGAATTCAACCTGGAAAAGTGAAATAATTAATTTGAAGTGGGCTAATGAGGTACGGGATGGCATAGTAAATGGTGGGACTCTGAAAAATACTTCCAGGAAGATCAGTAAAGGAATCGAGGATAAAATAAATAAAAAAAACTGTGGATAGTGGAAATCAAGCCAAACAAAATTGCTGGAAAACTCTGGAAACATTTTTGGAGAGAAAGCAGAATTAACATTTCAGGTCCAGTGACCCTTCAGAATTGAGGATTACAGAGATAGGGCAGGAAAGCAAAATTGAGGATTATTAATTTAGCCACGATGTCCTTGAATAGCTGAGCATGCTCAACATGCTAAATGGCTAACTTCTGCTTCTGCCCGTTATTGTCTTTGGACTCTATTGTGCATATACAGAGTACATAGAAGTTAAAGGGCTAATTAACAAAGCAGACTATGCTGTAAATAATTGATGATACTGGTGTATATTTTAAAGTCTTTATAGTTCGTTCGCATGATACTTGCTGAATTCTGGAGCATTTTATTAATACCAACTTGTGGCAAAGAAAAGATCAATTAATCCAATCAGCATTGAGAAAAATAAAGTGACTGTTATAAGTGACCAGTATCTGAAATCTCACTTCATAAGAGATTAGCTATGTTGTAATCTAGGTCAATACTTTTGAAACTTCAGATATAAATCTCGCATTAGTAACTATCACATGATGTTGACGTGATTCATTACCTGTGCCCTGTCACAACCCCTTCATTAGAAATGTCTCTATTTATGCCTTTGTTACCTTATTACAAGTATTGTGCTCCTCCTTTGCTGTCACAGTTTACTTAATTTGTCAATATTCCTTATTCCATTCCCACTGTCCACTAGTTTGTGTCCTCCCTCGTACCTCATTCTTAAGATCATTGTTTTCAAATTACTCCCTTATCCTTAATCTACTTAAAAATTAAGTGTAAATTTAAAGGAAAATTTGACGAATCTTGTTATATAATTAATGAATTTTGATCAGTTGTATTGAAAATTAAAGTTTTTTGCTAATTTTCAGTTTTTGTTAATAACTTTGGTTTAGCTTATCTGTGTGACCATTTTTCCCTTAAGGTTATTTTGAAAGTGAATGATTCTCTCAAAATATGACTGAAATATTTAAGAAAAAAATTCCATGTATAGTGTATCTTGTTTCGGACACGCCAACGTGACAAATTCCTTTGACATGCAGTCACTGTAGTCTTTGAAATAGCATGGAATCAAATGCTGTACTCTTGAGATCATCCTGTGTCTGGTACATTGAGATATGCCGATGAGCAGCTGTCCTTGTGGCAAGTGTGTCGTGAAAAGGGAATCTGGTTGCTGCAGACTGTATTGCATAGTGGCTGTGTTCAGGGGTTAGAAAATCCAAAATGATTTAATGTACCTCGTTAAGTTTGCTGTTTAACTTCTTCATTCAGGTCAATAATTTCAGTTTAGCTGAACTAACGTACTTTAATTTATAGGCCATTTTTTTAGTCACTAAAAATAAACTGAATGAGAGTTTTAATCCCTGGAATTACTGTTTTCAAATCTTTTACATTTTATCTTTTTTATATTTGACTACCAGGCCGGGAATAGCTTGACTGTTCAGTAGTTCTTCCATCACTACGTAAAAGCTATATTTTGTAATCAAAGTAATTTCTTCACTTTTAAAAATGAAACAATTTGAGTTAGAGTAATATACTTTGCTGTATCATGACTGATACTTTTAAAGTGTTATTCAGATTCTCTATTTTGCAGACTGAGTGACTGCTTCGCAGAATATCTGTGTTCTGCTCGCAAAAAAGACCCTGAGCTATCTGTTGCCTGCCACTTTAACACACCGCCCCGTTCCCTGCCCAATATCTCTGTCTCTGGCTTGCTGCAGTGTTCTAGTGGAGCTCAACGTAAGCTGGAAGAACAACACTTCATTTTCCACTTGGGGACCCTGAAGTCCTTCAGATCAATATCAAGTTCAATAATTTTAGGGCCTAAACTCTCCCAGAGGACAAGCATATGGAATAGTGGAGGTTAGTTGGGCTTCAGATCGGTATGACAGGTCGGCACAACATTGAGGGCCGAAGGGCCTGTACTGTGCTGTTATGTTCTATGTCCTAACCCCCTATCCCACACCATGCTTTGTTATCACATAGCCTGCCATTACACACTATTGTTAGTCACTAATCTCCATTAACAGCTATTCATCCTCCTAGCTGAATTGTTACCAACTCCTTTGTGTGTCCAACTGCTCTTCTCTCTCTTTGGGCTCTGTTCTTTATCCTATCGTTTACTCCCTGCACCGTTCCCCTCCCTGTTTTCTGCATAGAAACCAACATTTTCCCAGCTACTATCATTTCTGAGGAAGGTCATTGGACCTGAAATGTTAGCATCTGTGAAGAAAAAAATCAGTTGCTAGACCTACGGAGTTTTTTCCAGCCACTTCTCTCTTTGTTCCTCATTAACAGCATCCACAGTTCTTATGGTTTTTATGAATGACACATATATAGACATAGTAGACGTATGTGAAAACAACATGTTGGAGGAACTCGGCAGGTCAGGTAGCATCTGTGGAGAGAGAAGCGGAGTTAATGTTTTGAGTCTGGTATGACCTCATAATTGGAAAGAACTGGAAAATTATTTTTGTATGCTATAGGTAGAGGGAGAGGAGCAAGTGGAACAGGTTGGCTTTGAGTACCCTTACAAAGACCAAAGGGATGGGGGTGAAGTGAAGATAGAAATGTAAAAATGGATGTAAATGAAGTTGCGAAAAGGAGAAAATGTGTCTGCACTAATGAGAGCAAAGTGAACAAAACACAGCTGTGTATGTGTGCATTGGAAGTGTGGGCGGTGAGGAGTGGGGGGGGGCATGGAGGATACAGAGGTCATGCTCCGAAATTGTGAAATTGAATATTGAGTCCTGGACGCTGTAAGATGTCTGCGGGAAATGAGAAGGTGTTTCTGTAATTTGCAGTGTGCTTAATTGGAACACTATATAGCAAGCTCAGGACAGAAATATTTGCTGGGAGGAAAATGGTTTATTGAAATGGCAAACAACTGGAAGATTAGAGTGGAGGTGTTTCTGAAAGCAATCACCTAATTGGCAGTTGTTCTTGCCACTGTAAAGCATACTGCATTGTGAGCAGCAAATACAGCAGTATTTGTGCAAGTTCAAGTAAGATAAAGCTTTACATAGAGATAGTAGGAACTACCGATGCTGGAGAACCTGAGGTAACACATTGTAGAGCTGGATGAACACAGCAGGCCAAGCAGCACCAGAGGAGCAGGAAAGCCGATGTTTCAGGTCGAGATCCTTCTTCAGAAATGGGGGAGGGGAATGGGATTCTGAAATGAATAAGGAGAGTGGGGGAGGTGGCTAGAAGACGGATAAAGGAGAAGAAATAGACAGGTCACAGAGGCGGGTTTAGAGACAGTGTAGGTGGGCAGTTAGGGAGGGGATAGGTCAGTCCAGGGAGGATGGCCAAGTCAAGGAGGCGGGATGAGATTGGTGGGTAGGAGGTGGGGGTGGGGCTTGAGGTGGGAGGAATGGTTAGGGAGGTAGGGACTAGGTGGTAGGCTGGTTGTGGTTGGGGGAGGGGAGATTTTGAAGCTTGTGAAGTCCACATTGATACCATTGGGCTGCAGAGTTCCCAAGCAGAATATGTGATGCTGTTCCTGCAGCTTTTGGGTGGCATCATTGTGACAGTGCAGGAGGCCCAGGATGGACATGTCATCCAAGGAGTGGGAGGGGGAGTTAAAATGGTTTGTGACTGGGAGATGTAGTTGTTTGTTGCAAACTGAACGTAGGTGTTCTGCAAAGCAGTCCCCAAGCCTCCACTTGGTTTCCCACGATGTAGGCAAGGCCACAACGGGAACAATGATACGGTATACCACATTAGCAGATGTGCAGTTGAACATCTGTTTGATGTGCAAGGTCTTCTTGGGCCTGGGATGTACGGGAGTTGTAGGGACAGGTGTAGCACTTGCTTCGATTGCAGGGAAAAGTGCTGGGGGTGGTGGGGCTGGAGGGGAATGTGGAGCGGACAAGGGAGTCACAGAGAAAGTGGTCCCTCCAGAAAGCAGATTGGGGGTCGGGGGTGGGGGGGGGGTGCAGGTGTGGAGGTGCGGGGGAGGGAAAAATGTCTTTGGTAGTGGGGTCAGATTGCAGATGGTGGAAATGCCAGAAGAGGATGCATTGGATTCGGAGCTTGGTGGGTTGGTACGTGAGGCAGAGGGGGATTCTGTTATGGTTGTTATTGCGGGTAGTGGGTGTGTGGGATGAGTTGTGGGTAATGCGGGAGACATGGTCGAGGGCATTTTTTGAACACTGGAGGGGAAGTTGCGGTCCTTGAAGAAAGAGGACATCTGGGATGTCAGAGTGGGATGCCTCATCTTGGGAGCAGATGCAGCGGAAGCGAAGGAATTGGAAATGAGCATGGCCTTTTTGCAGGAAGGTGGGTGTGAGGAGTTGTATTCTAGGTAGTTGTGGGAGTCGGTAGATTTGAAATGGATATCACTTTCCAGGTGGATGCCAGAGATGGAGACAGAGGGGTTCAGGAAGGAGAGAGAGGTATCAGAAATGGTCCAGGTGAACTTGAGGTTGGGTTGGACGGTGTTAACGAAGTGGCTCAACTGTTCGAGCTCCTCGTGGGAGCATGAGGCAGTGCCGATACAGTCATCAATGTAACGGAGGAAAATGTGGGGTATCGGGTCAGTGTAAGTTTGGAAGGGGGAATGTTCTATGTATCCTGCAAAGAGGCAGGCATAGCTTGGGCCCGTGCGGGTATCCATAGCCACCCCTTTTGTCTGTAGGAAGTGGGAGGAATTGAAAGGGAAGTTGTTGAGGGTGAGGACGAGTTCGGCTAGGCGGATGAGGTTGTCGTTGGAGGGGGCTGGTCTGGCCTGCCGACAGGAAGAACCGGAGCGCCTTTAGGCCATCTGCATGGGGAATGTAGGTCTATAGGGACCAGACTTCCATGGTAAAGATGAGGTGTTGGGGACCAGGGAATTGGAAGTTCTGGAGCAAGTAGAGAGCATGGGTGGTGTCATGGACTTAGTTAGGGAGTTCCTGAACCAAGGGTGAGAAAATGGAGTCGAGATAGGTGGAGATAAGTTCGGTGGGCAGCAGCAGGCGGAGACAATGGCTCGACCAGGGCAGGCAGGTTTGTGGATTTTGGGAAGGCGATAGAAGCAGGCGGTTCAGGGTTGGGGAGTGATGAGGTTGGAGGCTGTGGGTGGGAGGTCACCGGAGGTGATGAGGTTGTGGATGGTTTGGGAGATGATGGTTTGGTGCTTGGCGGTTGGGGTCATGATCAAGGGGGCGATAGGAGGTGTCAGAGAGCAGGCACCTGGCCTCGGCGATGTAGAGGTTAGTGCGCCATACTACAACTGCGCCTCCCTTGTCCAGGGGTTTTATGGTGAGGTTGGGATTTGAGTGGAGGGCTGCACATTCTGTGGGGGAGAGGTTGGAGTGGGTGAGACGGGTGGAGAGTTTGAGGCGATCGATGTCTCGACGGCAATTAGAGATGAAGAGGCCAAGGGAGGGTAGGAGGCCTTGGGGTGGTGCCCAGGACTTAGGGGCTGTGTTGGAGGCAGGAGAACGTGTCAGTAGAGGGAGGGTTAGGCTCAAGGTTAAAGAAGTAAATGCGGAGGCAGCGGAAAAACTGCTCAGTGTCCAAACGTGAATAGTATTAGTCGATGTGTGGGTGGAGGGGGACAAGGGTGAGTCCTTTACTGAGGACTGACCATTCGTCCTCAGTGAGGGGGAGGTCTTGGGGGGATGGTGAAGACTCAGCATGGCTGGGTGCTAGTGTCTCATCTGGAGATGCTGGCTGCGGAGGCAGTGGATGAAGCGATGCCGGCTGGTGAATCTTGGATGTTGGTGGCAGCAGTGTCCTTGTAGATGCGTTTTGGTGGGGGGGGGGGGGGGGGGGGGGGGGATGGTGAGGACAGTGAGGAGGTGAATGAATAGGTGATACACCTACGATTGCTGACGTGGACAAGTGAGGAATTGTTAGGAGTGCTGGAGGAGTGAATCAGTGTCCCATGCAAACATTGCTATCCTGGGCCTGCTGCTGTGTTCCAGTGAAACACAATACAAGCTGGAAAAGCAACACCTCTTTCCCATTTTAGCATCTTGCAGCCTCTTTAATTCAGTTTTAAATTTCACAATTTCAGAGGATGACCTCGGTATCCTACTGTTCTGTTAAATCCTCCAGCACCCACCACTCCTCCTCCTCAGAAGCCACCCCAACCCCATCTAATACACAGCTGTCTTTTTTTGTCTTGTTGGCTTTCTTGTCAGTAGAGCAGACCCATTTTTTCCTTTTCACATCTTCAGTTACACCTCTTACATCTCTATCTTTCCTTCACTACCATTAGCAACCCTTTGTACAGGTGCTCATAATTAGAGACAGCCTGTTCCACTTGCTTCTCTATTGCCTCTGTCTGCAGCATAAAACAAAAACACAATTTTCCAGCCCCTTTCAGTTCTGAAGATTCAATTGGGCTCAATATTAATTCAATTCCTGTCCCCACAGATACTGCCGTACTGCATTTCTCCAGCACTTTCTGCTTTTATTTTCAATTTCCAGCATCCGCAGTTCTTTGCTTTTGATGTAGGAGACATGTATCTACTGTAGTACCTGAATTAAGGTTTCGGAATGTGCCACATCGAATGCTCTGTAGGCTTAAAAAGAAATTCACAAATGAAATGTAAGAAATCATTTTCATGGTTTTCTAGTTTTTGCTACATTGTAAATTGAGATTGGATGGAAGCATGCTGAAATTACATTTCTGTGTAGTTTTGTTTAGGTGAGTGCCTATTTCCTTCCTACCTTCTAAAAATTGCCGTCCATAATCATAAAACTCATTGCAGCTATCGACAGGTATGACTGATGGAACAGGTTTCTCCTGTTTGTTGCACTTCAGCTTAGACCATTCTTTTTTCAGCCTGAAATGATGAGGATTTGGTCTCTGGTATATATGGCATTCTTGGATGGAAAAATATTTTTTAAGGATTGTACGATTTAAAATAATATGTAAACAAGAATATTCTATTTTCGGTTGTTGATTTTTCCTAACTAGCATTAGAAATGTGCAGAATGTATGCCAGGTGTTAGATGGTTTTAATCAATCTATTCAGGCATGTCATGATTCACCTCTGGAGCAAATGCGACTTAAGTGTAGGCCTTTTAGCCCAGAGGTGGGGCTGCTATCACCACACTGCAAAAGCCCTGTAAACCAAATGTTGGCCTTAGAGGAATAATCCCACTGTAACTAATTGAGTCAGTGGTTTCACACTTAAATGTCTCTTGAGGTAAGTTCCACTGTCGGTGGACACAAAACAGAAATTGCTGGAAAAGCTCAACAAGTCTGGCAGCACGTGCGAAGGAAAGAACAAGAGTTAACATTTCGGGTCTGGTAACCCTTCCTCAGAACACTGGACCCGAAATGTTAACTCTTGTTCTTTCCTTCGCAGATGCTGCCAGACCTGCCGAGCTTTTCCAGCAATTTGTTTTGTTTCCTGATTTACAGCATCTGCAGTTCTTTTGTTTTTTTATTTCAATGCCAGTGGTGCTGACTTTGTTTTAAATAATAAACTTAAGCACCACCTCCACTCTGATGAGTAATTGGATAACATCCCATAGATTACAGGAATTCTGTCTATTGTGGAGAAAGCTTATACTGCAAAGATATCCAATCGTTTATCTAAGTGCTATTTGGGGAGGGTTTATATGTTTGGTTGAGGCTTAGCTTACTTTAAGGGCATTCATTTTTATAATGTACTTCATTGAATAGGTAGCATTTTGGAATGCCGAGATAACGAAAGGTGACATAAAGACATAAAGATTTTCAGCACAAAAAGCCCATTGTGATTGTAATAACTTTAGAAAAGTACTGCTTAGACACAAGAATTGTCTGTTGTCCTTTTCTGTCAAGAAGCCAAAGAGATTTACTAGAATGAAGGCTTTTAGCTACAATGTTAAAGAAGATGAGGCTGCTTCCTTCGGAGTATACTGTACCCTATTTAGGCAAAGTAGACAAAACCTGTCTGGTTTAATTACAAGATAACGAAGTGTGGAGCTGGGTAAACACAGCAGGCCAAGCAGCATCTCAGGAGCACAAAAGCTGACGTTTCGGGCCTAGACCCTTCATCAGAGAGGGGGATGGGGGGAGGGAACTGGAATAAATAGGGAGAGAGGGGGAGGCGGACCGAAGATGGAGATAAAACAAGATAGGTGGTGAGAAGGTAGGGAGGGGATAGGTCAGTCCAGGGAAGATGATGGTAGGTAGGAAATGGAGGTGCAGCTTGAGGTGGGAGGAAGGGATGGGTGAGAGGAAGAACGGGTTAGGGAAGCAGAGACAGGCTGGGCTGGTTTTGGGATGCAGTAGCGGGAGGGGATGAGCTGGGCAGGTTTTGTGATGCAGTCACAAAACTCGTCCTCACCCTCAACAACTTCTCTTTCGATTCCTCCCACTTCCTACAGACAAAGGGGGCGGCCTTGGGTACCTGCATGGGTCCAAGCTATGCCTGCCTCTTTGTAGGCTACGTGGAACAGTCCCTCTTCCGCACCTACACAGGCCCCAAAACCCACCTCTTCCTCCATTACATTGATGACTCTATCGGCGCCGCCTCTTCCTCCCCAGAGGAGCTCGAACAGTTCATCCACTTTACCAACACCTTCCACCCCAACCTCAAGTTCACCTGGGCCATCTTCAACACATCCCTCACCTTCCTGGACACCTCAGTCTCCATCTCAGGTAACCAGCTAGAAACTGATGTCCATTTCAAGCCCACTGACACCCCACAGCTACCTAGAATACACCACCTCCCACCCACCCTCCTGCAAAAATTCCATCCCCTATTTCCAATTCCTCCGCCTCCGCCGCATCAGCTCCCAGGATGAGGCATTCCACTCCCGCACATCCCAGATGTCCAAGCTCTTCAAGGACCACAACTTTCCCCCCGCAGTAGTCGAGAACGCCCTTGACCTGGTCTCCCGCATTTCCCGCAACACATCCCTCACATCCTGCCCCCGCCACAACCGCCCCCAGAGGATCCCCCTCATTCTCACATACCACCCCACCAACCTCCGGATACAACGCATCATCCTCCGACACTTTCGCCATTTACAATCCGACCCCACCACCCAAGCTATTTTTCCATCCCCACCCTTGTCTGCCTTGCGCAGAGACCACTCTCTCCGCGACTCCCTTGTCCGCTCCATACTCCCCTCCAACTCCATCACACCCGGCACCTTCCCCTGCCACCGCAGGAAGTGCTACACTTGCCCCCACACCTCCTCCCTCAGCCCCATCCCAGGCCCCAAGATGATCTTCCATATCAAGCAGATGTTCACCTGCACATCTGCCAATGTGTTATATTGTATCCATTGCACCCGGTGTGGCTTCCTCTACATTGGGGAAACCAAGTGGAGGCTTGGGGACCGCTTTGCAGGACACCTCTGCTCGGTTCGCAACAAACAACTGCACCTCCCAGTCGCGAACCATTTCAACTCCCCCTCCCGTTCCTCAGACGACATGTCCATCATGGGCCTCCTGCAGTGCCACAATGATGCCACCCGAAGGTTGCAGGAACAGCAACTCATATTCCGCTTGGGAACCCTGCAGCCCAATGGCATCAATGTGGACTTCACAAGCTTCAAAATCTCCCCTTCCCCCACTGCATCCCAAAGCCAGCCCAGCTCGTCCCCTCCCCCCACTGCATCCCAAAACCAGCCCAGCCTGTCTCTGCCTCCCTAACCTGTTCTTCCTCTCACCCATCCCTTCTTCCCACCTCAAGCTGCACCTCCATTTCCTACCTACCACCTCATCCCGCCTCCTTGACCTGACCATCTTCCCTGAACTGACCTATCCCCTCCCTACCTCCTCACCTATACTCTCCTCTCTACCTATCTTGTTTTCTCTCCATCTTTGGTCCACCTCCCCCCTCTCCCTATTTATTCCAGTTCCCTCTCTCCATCCCCCTCTCTGAAGAAGGGTCTAGGCCCGAAACGTCAGCTTTTGTGCTCCTGAGATGCTGCTTGGCCTGCTGTGTTCATCCAGCTCCACACTTTGTTATCTTGGATTCTCCAGCATCTGCAGTTCCTATTATCACTTGTTTAAATACCAGTCAGTTGTAGTCCCTCGTGGGGAAATTTAGTGATGTAAAGCCATTCAGTGATGTGGGGTGCTGATTCGGTTTGAGATAATCATTGCCCAGCACTTAGCTGGTGCAAATGTTATTGCCACCTATCAGTCCTGGCTTATATGTTGTCTTGGTATTTCTGCATATGGACACAAACTGGATCAGTATCTGAGGAGTGGTGACTGGTAATGAATTGGGCAATCATCAGACATTCGTATAACGGAGGGAAAAAGTTTGAAACAGCTGAAGATTATTGGCCTGGGACAGAAACCCTGCAGTGACATCTTTGGACTGAAGTGATGGACTGCCAGTAACAGTAACCATCTTCCTTTGTGCCAGATATGATTCTAAACAGTGGAATGTTTCCCTAATTCCAAGGATCTATTTCAACATTGTTGTGGCCTTGAGTGCCACTACCCATTTTTCATGGCAATAAGTACTAAGTGCAGCCTTGCATTGTTGATATTGCCTATATTGTTGACCAAATTATTTTTAAAAACAACCTGATTTGGAACATCTGTAGCTTGATTCCTTCAAACTGAGAAGATTTGACAGAATAAAATCAAGATGTTTAAAGTAATAAATGGAATAGTCAAGATTAAGCTTTTTTTGGAAACAAAGATATTAATGATTATGATAAATATTAGATGCATCAAAGGATTAACAAAACTTTGCAGAGGATCAATTGTAATATGGCATGTAATTTTCTGCAAGTGCTGATGTATGCAAATTGGGGCCTACTGATAGCCCACATGGTGTCTGCAAATTTCCCATTCTGCGACATGAATGCATTCATATTCTGCAAAATGTAACTTTTAATTATCTTTCATTCCTATGAGGAGTGTAGTTAGTCTATACCTTTACAAATTATTTTTCATCTCTTCACAATGCATATTATCAATTGTTTTCTCAGCGATATGTGCATTATACATTGGTATAGATTTAATTTCAGAATGTTTCTAAATAGCCAGAATAGATCATGTAATATTTATTATATAAGGCTGCACTGAGTAAGAACTAGACATTATTTGAAGTTGCATTTATGTGAACCAACAAAATAGTTTTTACTCCTTTTCCATTACAGTTGAAATGCAGAACAAGGAGTCAAAACAAAGAGATGAGATTGTTGAAGGACTTAACATGCAGAGGTAATTGATATTGCAATAAATTCAATTAAGAGTTACATTTCAAATATTTATGGAGAATCTTTCCTTTATAGGAATACTTTGTAAATGCTGTGCAAGAAGTTTCACTTGCATTATTAATTTATCTTTATTTTTAGATCGCAGTTTGGTATGGATAGGCTCGCCAAAGGCCAAGCCTCACCTTCGTTAGAAAGATCCAGGAAATCTGCTCCACTCCCTCAGCAAAATACGCACGAGTCATCAGGAATGTACTTGCAAGACCACAGGTTCTGTAAGGATGATCCAAATCCACTACAACAGCAAGTGAAACAATCACCCATAGACAAATCTGTTCCAAATATTTCAGGCACATCCAACAACGAAGATATATCTGTTCCACAAGATTGTGTATTTCCTAGTAAAGATTTCAAGAAGATTGTTTATGGAAAAAAGTCTGGTTACAATTTTCCAATGTCACTGGATTCAGCAGATCACTGGATTCCTCCCCATTTACAGCATATGGAAATAAACACAGTAACACCACCAACTGGATCACTGGTACATTTGCATCCAGCTAGTCGATCCTCTGAGAAATCTCAGCTTGATCAATGCCTGCTGTCTGAGGGCCTAAGCTCATATCAAGGTTGTGAAAAGAGAGAAAATTTCCTAAAATCTACCCGTCAAGAAAGGTCATCATCACCACCACCTTTGCCTCCAAAAATGTATAATCGGAGAGCCCCATCCAATTTGGACAGCAATGTTTTAAGTGTCAAAACAATGGATGAGCTAAGAGAGCAAAAGGAAAATGTTTCTATTTTGACAAAAGTGGCTACATGTGTAAAATCCAGGTTTACGGACAATTCAACAGTGCCTCTGAATGAGTTTACAAGAAGGTTTTCTGATCAAGGACAGATTTCAAGTTCTGCTGAAAAATCTAATCATGAGGTGTACGTGCCTGATGATTCTGCAGTGTTTGCAACCAGTGCTCCTTCGGTAGGACTAGATAAACCCGTTGCCCCAACAACCTATTTTTCTGTGGATTATTGCATGACTGATACTTACAGAGTCAAATACCATGAGAGACCTAAGCTCTACTTTGCAGATTTGAAATCTAGTGAATCACAGCAGGGAGCAGAAAATCCCTTTCAAGGCAAGTTGCATTTGAAAATTTAAACTAGTTGAACCACTGATTAAGTATTATCCTTGAAATAATAACACTAGTTTCTCAAGTAATGTTCAATCTGCACAGTACTTCCAATGTTTTAAAGCCACTCATGTGTAACTTGAGTATAAACATGTGGGGAGCCTCCATTTTTATTAATTGTGTAATTAGAAACACAAGAAACAACTATTAATTTTGTGGATTCTATAGATTATAAGTGAAGCACATACAATAAAATAACTTTAGAATAAATGATGGAAGATCAAATATCTCTGATGTTCAAAAGCCTTCTAAATATAAATTATTGTAGGTGTATTAAGGGATCGCTCCTATATTTCATATGGTAACAATAACTTGTATTTACAGCAACATTATCAAACAAAAATGGGCATTAAGCCATTTAAAGAAATATTCAGTTATTCAAAAAATGGACAAAGGTGTAGATTTCAAGGAGTAGCTTCAGAGAATCGGAACTGTTTAGGGAGAGATTTCTAAAACAGGAGACCCGAGCAGCTGTCTGTCATTGCTGGAACGGTTGAAATCTGGGTCATGCAAGAGGCTGGAGTTGGTGAAATACCAAGATCTCAAAAGGTTTTAGAGTGGATGGGATTATGAAAACAGGAAGGTAGAATTTCATACAGGGATTTGAAAATGGAGATGCACATTCTGAAATCAAATTGATATGGAACTGAGCTGGCATAGCTTGGTGAGCGCAGGTCTTGCTGGGTTAATGTGAATATGGTCAATTGAGATTTAGATAGGTTCAGTTTTCTAGAAGGTGGAAGAGTGGAGGCTGCCCATGACCCCATTGGAATTGTCAAACCCTGAGGTAAACAGGGTGTGTATGGAAGACTTTCTCAGATAATCTGATGAAGAAATGATTGTTATTTTAGAGCTACAGGTCAACCACTTTGGTGATGGAGCAGGTGTGGCTAGAGATTCATCCCACATCCAGGATGATAAGTTGCAATAAATGCCCTGGTTTCATCTGATTGTATTGTATTCTATTCTGTTGCCTTGTTTTGTTCAATTTGTTTCCGTACTTCATATTTTACCATATTTGAACAAAATATAATATTTCTGAACATTTCTTCATGCAGGTTCGTCTGTGACTACATCTCAAATGATTCCTAGCCCTGGAAAAGGAAATTCTCATTCATAATTGGTACTGTGAAACTCAACCAGGTATTTCCCAAGAGTTTAGCATTGTGCAATTTAATCATGCTGTTATATTCAGTTCCTGGTGTTGAATGTGTTATGTATGTGAACAAGGGTGCAGATTCTGGATGAAAGACGAGTATTTTTAAACACAGAGGGCAGTCACTAGGAATTTTTTTGCCAGGATGGATGTTTGAGGCCATTACACTGTATTTGTTCAGTAAATAAGTGACTTGGACAATAGCGAAACAGTAGAAATGATTTTCTGAGAAATGAGATTATTTGTAAATCACAAGACTACTTTTTCAGAAAAGACCATCTTCACTTGGACTTAACTTTTGATCAGGTTCTTGGAAAGTGTTTATTATGTCTTATGCCATAAGCATCAGGATCGTTTATACACTGCCTCCTAAATAATAGTAGGAGAGAAGTGCTTATAAACACGTATAGTCGAGGTACTCACATTTGGACTTAAAATACTTCCATTATAATCTCACAATGCTCCTGTGCTGATGTACCATATCCGACTTATAAGTTTGGAAAGCAGCTTCATCTTAGGCCTGTTCCAGTAGTGCTCTGACTCAGTTATATTCAATGGTGCTGTGACCTTTGAAATCAATGTAGTAGAAAAAAATGTTTATTTCAGTGATTTGTTAAACAGCATACGTTCAATTTTATTTACTCCACATGAAAATGAATTGCCTGGTCTTTAGGTACATCTATCACTAAATTGTTATTGACTACTTAGTGGCTGATCTTCTGGCATTAGTATTAGAGAGTTTACCAGAGAAGGTTTACCAGATTGATATGAAAATCCTTACAAGCCAGAATCAGAGTTTGAGTAGGTTGGGCTTACAATCATTTTAATATCTCCGCTAAAAGATAACTAATCTGATAGGAGTCCAAAACTAGAGGGCATACGGTGAGAGGAGAAAGATATAGAAGGGACTTGACAGGCAACTTTTTCACGTGTACGGTGGTATGTACTTGGAATGAGCTGCCAGAGGAAGTGGTGGAGGTTGGTACGATTACACCATTTAAAAGGTATCTGGATAGGTGTATGGATGCTGGCAAATGGAACTAGATTTATGTAGAATATATGGCTGGCATGGACACATTGGACTGATGGATCTGTTTCCTGTGTTGTATTTCTCTGACTGAGTGCTGGCCTCCACTACAGTGGTATGCCATCTTGAGTTTTGTGCTCAAGTCATAGAGTCGGAAATCAACCAGAAATAAGAATGCTAACAATTTACAGAACAGATGATATAAGGTAAAGGGTTCACATTTACACTTGTCCAGTATTAACTAGATTCAACTTCAAATGCTTCTAAAATAGCATATTATATAGAATTGTCAAGACTTGTATTAATATAGCAATCGTAGTTCCTTCAGGAACAAACAGAAATTGCAGAAAAAGCGCACCAGGTCTGGCAGCACCTGTGGAGAGAAATCACAGTTAACATTTTTGGTCAAGTGACTGCAGTGGTAGCTGTTAAGATTTTTCAATTAACTACAAATACAAGACAAGTTAGTCAGTGTTAGTACAAAGAATGAACTAATTTGTCTTGTAGTTGTAATTAATTGAAAAATCTTAACAGTTAATACCTCAGATTGATGTAATGCATAATTTTACCAAAAATGGACAGTAAAGCAGTTCACTGGTATTTGAAAGTGTTCATGGGTACAACACCTGATTCATATTTCCTACTTTTTAACTTTAAAGAGACTAATCTCAAATAGAATTAGTTGCAGTAATGACACAATTTTATGAAGTGTACCACAACTTCACATTTCAAAGGAAAGAAAATTAAGTAATATTGGTCTGCAATTTGGATGTGAAACTTGCTTTTGCCTGCTGAATTAGATTATTGCTGTCATTTAATGAGCATTTAATTTGCTACACATTCAATGCTATATCAAATGCATCAAAGACCATCCTCGTCGGTCTAAAAATCACAACTCAAACACTAACTCGGCCCATCTACTGCCGAAACCTACCCAAATGCTAATCTGTACCTCTTCACTTGGGTTTGGTTAGTTCAGTTAGCTGAATGGCTGGTGCATTCAGAGTAACACCAACAACATCAGTTCAATTCCTGCCCCAGCTGTGGTTATTATGAAGGTCCTTCACCTGAGGTGCAGTGATCCTTAGATTAAACCACCACCAGTTGTTGCTGTCTCATGAGAGAGCAGCCTTTGGTCTGACAGGGCTATGGTAACTTTACCTTTACTACTTGGTCATCACTTTTGCTCAGTGACTACTGTGCTCCTCTGATCAACCTGACTTATAGACAGTGCAAACCACAGAAAAGGAGATGCATGAATGATGAACTCCCAGACTAATGACAATGTTATACTGTAACAAGACTCTGATAACAATATGGATGGTATCAGGCACGGCACCATTTGCTTTCCTCGACACAAATAACAGAATATCATAAGACGTAGGAGCAGAAGGCAGCCATTCAGCACGTTGAGTCTGTTCCACCATTTGCTGAAAATCATGGCTGATCTGATGGCCTTCAACTCCACTTTCCTTACTTTTCTCATCACCCTGATCCTCTTGCTGATTAGAAACCTGCCCATCTGCCTTGAATACAATAAAAACTCAGCTATAATAGTCTTCTGTGGTAAAGAATTACACAGATTTACTACACTCAGAAGAAATTCCTCATCTCTGACTTAAGTAGGTGATCCCATACTCAGATTTATGGCTTCTGGTCCTAGAGTCCCCCACAGTGGGAAACAACTACTCTATATCTACCCTGTCAAACTTCTCTCCAGTGTCCCACAAAATTATGTTTCAATAAGATCACCTTAAACCTATGCGCTCTAGTTTTGGACTCTATCAGATGAGTTATTTTTTAGCTGAGATAGTAAAATGAGGCCCTGCTTACACTCTTGGGTGGATATAAAAGGTTCCATTGAACTATTTGAAAAAGAGTAGAGGAGCAGTTTCCAGTTTCCTCGCCAATGTTCATTACTGAGTTAAGCATCATAGTAACAGACTAAGCTCACTGACATTGTTAATGAGCAAGGTGGCTGTTCCATTCCCTACAATGCAAACATGGCTAGGTTTCAGGGGTACTCCACTATAAAGCACCTTAAAATGTTCATGAGGTTCTACATAAATGTACTTTTTTTTTCTGTTGAGTATTGTGCAGCATTACTTAATGTCACAAATCAGGTTTATAAAATATGAACAGAAATTGAATGCTGCTGTGTATTGTTATATTGTTTAGAAGCTACATGAAAGTCAAGCCAGAACACATGACTACAAATCATTGGCAGTATTTCTAATGATCTAAAAAGGAATACTATTTTAATTTGTGCTGTGAACTTTATTCTCAAAATCTTTACAATAAAAAGAGTGGGCCTGACACTTTTTTAAACTGTGTTTAAGAATATTTCTAAATGTCTTTGTATACTGGTATAATATTGTACATAGTATGACATTAGAATGCCCAAAGCAGCGCACAGCATATGAAGTTCTTTTGAAGAACTTTGCCACTGTAATAAACATGGCATCACAGATGATTGAGGTGATAATCTCCTTTAGTTGTTTTGGTTAAGGAATTTTCATTGACCAAAATATCAGAGGGCAAACACATCTTACAGTAATGCTATATAGGATGTTCTGTCACTATTGCGGGGAGATAGTGTTTCATTTTAATATCTTAGGGATAAATTCTAAACAGTGCAAATTCCTTCAGTTCTGCAGTATTTAATAATAAATTTCAAGCTGGATTATTTGGAGTAGGGCTTGAATCTATGGAAGAGATCCTATGGAAAAGAATGCTAACACAGATTTATAGAGATAGTAGGAACTGCCGATGCTGCAAAATCTGAGATAACGCTGTGTGAAGCTAGATGAACACAGCAGGCCAAGTAGCCTTAGAGGAGCAGGAAAGTTTGATGTTTCTGAAGAAGGGTCCCGACCCGAAACGTCAAACTTTCCTGCTTCTCTGATGCTGCTTAGCCTGCTGTGTTCATCCGGCTTCACACCGTGTTAACACAGGTTTATGTTTTGTTCTAAAGTGTTGAGCCTACCATTCCTAAATTGCACAAACTTTAACAACCAAAAAGACCAACTACGAAAATGTTTTAATAAAAATACTACTAGGAATACTCGGGAAAGGTAACATCTTCAGAGAGACAGGCATTTACCTGAAACTTTCTTCAGAATAGACAAAAGCTTTGATTGTTTTATACTCTGGATATATGTTCCAATTCAGCAGAAGTTTAATGCAGTACGTCTGACAACTTCAGGAGTATGTTTTCAATTTTTGTTGAATAAGTAAAATAAACATTGTGCATTAAAATGGATGCACGTTATTAACTGTCAAATTTCTGCAGCTTTCAAGTATCACTTTCTTTTTGCTTTCATTTTTCCAGGTTTTGCTCAGATATTCTGCTTTATGGGCCATTCAGCATTAATGGAATTAAAAACACCACTAATTGAATACAAAAACACGACAAATGAGATAAATCACGACTAAAATAATAACGGATTCTAATTGTATTCAATTCCGTGTTGGCTCTACACACTGCATAATTGGAGAACAGTGATTAATACAAAAGGAACTCCAATCAAAATTACTATGAGAAGAATAATTGATATTGCCGATGTGTCCAGCAGAGGGTAGCCATCATTGATATAACTGAACAAAGTCAAAACAAATTGTCACGCGGCTCTCTGTGGTGTAGACTCTAGTACTGTGCATGGTGAAGATGTGCAAATATTTAAAAATATCAGTCAAAACCTTGCATTCTGAATATTGCTAACAAAATACTTTTGTATTACTTAATATAAACCACAGTTTTGAGATTTTTCATTGAATCATTTCAAATATTCCTGTCTTGAATCCTCTGCCAAGAAAATGTTGAACAAAGTTGATTAAAATTCCAGAGAACAAGATGAAGCAGATATGCACTGTCTTGTTTTCTTGTAAACTTATTTTCTGAATGTGTTAAGCTGTAATTTTAATTCTTTTATTCCAGAAGAAACTGATAAATTGCCAAAAAATGTAACTTTAATATTAGGCAATTAATTTGAAACCATTCTGCACCATGATCCTCATTTTGCAGTACTTTGAGCAAAGTGCAGTTGTGCAGGAAATGAAAATATTTTTAAAATTGGCTGGTTTATCTACTGAAATCAATACATTCTTACAGTTAAGTAAAACATCATTTGAAAAAACACCAACAGGATAGCATATGGAACATGAACAAAGTTATTTCAGTGGCTTTTTTAAAATTCAGGTGTTAACAAAAAATATTTTTTTATTTGTATGGAGAAATATCAATGCACTCCCATCGATTTCTGTCTGAAGGTCCAAGACGCTGTTAACTATCCAAAGATTGGCAGAAAACGTTTTTATTCACTTAAACAACAAAGTCTAACAAATCAATAAGTGAGTCTAATGATAATAGAAATCTGGTGCTATGAGAAACTTGCAAAAGCAAAACATAACTTCTCAATTCTTAACTTCACATGATTTTAGCATTTTCTGTATTTGCATTTGTCAAATGAACTTTCAAAAGCCAGTTTTTTGATAAAACCCTGTAATTTTAGTGTAATTATATACCAACTATGGAATAAGTTGAATACTTTTAAAACAAATTTTAGTTGTCTTCTGTAAGGGTATACAGTTTGGATTTCTTTTTTTCTGAAAACACTGTTACTACATAAATGAACTTGTTCACAACTGAAAAAGCCAAACCTTTCAATGAAGTGTTTACTGAATGAAGATTAATGGTGGCTGTATGTAAAGATACAAGCTCTGTGACACAAATGCTAAAATTCTGAAAAATGCTAACTTTTTTTAAAAACAGAAAACCTTTTCATAAAAAAAATTCTTCATGCATTGAGGAAAAAACCTAAGTAGGCTATGAGATTTCAGGTACTGTAACTTATTTTTTAACATTGATAGCTGCTTATGAACATGTTCCTAACCTTCTCATTAAAATATTACCTCATCTGAAGAATACTGCGTATTAACAGTAGACTTCTTTTGTTGTTACCATGCAAACGTTTATGGCATTTGAGCTATTTGTCAAAAATACGCCTAAATGAGACCTGATAGGCAGAAGAATTATTGAATAACATCACTTCCATTTGTAACAAAAAAGTGCTACTAACATATTTTTGTGTCAAATTCAATGTTCTTATCCCAAGTTTTGTTTTTATTTTCAAAGTGTGCCTGTATCGTTTGGGCTAAAATCTTATTTGCCTCTGACAAAAAGTGAGGATGTTTATATACCTTCTGAACGCCATTGAATTTTGCTGCACACTGAACTGCTAACATAGTTTTTGCATACAAATATTTTACCAGTTTTGTTAACTTGCTAGACTATCTCAAAAGAATGCCTTAAGATTTTTTAGGATCATTGCAATAAAACACAATTCTAAATAGCTTGACTACCAGATAATTTTATTGTGCTGTAAAAGTGCTATGTTAGAAATTCTTGACTCCAAACACCTGATTAATGCAGCGCGTGAAACAATTAAATACTAAAGGACCAATATGGAAGCAAGACCAAACTGTGGCTAGTACAGAGTGTCTATTTATTTTTCTATGTAAAATGCGGGATTATTTGTAGCAAATGATTTTTATTATGCTTTGGATATATATTGTGGAGTAACTATTTACTTTGTACAAAAACGTTATTTCTAGTTCCATGTACTAATACCTTGCAGATAAAAGTATTAAATTCTAAAGTATTTTCATCCTATTTTCTCAGTATGTTTTCTTAATGTGAGGACTTGTAGTCTCAAGTATCAATGAA
Source organism: Stegostoma tigrinum (assembly GCF_030684315.1). Taxonomy (NCBI): domain Eukaryota; kingdom Metazoa; phylum Chordata; class Chondrichthyes; order Orectolobiformes; family Stegostomatidae; genus Stegostoma; species Stegostoma tigrinum. The sequence goes on from NC_081354.1 coordinate 68,227,773, forward strand.
AGATCTACATATTACAAACAGCACTCAAGACTGCAAATATTAATTGGAATTAATTAAAACTTACTAACACCAAAGTGCACAAGTATGTCATTTACGTATTTGGAAAAAGAAAATCCCAACCTGGTTTTTAGAAGTGTTAATTCTTTTCCAAAGGGAACTGAGCAAAAGTCAGAAATATTAGGCTTAAAAAAAGGTTTGGGGTGTGTCACACATGTAGAAATTTAAGGGATTGGGTGAAGTACTGGAGAGTGCAGTCACTATTCGTGGAGAAACCGAGAAAGACACACTCCAGCAAATGTAGCTGGAGGAAATTAGAGATAGTGAGGTGGTGAGGCAATGAAATCTAATGAGGTGGACGATGTTTAAGTTTGAAGTATTGGATGACCAAGCAGGGAGGTGATGACCTCACAGCATTATTGCTAGACTATTAATCTGGAGACCCAGGTGGTGTTGTGGGATCTTAGGTTTGAAACCCACTATGGCAAATGGTGGAATTTGAATTCAATAATTTTTTAAAAAATCAGGAATTAGGAGTCCAATAAAACTATGAAATTGTTGTTGATTGTTGGAAAAACCTATCTGGTTCACTAATGTCCTTTAGGGAAGGAAACTGTCATCCATACCTGATTTAGTCTATATGTGACTCCAGATCCATAGCAATGTGGTTGACCCTTAACTGCTCGATGGTCAATGTGTTGACTGAACCAGTGACACCCACATTCCATGAAGGACTTTTGTTTAAAAGTCAATTCCATAGCCAACCCCATGAAGTTGATGAGCAAATGTAACTTTGTACAGAGAATTTTAGACAATGTCTACAGAGAACAGATTTGCAAGGGATGGGTAGTTTGTAGTTAAACATGAGTAGTATCAAATTGAAAATAAATAGATACTATTCAATTCTGCAAAATGTTGTGATAAGTCTTTCAATTAGATGGATTTTAGGAAACAAAAAGACTATAAAGAGTAGAGGCAGAAAGTAGAGTAAGTGGTAAAGATATAAATATTTAAATAGTAACTATATCTCCTGTTAGTCCTTTACATGGTGTGTCTAGGCAATTGATAATGGAAAGTGAGGAAATCATGGTGGTGTTAAACATTTTTTGTTTCCCCTATAGAAAACTTAACAATGGTATGTGAAAATCAAGAGATGAAGCAAAGGGGAACCTGAAATAATCACCGACCCCAGGGAAAGATGCTTAGAAAATAGCTGGACCTAAAGTGTGTCAAATCCCCAGAGACTAGTAGCCTGCATCCTAGTCTTAGTTGCAATATTACAAAATTCCTTTAGATTCTGAAAGGGATTCGAGATTGAAAAAAAACTAATGCCATGCCTTTGCACAAGAAAGGAGAATCAACAGGGAATTTTGGCCAGTTAGCTTAACTGTCATTGGGAAAATGATAGAGTCCATTATGGAAGAGGTTTATAACAGAACACTTAGAAAATCACTGTGATTAGGAGTAGCTAGTGTTTTGTGAGGGAAATGGTTTTCAACTAATTTATTAAAATTTGAAGAAACAGGGTGAATGAACGAGTACTTGTAGATAGCTGTACGTAGATTGCCAAAAGGTGATACGTTAGAGGTTACTACACAATATTAAGATGTCTCAGAATGAAAATAACATACTAGCATGAGTGAAGGATAGGATAGTAGGAAATGGAGTAGGGTTAAAATTGGTGCTTATTTTTTGGATTGGCATGCTGTAACTAATCAATTGTCACCAAGATCAATGCTAGAGCCTCAACAATGAACGATCCATATCAATGACTTGGATGTGAGGACTGAATGTGTGATAGCTAAATTTGCTGATGACCCTAACATAGGTAAGAAAAGCATGCAGTCAAGAGGAGATAGTGTTCAAAAGAATATAGATAGGTCAACTGAGTTCCTAAAATTTATCAGATGGAATATAATGTGGGAAAATGTAGGCAGGAGGATTAGTTGAACAGTGTACTATTTAAATAGAAAGAGATTGGAGAACTTGGAGGTGCAAAGGGATCTGAGTGTCCTGGTTTGTAAATCTCAAAAATTAGTTTGCAAACATAGCAGGTGATTCAAAAACATATATAATATTAATGTGTGTTACAAATGAATGGAATATAACAACTGGGACATTTTGCTGCAACTGCACAGGGTGCTGGTGAGACCTCATCTATAGTGTAGATTGACGTGATCTTTGTTGTAACATTACAAGGTACAAGACGAGGTTAGTTCCGAGAGAATGTTTCCTTTGTAGGATAAAATAGAAGTAGGGCATATTTAAAGAAAAGAGGTCTTGATTTTAAGACCGATCACAATTAATTTTTTTTCCTCGGCGTTGTTATTTGTGGAATTCTCATCCCTGAAAAATAGTCAAATCTGGGTCATTGAATTTAGCCTTGAATAAATTCAGATTTTTGATAGACCAGGGAGTAAAATTGATATCACAATCAGGTTAGACATTCCATCGAGTGTTAGCAGGCTTGAAGTACCAAATGACCTACGACCATCCTATGATTCTGCAGAAGATTTACAAAGATGTAGACTTAGAACTTCAATGGCTATTGGCTGCAGTAGATCAAAACTAGACCATGATATGAGGGTAGAATTCATTTAAAATGGTTATTATGAAATTGAAAATGCAAGTGAGATCTAATTGGACAACACTGTTCAAAACTGTTTGGTTAAGGTTAAAACTACCAGGGTGAGGGTGGAATAAGTAGTGCAGACTCCAAGTTTGTGTATGGAGTTTGGTAAGTAGTTTTGGTCTTCCCAGTAGACTATCTTGAATGAGCTCTGACAACACAGGTGGTTGTATTGAAAAAGAGAGATTTGTGTTGTCAGTGTAAATTTGGCAGCCCACTCCGTGTTTGAGTAATGAATAATAGGGATCGAAGCATTAATGTTTTAGGAATAGAGTTAACTGTATGTGGGCAGAAAGGGGAGCTATTACTGATTGTACTGTAGAATAAGGAAGCCCTAATGAGATGAAGAGCCAAAGTGGTGCTTTTAAGGCACTGTCTTAACGAAAAGGAAACTTCCTGATACTTGAACAGCTTTTACATTTACAATGTCACTATGGGAGTCAGGAGGGGAAATTCAGTATGTAGCAATTAAATATAAATGGACTAACAAGTGGATTTTTAGGACACAAATAACATGAGAAACTAGAATGATTTTGGCAGTAAATGAAAATAGAAAAGGGGACTGAGATTAAAATTGGAATTGTGCTGATTGTGTTCAGGAGTGATTTAGTGAGGCATTTTCAGGAGTGAGATGACTATGGAAGAACTTTAAAAGACAAGGTGTTTTGAGAAGAGCAAGAGTCCCACAAAAGGATTAGGGCTACGTGATAATGTCTTTATAGTTTTTGTGCTAAATCAAAGCTTCTGTTTTCTCTTTGGACATGCACACATCAATGACCTACATATAATTATGCACAGTCGTGCATACAATGTACCACCATGATTGTGAAAGTAAAAATGTGCAGCAGTTGTACGAGACTTTTGACATTTGGTTGTACTTATAGGTAAGTGTGATAAAGTTGTACAATGATCTGCGTGCAATGAAGTGAATTTGAAATCACTTAGTAAAGATGACTCTACATTGGTCCTGATACATTATGTCAGGTTACTCATTTAGTAACATCGACAACAATTTTAAATGGAAGACAGCAGTGAATAACTGAGTTCATTTTGTTGGTCAATCTGAAAAAGCTAAAGAACCTTTTATGGTCATTGACTCAGTCTGTTCTTTAGCTGTAGCATGATTACGGCATGACTTACCAGGTTGCTGCCAAGTGCCAGTGAAGAGCAGGCTGGATGCTGGAGCGATGTGGGACAATTGCTGGAGTTCAGCCTGGTGCCACATGCTGAGTGCTGAGCTGCAGCAATAGAACCAATAGTAGTGCATTTTTTAACTTCTTTTTCTTAAATTTCTTTACACCAGATGAGTCCATTGGTTATGCTCTTTTAGTTTAATGATATAGAATATCCTTTATTGGCACTTGTACTACAATACAGCACTATAGGAGTAGGATGGAAAGTTTCTATAGTGGCTGCCTTTTAATGGCGCCATCTTAGGTGCAAGTACCTAGGTACAAATTTTAGAGCTTAGAAAAAAGTATTATTCAAAGAGGATTTAAGGAAAGCATAAACATTACTTAGAGATAGTTATGACATAGTGAAAAGGTCTTAAATTACAGTCCAATAACAGCACTCAGCATGTGGCACCAGGCTGAACTCCAGCAATTGTCCCACATTGCTCCAGCATCCAGTCTGCTCTTCACTGGCACTTGGCAGCAACCTGGTAAGTCATGCCGTACCAGGATTCATCTCTTGGCTCCTCCATCGCTCTGGGACTTGGCCCCTCCGAAACTTTGGAGGAAGGTTAGACACTGCCCCTCCATCACCGCTTCAGGCTGCCTGCTTCCCCATTTACCATTGGGCACTCAAGCTGCCTTCTCCACTCTTGACGCCAGCTCCAGGATTTGCTGCCCGCTGCTCTGGGATGCACTGCTGCAGGCTTGCTGCTCATTGTGTTCTGAAGCATGAGGGCTACTTGCTGTTGGCTCTGGCCTTGGGAAAGAAGAAGAAATAAAATATTTTTTAAAAAGGAAAAGGAACAGGCAGAAGCAGAGGAGTTCTGACAGGAGCATCCTACTCTGCTGCCATCTTGGCCATACTTCCCCATTGTTTGAACATGTCCAAACTGTAAATGACTTCAACATTTTTTAGTTTTGTGTGACTGAAGAATCTGATACTGGATCAGCAAGAATGTATGCTGAACTGGCAATTCATGTTATTGTTACTTGGGGGGAGCTGTTCTGCTATACCACCTCTGCTATTCCTTTGAGTGCATATAATGTCCAAAAACTGCTGAATTAGATTTCAGTGCATGCCTCCATGTTAACCGATTGGCTGCAATGTTTTCTCAAAAGAGGTGATATACAGACATTTGTAAAGCTCTTTTATTCAAGGGTATCGTTCAATCAATTTTACTGACCCCCTTAATAGGAATTGCTATGAGCTGATTTGCTGCAGAAGATCTGCTTGGAAATTCTGTAATCATTTACATAGGAGACATGGCCTGCCCATCTAAGTTTTCTAGTGGATACTTTCCATACTGTTAGGTATACCCTGATGGAGAATTTTGTTTGTGCACTTGTGCTGGCATTAAATTCTCATCCTGGACATCAAGTAGTTTCTGATAGAAGTGTTACTGAGCTGTGATGTGGCCCTGTTACAGACCCATGCTTCTGTTCCCCATAGAGTTGTTATTACAACGACTTGGAAAAGTTTTGATTTTTGCCAGTTTATTGACTTCTGCTTTATGCTCCTATCACGGAGTTGGCCATAGGCAGAACTTGGTTTCTGGGCACATACTTGGATTCTTCAACAATAGGAGACATCCCAAGAGAGCGCACAAGCAATTACTAGAATTATTCTACACCCTTGAGACTGGTGCAATAAGTGCTTTCGTCTGGTGCTTCATAATGTGTGCCTCGTGCTCTCTGAAACACAATCTTAGTATTGGAGATAAAACAAAAGTTGCAGAACAAACTATAATTAGGTTCCTCTTTTTCACAATATCAGAAAATTGTATATTTTTAATGGTTGTCTTTCTTGGCTGATGATCAGAATTTTTTTTGATTATCTTTTATTCTTGAAATGTATTTATTATACTTCAATATTCCTATTTCTGATTTTCTCATCGCTATGATATAGCAAATGCCCTCGCATCTTTCCCCTTTAAAATAAGATTGTTCTTGAAGCTATTTTTCACAAGTTTTCATGAACTATAGATAGAAGTTTCCAAATATTAAGATGAAGTAATGCTTTGGTAATTGTCTGTATCTAAAGAAATATCAAGGATAATGTGAACTACTCCAGGGCAACTGGCCAAATGGGGCACTAGCACAAATTCTGCGGTAGAAAGCTGTTTTTTTTTTGTCTTTATTCATTCACAAGATGAGGACGTCGCTGGCTAGGTAGCATTTATTGCCCAAAGGGCAGTTGAGAGAACCACGTTTCTGTGGGTCTGGAGTCACATGCAGGCCAGACAAGGTAAGGATGGCAGTTTCCTTCCCTAAAGGGCATTTGTAAACTAGATGGTTTTTTCCAACAATTGACAATGAATTTGCAGTCATCATTAGGTTGTTAATTCCCTATATTTATTGAATTCAAATTCCACCGTCTGCCATTGCAGGACTCGAACCCTTGAACAGTGTTGGATGCAGTGTCCTGGCCAACTGAATAACTAGGGTTGTAGAGAGGGTGTTGAACTAACTAGAGGGGAAAGGGGGTTTGGGAGAGAGGAAATTTGACTTACAACGCAAGGGCATACAGCAGTATCACAGGGCAGTGATTTGGCTAACAATGCCCAGAGTGTGACAGAAAGGGACAAATTATACAAAACAGCAGTAAATAGGATCTTAGAGAGAAGAAGACAGTAAATAGTAAAAAGACATTATTAATGGCTCCTCAGTTAAAAGCACAAAGTATTCAATTCCAAATTAATGAATTAACTGCACAAATACAGGTAAATGGGTTCGATATCATGGCCATTATGGAGACATGGTTACAAGGAGATCAAAGCTGGGAACTAAATACATGGGTATGGAAACTTTTGAAAGGTAGACAGGAAGGAAAGAATGATGGGGTAGCATTTACAGTCCAGGATAAAATAAGCATGATAGCAAGAAATGATCTTGGATCAGAAGATATAGAATTCATATGGGTGGAGGTAAGAAATAAAAGAAGGAAGGTAACACTGGTAGGAGTAGTCTATAGGACCATAGAGCAATAGTTATTCAGTGGGAATAACAACAAATAATTCAATATGATTTGAATAAGCTGAGTGACTGGGCAAATGCCTGGCAGATGAACTATAATGTAGATAAAAGTGAAGTTGTCCACTTTGGAAGAGGTAGCAGTGAGGTGGATTATTACTTGATGGACCATAATTTGAGACAGAGCAACATATAATGAGACCTGAGATCATGGGAACTGCAGATGCTGGATAATAGTGTGGAGCTGGATGAACACAGCCGGCCAAGCAGTATCTTAGGAGCACAAAAGCTGACGTTTCGGGCCTAGACCCTTCATTCGCAACAAACAACTGCACCTCCCAGTTGCAAACCATTTTAACTCCCCCTCCCATTCCTTAGATGACATATCCATCCTGGGCCTTCTGCAGTGCCATAATCATGTCACCCGAAGGTTGCAGGAACAGCAACTCATATTTTGCTTGGGAACCCTGCAGCCCAATGGTATCGATATGGATTTCACAAGCTTCAAAATCTCCCCTCCCCCCCACAGCATCCCAAAATCAGCCCAGCTCATCCCTGCCTCCCTAACCTGTTCTTCCTCTCACCTATCCCCTCCTCCCACCTCAAGCCGCACCTCCATTTCCTACCTACTAATCTCATCCTGTCTGTCCTCCCTGGAGTGACCTATCCCCTCCCTACTTCCCCACCTATACTCTCCTCCACCTATTTTCTCCTCTATCCATCTTCGATCCGCATCTGCCTCCCCCTCTCACCCTATTTATTTCAGAACCCGCTCCCCATCCCCTTTTTCTGATGAAGGGTCTAAGCCCGAAACGTCAGCTTTTGTGCTCCTAAGATACTGCTTGGCCTGCTGTGTTCATCCAGCTCCACACTTTATTATATAATGAGACCTGCATGTTCTCATACACCAGTCATTGAAAGTAAGCGTAGAGGTGCAGCAGAAGGTGAAGACGGAAATTATATGTTGGCCCTCATAATGAGAAGACTGGAAAACGGGAGAAGGGATGTCTTGCTGCAATTATACAGAGCCTTGGTGAGGCTACACTTGAAATGTGTGCAATTTTGGTCTTCTTATCTGAGGAAGAATGAAGGATTGCATTGCAGCTTTACCTGGAATGGTAGGCCAGGTGTATGAGAAGAAGTTGTGAATCAGTCAGGATTGTATTCTCTGGTGTTCAGATAAATGGGAGCTGGGATTGGAAGATCTAGGAAACAAATAAAATTCTAAAAGGACTCAATGAGGTAAATGCAGGAAGGATGTACCCGAAAGTGGGAGAGTCTGGAACTGGGGGTCACAGTGTATGCATTTGGGGTAAACCATTTAGGACTGAGATGCAGTGGAATTTCTTCACTCTGAGCCTGGTGAGCCTGTAGAATTCACTCCTACAGAAAACAGTCAAGACCAAGTTGCTGTATAATTTAAAGGAAGAGTTAGATATAACACTTGGGACTAAAGGAATCAAAAGATATGCGGGAAATGCAGGAAACAGCTACTGAATTGGATGATCAGCCATGACCATGGAGGCAGACCAGAGAAGGTTCACTAAATTGATACCAATTATGGATGGACGGTCTTATAAGGAAAGATTGATTAAGTTGGGCTTGAACTCATTGGAATTTAGAACAACGAGTGGTGGCCTAATTTAAATATACAAGATTCATTTGGGATTTGACAGGATAGATACAGAGAAGTTGTTTCCCTTGCGGAAAAGTCTAGGTCCAAAGAGCATAATCTCAGATAAACGGTTGCCTGTTTAAGACAGAGATGAGGAACAATTTCTGGGTAATGAGGATAATAAATTTGTTGAGTTCTCTACCACTTAGAACTCTTGAGGCTGGGTTGTTAAGTATTTTCCAGGCTGAGATAGATTTTTGAATCAGTAAGGAAATCAAGAATTACTGGGGAAAGGCAGAAAAATGAAGTTAAGTATTATTAAATCAGCCCTGATCTCATTGAATGGTGGACCAGGGCCAATGGCTTTAAGGCCTGTTTCTGCTTATTCATCTTATTGTATTAACTGGAATAGGTAATAAACTTATTTATCATTGCCACCTTCAGATGCCATTTCATAAGTTCACACTAAAAAACGTAAACTTCCTTGTAAGTCTCTGGTGTGAAGATGATTATTAAGAAAAATGTACACCAATATATTTAGGTTAAGTGATTAGGCAAAAATCTGGCAGATGGAGTATTATTTGGGAAAATGCGAAGGTTTCATTTCAACAGGAAACATGAAAAAGAAATCACATTATTTACGTGGAGATTGACTGAATAATTCAAAGAAGCAGAGAGATTTAGGAGTTCGAGTGCCTGAGTTGCAAAAAATTAGTATATCAATACGTCAAGTGAAATAGTTTATGGAAAAACACAAAAGCAATACAGAAATTTTGAGGAGGGATGCTGAGTAAATTAATGGTGGGGAGTGGAGCTAGAATTCCGGGATGAAGTGGGGTTTACAGCAGTGAATGGAGGAGCTCAATGTATAAACGGAGGAAGAGATACTGTTGTCACCACAAGGTACTCCCCAACCTGGGGCTGAGCTGATGCCTGGTCTACAGAAGTCCTCAGAGTGCCAACAATTTGAGGCATTTCTTCCTGAACCATCTGAGGAGGTGTGGATGTGCAGTACTCAGCAGCAGGTACCTCTGACTCTAATGGAGCCAAAACACCCATCAAAATGTCAGCATCTGAGCTGAGTGCCTGCAGTGAGACATCCGCACTGCCTGAGATACTGGAGACGGCATGGAACCGTGGAAAAGGTAGTCATGCCTGCACGATATAAAACAGAGAAGGTAGCATGGCCAAGGGCTATAAGTGTGGCAGGTGAAAACTACGCTGATGGTGAGGATAATGTTGGAATTGCACTGCAAGGAATATTGCTTCACAATCGTTTGGCACTACATGGATGTTTTAGCATCTATGCAGGAACAGTCCCAGTCCTCTCCAGCCAGTGCCAAGATCCTCTCCTTGTTGGGATACAGAGGTGGATATCTGGCAACCCACAGCCCACCCTAGGTTTTTCGGCCCGGTGATGGGTCGCCTTCTCCTGGAATGAGGGGAAAGTAGGACTTGAATGAGACAAAAGTGGTTTGCTCATCTGAGAGTGCTGGTGTATGTGGGTAGGGTTGGGGAGGATGGTGCTGGTGTCACATGTGAGTGTGCAAAGGCTATGCAGCAGTATTAGCCTGGGTGGTTGGGGTGGATGAGAGTGAGTGAGGAGAGATGCTGTATGTGACAGTGAGAATTTTAGACCATGAGCTTCAATGGGAGCAGTGGTAGAGATTGAGTCAGTGTAGCACTTACTCTGGTGGAGCAGAGAAGTCATTGACCTTCTTGCAGCATTGCTGGGCATTTTGCTGGAATGTGGAGACTGTACTGACTGAGTAGTACCTTCAATCCACGTCGGCATGGTCTCCTATGAAGGTCCTGGGTAAAGAGGACAGCCCTCCTCTGCACAAAGATGTTCAAGCCCCTTTCTGCAAAACAAGGTAGCCAGTTCTCCATATCTGCAATGTCCTCTGGCAGTGCGTTGTGTCTAACTTCAGAATACCAGCACCTGTCTGAGTGCAAACAGCATTGTAAAGATGGCACCAGTGCCAGGGTTGATGGTATATTCCTGGAAATCTGAACATTGTTAAGTTCTTCCAACTATGGCAAATGCTAGGATTGAGTTAACATTAGACAAGTGGGCCACCATAGGACTGGGATAGGTAGGTAATGAGTAGAATTAGGAACAAAAGTAGGAGGAAGTCTTTCTCAGCACTCGTATTCCTTATTTGAATATATGCAAAATTCTAGCAGTATCAATAGGCCTGTGAAGAAATGCCTCTCTTTGAAACCTGACACTTAACCAAAATACTCTAACATTCATCTGCGAGATTCATTGTAGGCTGAATTATATGTGAACAAACCCAAAAGATCAATAGAGCAAGAGAAAGATGTTAAAAACATGTATCCCTCCACAGAAAGCTACCTCTTCCTTGAGACTGCAAATTAATATTTTAAGGAAGTTTAAGAATCTTTGAGATTTCCAAGCTTGATCATTAATATCAGAATTCATATATAACAAGAAGACATTGGCTCTGGTGAATGTGTCCACATTACAGTTGCATACCAATTCTAAAGTCAATATCATTTTCTCGAAAAATATTAAACACCGTTACGTACTATCATCCATTAATTTGCTAAGTTGCTTACACTATTTAGTTTTAACTCTGGCCATTTATTAGTATCTCAAATTGAGAAATTGTTCTATTTTCCTAAAATAGCCAAGTATAGAGCTATTAATTTCTAAGTATTATATCTGCCTCACCCCTACAATGATCAGTCCCAACACTCCTGCAGTGCCACAATGATGCCACCCGAAAGTTGCAGGAACAGCAACTCCTATTCCGCTTGGGAACCCTGCAGCCTAATGGTATCAATGTGGACTTCACCAGCTTCAAAATCTCCCCTTCCCCCACCGCATCCCAAAAGCAGCCCAGTTCGTCCCCTCCCGCCACTGCACCACACAACCAGCCCAGCTCTTCCCCTCCACCCACTGCATCCCAAAACCAGCCCAACCTGTCTCTGCCTCCCTAACCTGTTCTTCCTTTCACCCATCCCTTCCTCGCACCCCAAGCCGCACCTCCATCTCCTACCTACTAACCTCATCCCACCTCCTTGACCTGTCCGTCTTCCCTGGACTGACCTATCCCCTCCCTACCTCACCACCTATACTCTCCTCTCCACCTATCTTCTTTTTTCTCCATCTTCGGTCCGCCTCCCCCTCTCTCCCTATTTATTCCAGAGCCCTCACCCCATCCCCCTCTCTGATGAAGGGTCTAGGCCCGAAATGTCAGCTTTTGTGCTCTTGAAATGCTGCTTGGCCTGCTGTGTTCATCCAGCCTCACATTTTATTATCTTGGATTCTCCAGCATCTGCAGTTCCCATTATCACTATCTTTTGACCCATTTATATCCATTCATACTCACTTTGCTGTTCCATCCCAAAAATGCGGAGTAGATGTACAATTTGTACCCTTGCTGATTTTATTTGTATAAATATTGGATAGTATATTTAGAGTTTCATTTTTGTTTTCTGTTTGTTGGCAGCAGGAATTACATTTTAAAAACGTGATTCTTGCCTCTTCCAAGTACAATGGTGTGCAGATAACAAAATATTGAGGGTCGCATTACTTAAGACTCATTAGGCAACTTCGAGTCATAGAGTCTTACAACATGGAAACGGACCCTTCCATCCAACTCATCCATGCAGAGGTGCATCCCAATCTGATCTAGTCCCATTTTTCAGCATTTGGCCCAGAACACTCTAAACCTTCCTATTCATATATATACCTATCCAGATGCTTTTTAAATGTTGTAATTGTACTCACCTCCACCATTTTCACTGGCAGCTCGTTCTACATGCACCACCCTCTGTGTGAAAAAAGTTACCCCTCATGTCCTTTCTAAATCTTGCCCCTCCTACCTTAAACCTATAAAACTTCTATAAGTTTTTAAAACGCATTGTCTCTGACACTCGAGGAAAACATAACGCAGCCTATTCAGCCTCGCCTTATTGCATGTTAAACCAAATGGCCTTTTGCAATCCTTTTCACTCCGGTCTTCAAAAATGTTGACGTAAATACTACTTGCTTTTCTGCTAGAATTTTGCACATATTCAAATAAGGAATACGAGTGCCGAGAAAGACTTCCTCCTACTTTCGTCACTAGGTGTCAGCATCAGCCCTGCAACATGGGATAAAGCAGCGCCCACAGGTAAAGACAGAAATTGCTGGGGAAACTCAGCAGGTTTGGTGGCGTCGTTGAGAGAAAAACAGAGTTAATATTTCAAGTCGTTATACGAGGTAAAGTTCATTAGAAAGATGCAACTGTCATAAGATTTACATAACAAACATGTACATGTTTGAAAACATAAAACTTTGACATAAATATTCAAAAGTTAGGAGGTGGGCATCTTAAACACCAATGGCAGTTTCAAAATGTAAATTTTGGATTGCAACTGGACCCAAACTCCAATGCTTCCGCTTCTGAATTTAGGAGAATGCATGTTAATAACCTCCTTGCTGATGGCAGGAGCTGAACTCAGATGTTGCTGCACTAAACAACCAAGAAGGTTTTATCTTGAAATTTGAGATAATGGGAACTGCAGATGCTGGAGAATTCCAAGATAATAAAATGTGAGGCTGGATGAACACAGCAGGCCAAGCAGCATCTCAGGAGCACAAAAGCTGACGTTTCGGGCCTAGACCCTTCAAAGAAACGTCAGCTTTTGTGCTCCTGAGATGCTGCTTGGCCTGCTGTGTTCATCCAGCCTCACATTTTATTATCTTTATCTTGAAATTTAGCAGTTTCCCCAGGGGCTCAGGATATTTGGACAGAGAGAGTTTGAATCCAGTTTCAGGTGGGTTTTTCAATTCGCGGTTGTCCCGATTGAAAAAATCCCTCACTGATTATGGCTATTTTTAAAGTTCCCTCTCAAAGAGCTGTCCCGTTTTGGAAACTTTAGGGAAGCACGTATAGTATATTTAAAAGTGTATCAACAGAGGCAGACTATTACCATCTCATGATAACCAGGAGATGCTGTTGAGGAGGACGGTTAACAGGAAATGGGGAAGGGTGTTGTTGCAGGAACTATGTTAGATATGGTTATGTGGTCTGCAAAGGACAAGGAGCAATTTCTTAGTTAATTAGTATGTGTCAGTGTTCCAGCGGACAGTGTCCAAGGTCAGCCCTGGGATGTCAGCTCTTGTGGAACCAGGTCTGCTGCCAGGCATCTTCATTAAAAAAAATACAGAGCTCATGTTTCTCCAAGCTTAGTGTGATTATTAGAAACAACAGACAGCTCAGATGTAACCAGAACACACAGTAACAATTCACCTCACAGGCCATTTAGAAACTCAGTTTAAACTGATGTTTCTAGACCTCTTCAGAGAGTAGGTTTCAAGGTGCCAAAGACTGCAGCTCCCCAGTCCACTGGGGGGGGGGAATGCACCACTCACACATATGCAAGTCACTACTACCCTCAATTCTTCCACTCCTCTGGCACTCCTAAAAACATATTGAGATGTTTACCACACACACACACATTCAAGAAGCAGTCGATGGATTCATTGTTTGCCAGGACTGGGAGTTTGTAGACTGCCCCCATAATTACAATAGTTAGAATCAATAGCCGGTCACACATGTCTCTGACCAGATTCCTACATGTACACCATGCTATCAATTATCCAAACATAGCGCCGCCACAATAACCAGGAGGGACTTTTCTTTTAAATAAACCATGAAGATGCAACAATGCATGATTGCTGTGCAGTCACACAGAGAGGTTTGTGAAGGTGTAAGACAGAATCCTGAGAGTTGCCGTGTTTCATTCATATTGAGGTGTTTAACATTTCAGAGCTGTTTGTTTCAGGAAACAAACTAAAGGATTGGTTCAAAGAGGATATAAAATGCTCTTTAAAACTTAACTGTGACTCCTGTGAAGAGTACTGTCAATCAGTTATAAGGGCAGTGCAATGAGAACCACATAAACATTGCAGCTGTAATAAAACAAACCATCAAATATTCAAATTCAGGGCCCAGTTCTTCACAAACTTCAGTTCAGCAGGTAAGATTGTTAAGTTGGTTTGGGTGGAGACCAGGAAGAGTGGGGCAGGAGGATGTGGGATAGTGGAGATGGAGTCACAAATGGGAAAGATCCACAGCACCCTAACAGTGACTACAATGTGGAATTTATGATAAAGCGATTGCAATAATCAGCAGTGATTTCAATCTACATGTAGATTGAAAAAATTGACTGTCAGTAGTAACCTGGATGAGAAGTTTATAGATAATATAAACTGCCGATGCTGGAGTCAGAGATAACACAGTGTGGAGCTGGAGGAACACAGCAGGTCAGGCAGCATCAGAGGAGCAGGAAAGCTGTCATTTCGGGTTGGGACCCTTCTTCAGAAATTTCTGCTGCTGTGTTCCTCCAGCTTCACACTGAGAAGTTTATAGAGTGTTTTTGAGAGAGTTTGTGAGCAGCACATTCTGGAATCCCCCAGAGAACAGTTTACTCTCAACGTGGCATTGTGTAATGTGATAGGGTTAATTAATGACCTGAGATTAAAGACAACTCTGGGTAGCAGCAACTTTTAGATTTCACACCGAGTTTATAAGGGAAAAGATTGGGCAATGGACTAGTGTTTTAAACTTAAAAAAGGGCAACAATGTGGCCATGAAAACTGAGCTGACTGAACTGTACAGGGATTCTAGACAAAGAAATAAATCAATAGAAAACCAGCAGCAAACATTTAAGGGGGTATTTCAAATGCTTAGAATAAGTATATTTCTGCAATAAAGAAACGTTCTAAGGGAAGAATACAACATCTACAATTAACCACACAAGTTTAGGAAAGTGTAAAACATAAGGAAAGAACGTATAAATATACAAAGATGAATGGTAGGTCTGACGATTTAAGTGTGAAAAGAACAGCATAACATAACTGAAAGATTAACATGGAGAAGTAGAATATGAGAGGAAGCTAGCAAGGAATGTGAAAATTGATAGCAAGAACTTTAATTAGTATTTAAAAGAAAAAGAGTAAATATAACAATGCGAGGGTTGGTCCACTGGAAAATGAAAATGTGGAGTTAATAGTAGGTAGTGATGAAATAGTGAAGAAATGAACACATTTTGCTTCTGCCTTCATACAAGGGAGATTAAAAACATTCCAGTAATAGCTGTCAATCAGGAAGTGGAATTGAGAGAGGATTTTGGTGAAATTACAATCACTAAGAAAATGGTTCTTAGCAAACCACTAGGTCCGTGGGATGGCCAGTTCCCATATCCTGAAAGGCTTCATCCTAGCATCTTAAAAGAGATGGCTAATGAGGTAATAGGTGTGTGTGCATGTGTGTGTATGCTTATTTTCTGAACTTCCCTTGACTCTGGAAAGATTCCATCAGTTGGAAAATAAGATATGTAACACCACTATTCAAAACAGGACCATAAGACCATAAGACATAGGAGTGGAAGTAAGGCCATTTGACCCATCAGGTCCACTCTGCCATTTAAATCATGGCTGATGGACATTTCAACTCCACTTCCCTGCACTCTCCCCGTAGCCCTTGATTCCTTCTGAGATCAAGAATTTGTCGATCTCTGCCTGAAGGCATCCAAAGCTCCCGTTCCACTGCACTCCGTGGCAATGAATTCCACAAGCCCACCACTCTGGCTGAAGAAATGTCGTCTCATTTCCGTTTTAAATTTACCCCCTCTAATCCTAAGGCTGTGCCCATGGGTCCTAGTCTCCCCACCTAATGGAAACAACTTCCTAGTGTCCACCCCTTCTAAACCATACATTATCTTGTAAGTTTCTATTAGATCTCCCCTCAACCTTCTAAACTCTAATGAGTACAATCCCAGGATCCTTAGCCGCTCATCATACGTTAAACCTACCATTCCAGGGATCATCCGTGTGAACCTCCGCGGGACACGCTCCAGGGCTAATATGTCCTTCCTGAGGTGTGGGGCCCAAAATTGGACACAGTATTCTAAATGGGGCCTAACTAGAGCTTTATAAAGCCTCAGAAGCACATCGCTGCTTTTATATTCCAACCCTTTTGAGATAAATGACAACATTACATTCGCTTTCTTAATTACGGACTCTACTTGCAAGTTAACCTTTAGAGAATCCTGGACCAACACTCCCAGATCCCTTTGCACTTCTGATTTGCGAATTTTATCACCGTTTAGAAAGTAGTCCATGCCTGTGTTCTTTTTTCCAAAGTGCAAAACCTCACATTTATTCACATTGAATTTCATCAGCCATTTCCTGGACAACTCTCCTAAACTGTCGAAATCTTTCTGCAGCTTCCCCACCTCTTCAGTACTACCTGCCAGTCCACCTATTTTTGTATCATCGGCAAACTTCTCCAGAATGCCCCCAGTCCCTTCATCCAGATCATTAATGTATAAGGTGAACAGCTGCGGCCCCAACACTGAACCCTGCGGGACACCACTCATCACCGGTTGCCATTCTGAAAAAGAGCCTTTTATCCCAACTCTCTGCCTTCTGTCAGACAGCTCAATCCAAGCCAGTAGCTCACCTTGAACACCCTGGGCCCTAACCTTGCCTAGCAGCCTCCCGTGAAGCACCGTATCAAAGGCGTTTTGGAAGTCTAGATAGATAACATCTACTGGGTTTCCCTGGTCTAACATACTTGTTACCTCTTCAAAGAATTCTAACAGGTTTGTCAGGCATGATTTCCCCTTACTAAAACCATGCTGACTTGTTTTAATCTGACCCTGCACTTCCAGGAATTTAGAAATCTCATCCTTGACAACGGATTCTAGAATTTTACCAACTACCGAGGCTAGGCCAATCGGCCTATAATTTTCCATCTTTTGCCTTGATCCTTTCTTAAACGGGAGGGTTACAACAGCAATTTTCCAATCATCTGGGACTTTCCCAGACTCCAGTGACTTTTGAAAGATCACGACCAAAGCCTCTGCTATTTCCTCAGCCACCTCCCTCAGAACTCTAGGATGTAGCCCATTGGGGCCAGGAGATTTATCAATTTTTAGACCTTTCAGCTTTTCTAGCACTTTCTCTTTTGTAATGCCTACCATACTCAACTCTGCCCCCTGGCTCTCCGTAATTGTTGGCATACTACTCATGCCTTCCACTGTGAAGACTGACGCAAAGTACTTATTAAGTTCTTCAGCTATTTCCTTATCTCCCATCACTAGCCTTCCAGCATCAATTTGGAGCGGCCCAATATCTACTTTTGCCTCTCGTTTGTTTCTTATGTATTGAAAGAAGCTTTTACTATCATTTCTAATATTACTAGCTTGCCTACCTTCATATTTGATCCTCTCCTTCCTTATTTCTCTCTTTGGGTTATCCTCTGTTTGTTTTTGTAGCCTTCCCAATCTTCAGATTTCCCAGTGCTCTTGGCCACTTTATAGGCTGTCTCTTTTTCTTTGATATATTTCCTGACTTCCTTTGTCAGCCATGGCTGTCTAATCCCACCCCGGATAAACTTTCTTTTCTTTGGGATGAACCTCTGTACTGTGTCCTCAGATATGTCCAGAAATTTCTGCCGTTGTTGGTCTACTGTCTTCCCTGCTAGGCTCTGCTTCCAGTCGATTTTCGTCAATTCCTCTCTCATGCCCCTGTAATTACCTTTATTTAACTGTAACACCATTACATCCGATTTTGCCTTCTCTCTTTCAAACTGCAGACTGAACTTGACCATATTATGATCGCTGCCTCCAAAGTGTTCCCTTACTTTAAGGTCTTTTATAAAGTCTGGCTCATTACATAGCACTAAGTCCAGAATAGCCTGCTCCCTTGTGGGCTCCACCGCAAGCTGTTCCAGAAAAGCCATCCTGCAAACATTCCATGAATTCCTTTTCTTTAGATCCACCGGCAACATAATTCACCCAATCCACCTGCATATTGAAGTCCCCCATGATCACCGTGACCTTGCCTTTCTGACATGCCCCTATCTATTTTTCGGTGCATCCTGATCACCGTTAGGAGGTCTGTACATAACTCTCATTATAGTTTTTTTGCCTTTGTGGTTCCTCAATTCCACCCACACAGACTCCACATCTTCTGACCCTATGTCATTCAGTGCCATAGATTTAATTTCATTCTTGACTAACAAGGCAAACCCACCCCCTCTGCCCACCTCCCTGTCTTTTCAATATGTTGTGAATCCTTGGATGTTTAACTGCCAGTCCTGAACTCCCTGCAACCCTGTCTCTGTGATAGAAAACAGGAAACTGTGGACCCAGTTAGTGTGATGTCTGTTTGAGGATGGCATTAAATCTGATCATTAAGGAGGTTGTGGTTGGGCACTTAGGAAAACATGAAGTCTTCGGAAAGAGTTAACTTGGTTTTATGAAAGGAAAACAACGTTTAGCCAATTTATTGGAGTTCTCTGAAGAAGGAATACATGCTATAGATGAAGAGTTGATGTGTTGTTCTTAAGTTTCACAAGATGCTCCTTTAATAATTTACTGTACAAAATAAATGTTTGCAGTGTAGGAGATAACGTACTAGCATGGAAAGAAGATTTTGATGCTGGCAGTAAACCGAGTCTTATAGCATAGAAACAAATTGTGAGGGGTAGGTCATGCCTCACAAACCTTATCGAGTTTTTTGAGGATGTGACTAGAAAAGTTGATGAGGGTCGAGCTGTGGATGTGGTGTATGTGGACTTCAGTAAGGCATTTGATAAAGTTCCCCATGGTAGGCTCATTCAGAAGGTCAGGAGGAATGGGATACAGGGGAACTTAGCTGCTTGGATACAGAATTGGCTGGCCAACAGAAGACAGCGAGTGGTAGTAGAAGGAAAATATTCTGCCTGGAAGTCAGTGGTGAGTGGGGTTCCACAAGGCTCTGTCCTTGGGCCTCTACTGTTTGTAATTTTTATTAATGACTTGGATGAGGGGATTGAAGGATGGGTCAGCAAGTTTGCAGACGACACAAAGGTCGGAGGTGTCGTTGACAGTATAGAGGGCTGTTGTAGGCTGCAGCGGGACATTGACAGGATGCAGAGATGGGCTGAGAGGTGGCAGATGGAGTTCAACCTGGATAAATGCGAGGTGATGCATTTTGGAAGATCGAATTTGAAAGCTGAGTACAGGATTAATGTTAGGATTCTTGACAGTGTGGAGGAACAGAGGGATCTTGGTGTGCAGATACATAGATCCCTTAAAATGGCCACCCAAGTGGACAGGGTTGTTAAGAAAGCATATGGTATATTGGCTTTCATTAACAAGGGGATTGAGTTTAAGAGTCGTGAGATCTTGTTGCAGCTCTATAAAACTTTGGTTAGACCGCACTTGGAATACTGCGCCCAGTTCTGGTCGCCGTATTATAGGAAAGATGTGGATGCTTTGGAGAGGGTTCAGAGGAGGTTTACCAGGATGCTGCCTGGACTGGAGGGCTTATCTTATGAAGAGAGGTTGACTGAGCTCGGTCTCTTTTCATTGGAGAAAAGGAGGAGGAGAGGGGACCTAATTGAGGTATACAAGATAATGAGAGACATAGATAGAGTTGATAGCCAGAGACTATTTCCCAGCAGAAATGGCTAGCACGAGGGGTCATAGTTTTAAGCTGGTTGGTGGAAAGTATAGAGGGATGTCAGAGACGGGTTCTTTACACAGAGAGTTGTGAGAGCATGGAATGCGTTGCCAGCAGCAGTTGTGGAAGCAAGGTCATTGGGGTCATTTAAGAGACTGCTGGACATGCATATGGTCACAGAAATTTGAGGGTGCATACATGGATCAATGGTCGGCATAACATTGTGGGCTGAAGGGCCTGTTCTGTGCTGTACTGTTCTATGTTCTATGTTCTAAATACGTTGGCCCACCATGTCTATGCTGACTAACAAACTACACTAATCCCATTTGGGATTGGTCCACAGCCTACTATGCCCTGGCATTTTAACTAATCATCAGATGCTTCTTAAATGTTGCCAGCATACTGTCGGCCACCTCCCTCTCAGACAGCATGTTCCTATTTCTGCCATTCTCAAGGTGAAAAAGCTTCTTCTCAGATCTCTACTCAACAACTTAATCTCCACCTTAAACTTATGCCCTTTGGTCTTAGATGTGTCTGCCGTAGGGAAAAGATTCTCACAATCTATTGTGTTTATTGCCTTTCATAATTTTGTATACCTCAATCAGATCCCCTGTCTGCCTCCTCTGCTCCAAAGAAAACAAATCCAGCATGTCCAATCTTTTCCTAACTCAGACTTTTCATCCCAGGCAACATCCTGGTGAATTTCTTCTGCACCATCCCCAGTGCAATCATGTTCCTCCAATAGTGTGCTGACCAGAACTGCACAGAGTATTCCATCTGTGCCCTAACCAATATTTTATAAAGTTGTTACAAGACTTCTTTGCTCCTATACTCTATGCCCGATCAATAAAGACAAACATCCTGTATACCTTCTTCACTACCCTGTCTACCTGTGCTAACACCATGGACTTATACACCAATTCCCTTTGTTCCTCAGCACTCCTTACGGACCCACCATTCAGTGTGTACATCCGTGCCGTATTAGCCCTCCCAAAAATTCACCATTTCACACTTATCAGGATTAAATTCCATCTACCATTTCTCTGCCCGATTTTTCAGCTGATCTGTAACAGACTATCTTGAAACCATCCTCCTTATTATCAACAACACGGCTAATTTTTGTGTCATCTGCAAACTTGCTATTATGTTTGTAAATTTACATCCAAGTCATTAAAGTACAGAACAAACAGCAAGGGTCCCAGTTCTGAGCCCTGTGGCGCACCACTGATCACAGACTTCCAATCACAAAAACATCCCACCACCATATAACTTTGCCTCCTACTCGCAAGCCCAATTTTGGATCCAGTTTCTCAACTTGCCTCAGATCCCCTGGGCTCACTCAATAAAATTAGTCAGACAGGATCTCCCTTCAACAAATCCATGCTGATTTTATCTGATCAATCTTTGCCTTTCCACCATTGATTAATCCTGTCCCTCAGAATTCGCCACCACTGACATCAGACTAACTGGTATATAATTAACTGGCCTAACCCTGTTGCCATTCTTGGACAAAGGAACAACACTAACTATCCTCCTGTCATTTGTCACTTCATCTGTGCCAGCAAAGGATTAAATATTTCCACCAGAACCCCAGCTATTTCCTCCTTTGTCTCCCATAGCAGCCTGGGATACATTGCATTAGGCCCTGTGTGTTTAGCATCTGTATGCTCATTAAAACATCTGGTACCTCCTCCTTACTAATCTTAACATGTTCTGGAGCATCACTAATGAAATCTTCGGCTGCAATACCTCTTCCTCAGTGCATATAGATGAGAAGTATTCATTTAACAACTCATTCACTTCCTCTGGCTCCATGCTCAGGTACCCCCTTCAGTCTTTAATAGGCCTCACTCTTTCCCTGGTACTCCTTTTATTCTTAGTATGCTTATAAAATGCTTGCATTGTTTTTCTTGATCCTATCTGTCAAAGATATTTTGTGGTACCTCTTTGTCCTCCTAATTTATATTTTTAAGCAACTCCCCACACTCTCTCTATATTCTTGAAGAGCTTCCCATGTTTTTTAAATGCTGCAGCTGACATGTGTTTCCTCCTCCTTCTTTTAAACTCTCAGTATCCCCTGACATCCAAGGTTCCCTAGATTTGCTCCCTTTGCTCTTCGCTCTGAAAGAAGCACCGGCCCCGAATTCTCACTAAAATACTTTTAGAGGACTTCCACTTTCCAAATGTAGGTTAGTGTGCAAATATCAGCTCTCAGTCTATGTTTGCCAAATCCTGTCTAATGATAGTGAAATTGGGCTTTCAGCAATTCAGAAAATTCTGCACTGTCTTTGTACCTTTCCATAGTGACTTTTGAGTCTTACAGAGTTATGGTCACTATCCCCGAAATGCACACCCACTGAAACTTTAATCACTTCTTTCCCTGGGATTATGCCAAGCAGCGCCCTAAATCTAGTTGGATTATTTACGTTACGATGCAAAACGGTCTCCTTTGAAAAATCCACTACATCTAATCCTTTCAAACTAAGGCAATCACAATTAATGTTAATAAATTTGAAATCCCCTACATCTATGACCCTGTTTCTCTCACACCTTTCTGTGATTTGCCTACATATCTGCCTCTCTATCTCCTTCTGATTGTTGGGAAGCGAATGGTATAATCCCAGTAAACTGCCCCTTTTTTATTTCTATGCTACATGCAAGGTTGAAAACTCTTCTGAGACATCCTCCCTCATTACTGCAGCAATGATTTCCTTTAACAACAAAGCAATGCCTCACATCTTTTGTATCCCACTCCATAGCATTCGAATCTTTTACACCTTTTAAGTGCATAATCATTTTCTGATTGCCAGTATTTGGCAAAGTAGTATCAGAGATAATGGGAACTGCAGATGCTGGAGAATCCAAGATAATAAAATGTGAGTCTGGATGAACACAGCAGGCCAAGCAGCATCTCAGGAGCACAAAAGCTGACGTTTCGGGCCTAGACCCTTCATCAGAGAGGGGGATAGGGTGAGGGTTCTGAAATAAATAGGGAGAGAGGGGGAGGCGGACTGAAGATGGAGAGAAAAGAAGATAGGTGGAGAGGAGAGTACAGGTGGGGAGGGGATAGGTCAGTCCAGGGAAGATGGACAGGTCAAGGAGGCAAGATGAGGTTAGTAGGTAGGAAATGGAGGTGCAGCTTGACGTGGGAGGAAGGGATGGGTGAGAGGAAGAACAGGTTAGAGAGGCAGAGACAGGCCGGGCTGGTTTTGGGATGCAGTGAGGGGAGGGGAAGAGCTGGGCTGGTTGTGTGATGCAGTGGGGGAGGGGACGAACTGGGCTGGTTTTGGGATGCGGTGGGGGAAGGGGAGATTTTGAAGCTGGTGAAGTCCACATTGATACCATTGGGCTACAGGGTTCCCAAGCGGAATATGAGTTGCTGTTCCTGCAACCTTCGGGTGGCATCAATGTGGCACTGCAGGAGGCCCATGATGGACATGTCATCTAAAGAGTGGGAGGGGGAGTTGAAATGGTTCGTGACTGGTTGGTGCAGTTGTTTATTACGAACCGAGTGGAGGTGTTCTGCAAAGCGGTCCCCAGGCCTCCGCTTGGTCGGGACGGAAAGGTCAAGGAGGCAGGATGAGGTAGTAGGTAGGAAATGGAGGTGCGAGGAAGGGATGGGTGAGAGCAAGAACAGGTTAGAGAACCAGCCCAGCCTGTCTCCACTTCCCTAACCTGTTCTTCCTCTCACCCATCCCTTCCTCCCACCTCAAGCCGCACCTCCATTTCCTACCTACAACCTCATCCCGCCTGCTTGGCCTGTCCATCTTCCCTGGACTGACATATCCCCTCCCTACCTCGCCACCTATACTCTCCTCTCCACCTATCTTTTTTTCTCTCCATCTTCGGTCCGCCTCCCCCTCTCTCCCTATTTATTCCAGAGCCCTCACCCCATCCCCGTCTCTGATGAAGGGTCTAGGCCCGAAATGTCAGCTTTTGTGCTCCTGAGATGCTGCTTGGCCTGCTGTGTTCATCCAGCTTCACACTTTATTATCTTTGACTGTAGTGTCTTGTATAGATCTATGCAAGGGCCTGAGCTTTTCGCAAATTGTATCAATGTATTAGGTAAGGGGAGTAAAGGCGCTGTAGCTAAATTTCTAAATAACACAAAGATATGTAGGAAAGTGTGTTGTGAAGTGTGTATTAGGAGGATGCAAATGGCTATAGATAAGTTGATTGTGTGGGAAAAATTCTGGGAGGTGGGGTGTAAGTGGAAAAATGTGATGGTTCTTCACTTTGATGAAGTACAACTTCTTTAAATTATTCACAAAAACAGAAATTGCTGGAAAAGCTCTCACTTATGATTTACACTCCCTGTTCCCACAGTGAGTAAAACTAGAGCTGAAGGTCACGTATTCTCCCAATGAATGGCAACAGGACATCCAATGAGGCTGACTTTGAGATGTACCTCATAATATAAGTATTGAGACGAGGGGAAGCCGTTGATGAATAAATGAGATTCATAGCAAGTGAAGACTGGGTGAGAGGTAATGTATAAATATACAAGTTAGGAGTGGGGTATTCAACCCCTTGAGCAACTCCATTTGGTAAGGTCATGGTTATTGTAGCCTCAACTTTACTACTCTGGTAACTCTCTACACCTTTTGACTCCCTATCAATCAAGAATTTGATGGAGTATGTTTGGCAAGTTGGAGTTAAAGAATACAGAAAATTAACCATTACATGAGTGTCAATCAGCAATAGTAAGCCCCTTTTCCAGATTTGATTGTTCTTAAATTGTTTCCTACACATCAAAGACTGGGCCATGATTCTGTGGCTGCTCAAGTCCGTAGTCACTTCCAACCATGCAGGCAGTCTTTAGGTAGGGGAGCAGAAGCAGGCCATTTGGCCCAGTGAGCCAGCTACACCATTCGATCATGGCTGATATGCTTCTCAACCCCATTCATCTACCTTTTCCCCGTAACACTTGATCCCCTTGCTAATCAAGAAATAATCTATCTCTGTCTTAAGTTAGCTCAATGACTTGGCCTCCACACCATGCTGCGCCAATGAGACCTTCTGACTTCCTGAAGAATTCCTCCTCATCTCAGTTCTAAATGGCCCTTCATTCTGAGGCTGTGCCTCCACATCCTAGTGTCTCCTACTAGTGGAAACATCTTCTCTGTATCTTTTCAGGGCTCTCCATATTGTGTAAGTTTTAAAAAGAACTTCCTCATTCTTCTAAACTCCATCAAGTACAGAAACAGAGTCCTCAAATGCTCCTCATAAGACAAGCCCTTCATCCCAGGGATCATCCTTATAAATCTCCTTTGGACAACTTCCAACAGCAGCACATTCTTCCTTAGATATGAGGCCCAAACATGCTCACAAATGTTTCAAATGCAGTCTGACCAGAGGCTTATACAGTCCAAGCAGTACATCTCTGGTTTTCTATTCTAGCCTTCTTGGGATGAATGCTAACATTACATTTACCTTCTTAACTGCCAACTGCCTACCTGTTAACTATAAAGAGATTCCTGACCTAGGACTCTTAAGTTCCTTTGTGCTTCAAATTTCCAAAGCCGTTCCCTGTAAAAAAAAATTCGATGCTTCTATTCTTTCTACCAAAAGGCATAACCTCATACTTTGTCACTTTTTATTGCAACTGCCACTTCTCTCCTAGCCTGTCCAAGTCCTTCTGCAACCTCCATGCTTCCTCAACATTACCTGTCCTCTCCACTTACCTTTGTTTCATCTGCAGACCTAGGAACAATGCCTTCAATTCCTTCATCTAAATCATTAACATATAACTGAATTCATTATTGAGGGGTCTCAACACAGATCCCTATGAAACTCCATTAGTGACCAGGTTCCTTCCTGAAAAAGGCCTGTTTATCCCCACTGTCTGCCTTCTGCCATTTAGCCATTCCTCAATCCTTACCAGTGCCTTGCTCCTAACACTATGGACTCTATGTTATTTAGCGTTTTCCTTTGTGGCACCTTGTCAACAGCCATCAGGAAATCCAAATAGATCACATCTACTGTCTAACTTGCTTTTTACCTTCTCAGAGAATTCTAAAAGGCATGACCTCCCCTTGTTAAAGTCATGCTGACTCAGCCCTATTTTGCCATGTACTTTCAAGTACACTGCAATCTCGTTCTTAATAATGGACTCCAGAATCTTAACAACAACTGAGGTCAAGCTAACTGAGCAATAGTTTTCTGTCATCTGCTTCTCTCCATTCTTCAGCAGTGGTGTTGTATTGGCTATTTTCCAGTCCAATGGAATCTGCCCTGACACCAGTGATTTCTGAAAGATCACCATCAATGTCTCCACAATCTCAGCTATATCCTTCATAACCATGGAGTGTAGTCTATCTGATCTGGGTGATTTATCCACTTTCAGATCTTTCAGCCTCCCCAGCACCTTCTCCTTAGTGATGGCCACTGTACACCTCTGCCTCTCAACTCTGTTATAACATCTGGTGTACTGCTGATGTCTTCCACCGTGAAAACTGATGCAATGTTCTATTCATTTCAGTATATATATAAAGTTTGTGGGAAAACATTTCCCCTATTCTGCTCACAATGATTACTTAAATAGCTTTTTTTTATCATTGAATCATATAACTCCTACAGTGTGGAAGCAGGCCATTCAGAGTTGAGAGGCAGAAGTGAATACACCTCCACCATTTCTTTATTCCCCACTGTCACTTCCGCAGCCTCATTTTCCAGTGGTCCAAAATCCACACTTGCCTCTGCCTTATATTTTACATACCTGAAAGAATTCCTGCCTCAGTCAGGATCATTCATTTTCAAATGATCTATCAGCTACTGAAGTGTGGGCAAGAAAGGTCTCTCACTTTTCATTACTCAAACTGGCGAGTGGGCATCAACAATCCGACTACCAACTCTCAACATTCAATGCCTAAGTGACATTCAGAAAGAGTATTACTGATTCAATTTTTTTGTGCATAAGGCAGCTCGATTTGAAAAGATTAACTGACATTATTAGGTAGGCTCTGTCCGTGAGGATATAGAGGTCTGTTCTTTGAGATGAGCTAACCAGAGTTGTTAGCATTCTGTGATAATGGGAACTGCAGATGCTGGAGAATCCAAGATAACAAAGTGTGAAGCTGGATGAACACAGCAGGCCCAGCAGCATCTCAGGAGCACAAAAGCTGATGTTTCGGGCCTAGACCCTTCATCAGAGACGGGGATGGGGAGAGGGTTCTGGAATAAATAGGGAGAGAGGGGGAGGCGGACCGAAGATGGAGAGAAAAAAAGATAGGTGGAGAGGAAAGTATAGGTGGGGAGGTAGGGAAGGGATATGTCAGTCCTGGGAAGACGGACAGGCCAAGCAGGCGGGATGAGGTTGTAGATAGGAAATGGAGGTGCGGCTTGAGGTGGGAGGAAGGGATGGGTGAGAGGAAGAACAGGTTAGGGAAGTGGAGACAGGCTGGGCTGGTTCCCTAACCTGTTCTTGCTCTCACCCATCCCTTCCTCGCACCTCCATTTCCTACCTACTACCTCATCCTGCCTCCTTGACCTGTCCGTCTTCCTGGACTGACCTATCCTCTCCCTACCTCCCCACCTATAAACCCTCTCCGCCTATCTTCTTTTCTCTCCATCTTCGGTCTGCCTCTCCCTCTCTCCCTATTTATTCCAGAACCCTCTCCCCATCCCCCTCTCTGATGAAGGTTCTAGGCCTGAAACGTCAGCTTTTGTGCTCTTGAGATGCTGCTTGGCCTGCTGTGTTCATCCAGCTTCACACGCTGTTAGAATTCTGTGCTGGTCACTAAAGTTGAATAGTTTTAGTAGTTGTAATGTGAAACAGCTCTTAATTTGAGCCTAATGCTGTACAAGAGATAATCATGTATGTAACTAGTTATTGAGCACTAAGAAACAAACCTATTGAAACAAGATTGAGCTAATCTTCTCTCTGAGACATTACATGGTCATCCTTTCCCATGTGGTATTAGTTTTCTAGACTCCTACCAGAAAGGAGGATTGATGGCAGTGAACCAAGATATCAGAGATGGTTTCAGCAGAAACCAACATATCCGGAATTTCTTGGCTTATGCAATGCAGTCAGTAGTTGTTAATTTCAAACGAAAAGCAACTTTCTTAGTCATGAAATGAAGATCAAAAGTAACCATATTCAGCACATGAATTAATATAAACAGAAAAAAAAGCAAATTTGAGTCCACTCTTGGGCGATTGTCTGTGTGGAGTTTTCACATTCTCCCCTGTCTGCATGGGTTTCGCCTGGGTGCTCTGCTTTCCTTGAACAGCCCAAAGACTTGGTGAATTGACCATGCTGAACTTCCCATAATATCCAGGGATGCGTAGGCTAGGTAGCTTAGCCATGGGAAATGCAGGGTTACAGAGCTAGCGTCGGGGGTGGGTCTTGGTGGGATGCTCTTCGGATGGATCATGAGCCGAATGGCCTGCTTCCACACTGTAGGGGTTATATGATTCTATGATTAAAAAAAACTATTGAAGTAATCATTGTGAGCAGAATAGGGGAAATGTTTTCCCACAGACTTTATATGTATACTGTGGGAAGGGTTTGCAATTGTACTACATTGAGTACTTCTTACAATGCTAATAAACAATCACAACATTTTAGCAATATAGAAAACTTTTATTTCTTGTTGAGAAACATCAAATTTCACTTTAAACTGTACAATTTAATCCTTGCACCTCCTCATTCACTGTATTAATGAGGGCACATTCACTGGCATTTGCCAAGCTTCAGAGAGATGTGAGATGTTAGCTTCTGTTTTTGTTTCATCACAGTTATTATAATTGGCTGGACAGTTAATGAAATTACTTGAGCTAGATATCCATCAGTGCAGGTTTGTGACACGAGCACGTTTAGAAATTCATTGCAATGATGTTGTCACAATAACAGGTATCTATTCCTTTTTGAAAAATCTCTTGGCATCAACTCCTTCGTATGAATAAGTCTGTAAGAGATTTTATAAATGTCATTACTCTGGTTTTAAATCTAAGGTAACATTTCATCACAGTAAAGATAAATGTGTTGAACTGTTCTATGCTGACGTTAATACTGGGACAAGATGTTTTTGTTAAAAAATATTGTCTTTCAAGTTAAAGGGACTTTTAAAAAATGCTTCAGTATTCACATTTGAAAGGCCCTGACGAAATGGAATTGATCATGCAGCCTCAGCAATATCTCCATTAGCCCCAAACTACACTTCACGTGTGTGAGAATCACACTCCATTAGCAAAATATTCAAATGGTTCTGAGCAGGAAAATCATTTGAGGCAAGCACAGAGAAATTTAACTGGTAAAATTCTCAATCCAACTTCTCTATCCCCAGGTTACAACAGTATTGTGACATTATTTCTTGATTTCATAAATCTTCCAAGCCGGTTTTCTGATTTGGACTGGAGTTAAAGGTGTTGCTTGGCATAATGGTATGATTCTTTCAGAATTGAAAGGCTGTATGTTCAATTGGCTCTCTAGCCTTGGGCCTTGTTGAAGATAGATAAATCCCCTCGGCCGGATGGGATTTATCCTCGGATCCTCTGGGAAGCCAGGGAGGAGATTGCCGAGCCTTTGGCATTGATCTTTAACTCATCATTGTCTACAGGAATAGTGCCAGATGACTGGAGGATAGCAAGTGTGGTTCCCCTGTTCAAGAAGGGGAGTAGAGACAACCCTGGTAATTATAGACCAGTGAGTCTTACCTCAGTTGTTGGTAAAGTGTTGGAAAAGGTTATAAGGGATAGGATTCATAATCATCTAGAAAAGAATAAATTGATCAGGGATAGTCAGCACGGTTTTGTGAAGGGAAGGTTGTGCCTCACAAACCTTATTGAGTTCTTTGAGAAGGTGACCAAGCCGGTAGATGAGAGTAAACCTGTTGATGTGGTGTATGTGGATTTCAGCAAGGCGTTCGATAAGGTTCCCCACAATAGGCTATTGTACAAAATGTGGAGGAATGGAATTGTGGGAGATGTAGCAGTTTGGATCGGAAATTAGCTTGCTGAGAGAAGACAGAGGGTGGTTGTTGATGGGAAATGTTCATCCTGGAGAGCAGTTACTAGTGGTGTACCGCAAGGGTTGGTGTTAGGTCCACTGCTGTTTGTCATTTTTATAAACGACATGGATGAGGGCGTAGAAGGATGGATTAGTAAATTTGCAGACGACACTAAGGTCAGTGGAGTTGTGGATAGTGACGAAGGATGCTATAGGTTGCAGAGAGACATAGATAAGCTGCAGAGCAGGGCTGAGAGGTGGCAATTGGAGTTTAATGCAGACAAGTGTGAGGTGATGCACTTTGGTAGGAGTAACCAGAAGGCAAAGTACAGGGCTAATGGTAAGATTCTTAGTAGTGTAGATGAGCAGAGAGATCTCGGTGTCCATGTACACAGATCCTTAAAAGTTGCCACCCAGGTTGACAGGGCTGTTAAGAAGGCGTACAGTGTTTTAGCTTTTATTAATAGAGGGATCGAGTTCCGGAATCAAGAGGGTATGGTGAAGCTGTACAAAACTCTGGTGCGACCGCACTTGGAGTATTGTGTACAGTTCTGGTCACCGCATTATAAGAAGGATGTGGAAGCTTTGGAAAGGGTGTAGAGGAGATTTACTAGGATGTTGCCTGGTATGGAGGGAAGGTCTTACGAGGAAAGGCTGAGGAACTTGAGGCTGTTTTCCTTAGAGAGAAGAAGATTGAGAGGTGACTTAATTGAGACATATAAGATAATCAGAGGGTTAGATAGGGTGGATAGGGAGAGCCTTTTTCCTAAGATGGTGATGGCGAGCACGAGGGGGCATAGCTTTAAATTGAGGGGTGAAAGGTATAGGACAGATGTCAGAGGTAGTTTCTTTACTCAGAGAGTAGTAAGGGAATGGAACGCTTTGCCTGCAACGGTAGTAGATTCGCCAACTTTAGGTACATTTAAGTCGTCATTGGACAAGCATATGGACGTACATGGAATAGTGTAGGTTTGATGGGCTTGAGATCGGTATGACAGGTTGGCACAACATCGAGGGCCGAAGGGCCTGTACTGTGCTGTAATGTTCTATGTTCTATGTTCATAACCTCGGTGGCACTTTAATGCAGTAATGAAGGGAGGGTTGTACAATTGGAGATTTATCATATAAACTGGAGATGGTAGATCCCAGGTAGAATTGCTGCCTAAGAAATGCCCTCAACCAAATCACTAAAAATAATAATAATATGCCCAATATTTAGTTGCTGTTTGTAATATATTTGTCTAATATTGACTCTTGCATTTGTTATGAACACAACAGTTACTACTCTTCAAAGTTAGTTGAATTGTAGTGAAGTGCTTTGGGGTTTTCTGAAGATACACTCTGCAAATACAAGTTCTTCATGAAGACCTTAAAAATATATTTACAAAAATTCACAGAAATAAGGGAATACTTAAAAAAAACCGCTAAAGTTCAGTACAATTCTTTTTACTAGAATATGAAAACAAACTTTACTTCATGATATTATTTATGAGTAAAATCTAACTGCCACCCAGCAATGAATTTACCTGTGCAAGCTCATCACCAACAATTTCCCTTGTTGTCAGGAGCTCCTTGTTATTGTCCTTTCTGGTGAACTTTCCAACAAGCTTGTTTCCATCACAAATCCAGGAACCCTGGAACAAAGAATTACTTCCTCTTAATCCCAAAATGAACACAATTTTGATATGATAAAGCTAATTAAATTCATATCGGGATGGACAGAACAGGAACAATGCAGTTAGACAAGGAACAGGCACAAATTAACTTTAGTTTTTCTCAACTGTTCCCAAGAAAATCATATTAATTGCACAGATTAATTAATCTGCTCAATAGCAATAAACAGTCTTTCTGATTCTTACATTCACTTCTGTTCCATCTGCCAGTGAGTAGTCAAATGCTACTCCCAAAGTAAACTCGATTTCTTTTGTTCGGAAGGTACTGGACTCTTTCACAGTAAACTTATTCCCTTCTTGGTGAATTGTAAGCTTCAGGTTATCATGGCTGGCAAGCTTTCTTTTCATCACATTTACTCCTGGGGATTAAAAGGAGGATTGTGTTGTTATTAAATTGAAATAGAATCAGGCTATTTTTAAACACAGGTTGTAGCATTTCCTTTCTCCTTTGTAACCATGAATATGTACATTGCAAATAATTCACATTAGGCACAGGGTTATAGTATATTTTGCGAATCATGAAGAAAACCATATTGAACCGGAATAAAAACAATAATTTCTGTTGCTAACTTGCAACAGTAATTGTTTTAAAATGTTACACCATGCATTCAGTGTTCATATTCAGGTTTATTCAATTACAGTTGAAGACTTGTAAGCAATTCAGGTGTTAATTGGTTTCTCACAAATTTGCTTTATGTATTACAAATGAAGAAGCTAAATTGCCAATAATTTATGTTTGTCACTAGTAAGCTCCTTTAAAATTTAGGATTGTTTTGTACTTGTAATGGCTAACCTGGCTTTTCCCTCCTATTGCAAAAGTATTTTAATGGCAGGAGAAAAATAGTTAATTTAGCAGAATAAGATACAGTAACCTCTTACTGACTAAATTCCGTTGACATTTTTACTCGCAAAACAGACTGTTTTCTATCTTAGTGACATTTTCTGCAATGAAAACAATTTGGAAACTTGCTTGCATTAATTTCTTGTGATTGAATAAATTTACAAATTACATATTATTTGAATTTTTAATGTCATACCCATCTGTTCCATAAACTTATCATAGTTCTCATTTCTTTCAGCCTTCCAGGTTCCATTGAATGCCATATTTTAATAAGAGTGAGCTCCTCCAGCGAGTCAGTGCGGAATCTCTTCTCCCAACTCAGCTTTTAAAGCTTACAGGTTAATCATAGTGAGGGTTTTATCAGTAAGACCGTGATGTGGCTGGGTAAAGTTCAGTTACTTCACAAGGACATTATAAATGAACATTATATAAGTGTGTTAAAAGTTTAAGGGGTAGGACTTGATAAGATTAGCTGATCATTCTAAACAAAAAAGCGTGATATTCTAGAATGCCAATCTTCAAAAATATTGGCATATTTCTTTGTAAAATAAAGGCAGAATATCTTATGAATTAAGCAACATAAAGAACTAAAAGAAATCTGATATCATTCTCAACTGGTATGTTACCAGGATGTACAATAATCTGTAATGCAAAATAAAAAATTGTTTCTTTAGTTTTCTCCTGGTGGCCTCATTCACTCTCTCACTTCCCCTTTGGCGTCCCTCCTCACTCCCAGAAAGAACTGGAGGCCGGCTTCCAATGTAGGCCACCACACAGCACACTCCCAACACAGCGGTCCCACCCTACTAATATCCATTCCCCGTACAGGCCGCCACACAACCCAAAACCACCTTCACTCCTTCTTCTGGTGCAGGCCTTTCTCTGTCCCCATTTTTATTCCTGGCCTCTCTCCCCTTCTTGACAGAGCTCCAGTCTCCACCTCACCTTCCTGGATCCTTGAGACAGCCCCTGTTCTGATAGTAAGAGATATATCAAGTTGTAGAGCTGGATGAACACAGCAGGCCAAGCAGCATCAGAGGAGCAGGAAGGCTGACATTTCAGAGAAGTGTCTAGGCTCGAAACGTCAGCTTTCCTGCTCCTCTGATGCTGTTTGGCCTGCTGTGTTCATCCAGCTCTACACCTTGTTATATCAGTTTCTCTAACATCTGCAGTTCCTACTATCCCTGTGCTGATAGTGATGTCCCTGCACATAGAACACACTGAATATGCTTTTTGCAGCCAAGTAACATCACAGGCCACAACTGTGTGTGTGCAGTGGCCATATTGCAATTAGTCGAGGAATAGCTGGAGTAGATTACGCAACTGCACCTTTTTTTATATTAGATGTTATCAACTGATTATCTCTACCTACTATCAATGTGAGATACAAAGATCGTTGTCCTATTACTGTGTTTTGTAATTTAAATTCATAGCAATAAATGCGTAACTATCATGAAAGTGAAATGACACGTAGATATAATAGTTAAACTGGATCATTCTATATATTGACAAGATGTTGAGCAATTGTGTGGCTTAATCAGGTTTTATTGTTAGCACAATTTCTAACGTTTTGATTCTGTCATTCACGGTTTTCCAGATTACACTGTTCACTATCTCAATAGAAGCTCTTATGACTAATAAATATCTCGATACTTCTATTAAAATAACTGATGAACACATTTCCTACGTTACCCTGCTGTTAACACAAAGTATAATTTCAAGCTTTAAATCATTTTGACATTTTAAAATATTCAATGTAAATAATACACTTTTGACTATGGTGCAGAAATGTGATGTGCTGTCAGGTTAAATCTACATTGTCACCAATACATCTGATAAGTTCACAACACAAATACCATGTTCTTTATCCATCCCAGTGCATGTACTTGCTTTAGTTGTACTTTATGCCATGAGTGCAAAATCCAACTTCTCGGCTATTGGGTGTTTTATCTAAGACATTTTTAATTAATAATGAAAGATAATTTGTGCACAAGGTGGAATAATTTAATTGGATAATTCAGAAATCTTCCATTTTCTGGATCTGTTCTTACACCATCAAGTCATTCACATATAAATACGGCCATGCCTTAGGAGCTGAGTTGAAACTTGTGTCTTGTATGAATGGAGTGGATGGATTAGCATGATGAAGAAATTAATAAATTACCACTTCTTGAGCTACATGTTGAAAAAAAAGTATGTAATAATAATACATTGTGGAGAATATCATACCTCCTGAATTTCTTCAGCACATTCTGTTTTTATTTCAGATTTCCAGGGTCTGCAGTATTTTACTTTTGTTTGAGGAAAAATGCATGCAGTGACCAACATTAACAGACTTGGTTGCATCCAGAAGAGATTTTAGGCACATTGCTAGAAATGGAGATTTTACTGTTCATAGTTGTTTGTATGAGTGGAACATGCAATTTAGTAGCATCTGCAACACATTTAAAGGGCATGCCAACATTTTGCTGTAGTCAGCTGGAAATGGTGTTTTGGTGTTTAAACCTACTGATCTCACCCAGGTATGCACTTCATTTGCATCTAATTTAAATATTTAGATTTTAAATATTTTGTTAGAAATGGAGAAGCTTGCAAAATCAGCCTTCACCGATTCTCAAACTGCTCCTTCAGGCTAAACTAGAAATGTATTTTAGAATTTTTAACAGTTTTCATTCAGAGCCCTTTAACTTAGAATTGGATAGTCATAATTCTTCTGTGCTTTGGAGTTTTTCTTCCCCATTGCATTATGGAGCTAATTGCTGAAAGAAGGGAACTGAAAATATACAGTAAATTATTGTAGACATACTGTCGAAGTAGACATAATAGCAAAGCCTTAACACTAAGGGAACATTAGTGGAAATGAATAAACTTCTAAATTTCGGTAATTGATACCAATTATTTTCATGAGAGGGATTAATGGGAGACCAGTCTTCCAACTGTCTTGGAAATTAATTATTGTTATAGTGGCATGTTATTTCCAATGCCTGCTTTCCCAACGGTGTTCTATTCTGTCCTTTATAAAGGAAGACTTATCCAACACCTGCCAACCAGATCTTATACCACAACAAGTCTTGATTCCAGTTCATTAAACTCATTTATTTTGCAAATCTCTGCTAGGCTTCTCTTTGCCCTAACTCTGAAACAATGTTGTTTTTTTCAAGTTTAGACTTCTATGTATAATTCTGCCTCCTTTTACTCCAGCATTGACAATAAAAGCATCAGCCATCAAAGCCTCAAACTTACATATTCTATTCCTAAACACCTAGGCCGTTTTGCCATACTTCCAAACATTTCCTGAAATATTAACCAGTTTGGTCATGCATTGCATCACTACCTTGACACTTCTTCATTGGCATCTGTTTCCTTCTTTCATTTCCCCTCC
The DNA here is from genome assembly GCF_030684315.1 of Stegostoma tigrinum. Taxonomy (NCBI): domain Eukaryota; kingdom Metazoa; phylum Chordata; class Chondrichthyes; order Orectolobiformes; family Stegostomatidae; genus Stegostoma; species Stegostoma tigrinum. The sequence goes on from NC_081354.1 coordinate 68,263,480, forward strand.
ATCTTACCATAAACACCCTAAGTTGCACTGTATTAAATACACCATATAGATTTTTGTTAAAAAATACAAACTAAATTATTATAATTTAGGCCTCAACAGCCTCCTGTGACGATGATTCCCACAGATTAACCATGCTGTGGCTGAAGAAATTCCTCCTCGTTTCAGTTCTAAAGCGTTGTCCCTTCACACTGAGGCTGTACCCTTGAATACAAGTCTCTCCTAGTTGAAACATCTTCACCATGCCTACTTATAGAACATAGAACATTACAGCACAGTACAGGCCCTTTGGCCTTCGATGTTGTGCTGATCTGTCATACCAATCTGAAGCCCATCTAACCTACACTATTCCATGTACGTCCATATGCTTGTCCAATGCCAACTTAAATGTACTTAAAATTGGCGAATCTACTACCGTTGCAGGCAAAGCGTTCCATTCCCTTACTACTCACTGAGCAAAGAAACTACCTCTGACATCTGTCCTATATCTTTCTCCCCTCAATTTAAAGCTATGCCCCCTCGTGCTCGCCTCACCATCCTAGGAAAAAGGCTCTCCCTATCCACCCTATCTAACTCCCTGATTATTTTATATGTCTCAATTAAGTCATCTCTCAATCTTCTTCTCTCTAAGGAAAACAGCCTCAAGTTCCTCAGCCTTTCCTCGTAAGACCTTCCCTCCATACCAGGCAACATCCTAGTAAATCTCCTCTGCATCCTTTCCAAAGCTTCCACATCCTTCTTATAATGCGGTGACCAGAACTGTACACAATACTCCAAGTGCGGCCGCACCAGAGTTTTGTACAGCTTCACCATACCCTCTTGATTCCGGAACTCGATCCCTCTATTAATAAAAGCTAAAACACTGCATGCCTTCTTAACAACCCTGTCAACCTGGGTGGCAACTTTTAAGGATCTGTGTACATGGACACCGAGATCTCTCTGCTCATCTACACTACTAAGAATCTTACCATTAGCCCAGTACTTTGCATTCCAGTTACTCCTACCAAAGTGCATCACCTCACACTTGTCTGCATTAAGCTCCATTTGCCACCTCTCAGCCCAGCCCAACCTACAGCATCCTTCGTCACTATCCACAACTCCACCGACCTTAGTGTCGTCTGCAAATTTACTAACCCATCCTTCTACGCCCTCATCCAGGTCGTTTATAAAAATGACAAACAGCAGTGGACCCAACACTGACCCTTGCGGTACACCACTAGTAACTGGTCTCCAGGATGAACATTTCCCATCAACCACCACCCTCTGTCTTCTTTCAGCAAGCCAATTTCCGATCCAAACTGCTATATCTCCCACAATTCCATTCCTCCACATATTGTACAATAGCCTACTGTGGGGAACCTTATCGAACGCCTTGCTGAAATCCATATACACCACATCAACCGGTTTACTCTCATCTACCTGTTTGGTCACCTTCTCAAAGAACTCAATAAGGTTTGTGAGGCACGACCTACCCTTCACAAAACCACGCTGACTATCCCTAATCAAATTATTCTTTTGTAGATGATTATGAATCCTATCCCTTTTAACCTTTTCCAACACTTTACCAACAACTGAGGTAAGGCTCACTGGTCTATAATTACCAGGGTTGTCTCTACCCCCCTTCTTGAACAGGGGAACCACACTTGCTATCCTCCAGTCATCTGGCACTATTCCTGTAGACAATGACGAGTTAAAGATCAATGCCAAAGGCTCGGCAATCTCTTCCCTGGCTTCCCAGAGATCCGAGGCTAAATCCCATCCGGCCCAGGGGTATTATCTATCTTCACACTCTGTAGGATTTCTAATACCTCTTCCTTGTGAACCTCAATCCCACCTAGTCTAGTAGCCTGTATCTCGGTATTCTCCTTGACAACATTGTCGATTTCTAGAGTGAATACTGTTGTAAAATATTCATTTAGTGCTTCCCCTATCTCCTCTGACTCCACACACAACTTCCCACTCCTATCCTTGATTGGCCCTAATCTTACTCTCGTCATTCTTTTATTCCTTAAATACCTATAGAAAGCCTTAGGGTTTACCCTGATCCTATCCGCCAGCAACTTCTCATGTCTCCTCCTGGCCCTTCTGAGCTCTCTCTTTAGGTCTTTCCTGGCTACCTTGTAACCCTCAAGCACCCTAATTGAGCCTTCACATCTCATCCTAACATAAGCCTTCTCCTTCCTCTTGACCAGAGATTCCACTTCCTTCGTAAACCACGGCTCCCGCGCTCTACAGCTTCCTCCCTGCCTGACAGGTACATACTTATCTAGGACACACAGGAGCTTTTCCTTAAATAAGCTCCACATTTCTAATGTGCCCATCCCCTGCAGTTTCCTTCCCCATCCTATGCTCCCTAAATCTTGCCTAATCTCATCATAATTGCTTTTTCCCCCAGCTATAACTCTTGCCCAGTGGTATACACCTATCCCTTTCCATCATTAAAGTAAACATAACAGAATTGTGATCGCTGTCACCAAAGTGCTCACCTACTTCCAAATCTAACACCTGGCTGGGCTCATTACCCAGTACCAAATCTAATGTAGCTTCGCCCCTTGTTGGCCTGTTGACATACTGTGTCAGGAAGCCCTCCTGCACACACTGGACAAAAACTGATCCATCTATAGAACTCGAACTATAGTGTTCCCAGTCAATATTTGGAAAGTTGAAGTCCCCCATGACAACTACCCTGTCTCTCTCACTCCTATCGAGAATCATCTTTGCTATCCTTTCCTCTACATATCTGGGACTATTCGGAGGCCTATAGAAAACTCCCAACAGGGTGACTTCTCCTTTCCTGTTTCTAACCTCAGCCCATACTACCTCAGTTGACGAGTCCCCAAACATCCTTTCTGCAACTGTAATACTGTCCTTGACCAACAACGCCACACCTCGCCCTCTTTTACCATCTTCTCTGCTCTTACTGAAAGATCTAAATCCCAGAACCTGCAACAACCATTCCTGTGAGAGATAATGGGAACTGCAGATGCTGGAGAATTCCAAGATAATAAAATGTGAGGCTGGATGAACACAGCAGGCCAAGCAGCATCTCAGGAGCACAAAAGCTGACGTTTCGGGCTAGTCTACAACCATTCCTGTCCCTGCTCTATCCATTTCTCTGAAATGGCCACAACATTGAAGTCCCAGGTACGAACCCATGCTGCAAGTTCTCCCACCTTATTCTGGATGCTCCTGGTGTTGAAGTAGACACACTTCAAACCAACTTTTTGCTTGCCGGTGCCATCTTGCGTCCCTGAAACTTTATTTTGGACCTCCCTACTCTCAACCTTTTCTATGCTTGAATGACAATTTTGGTTCCCGTCCCCTGCTGAATTAGTTTAAACCCACCTGAATAGCCATAGTGAATTCCCCCCCCCCCCCCCCCCAGGATATCGGTACCCCTCTGGTTCAGGTGAAGACCATCCTGCTTGTAGAGGTCCCACCTGCCCCAGAAAGAGCCCCAATTATCCAAGAATCCAAAACCCTCCTCCTGCACCATTCCTGTAGTCACATGTTCAACTCCTCTCTCTCCCTATTCCTCGCCTTACGAGCACGTGGCACAGGCAACAAACCAGAGACAACAACTCTGTCCTAGCTCTAAGCTTCCATCCTAGCTCCCTGAATTTATGCCTTAAATCCCCATCTCTCTTCCTACCTATGTCGTTGGTGCCTATGTGGACCACGACTTGGGGCTGCTCCCCTTCCCCCTTAAGGATCCCAAAAACACGATCAGAGACATAACACACCCTGGCACCTGGGAGGCAACACACCAACCATGAGCCTCTCTCGTCCCCACAGAACCTCTATCTGTCCCTCTAACTATGGAGTCCCCAGTGACTACTGCTCTGCTCCTCTTCCCCCTTCCCTTCTGAGCAGCAGGGACAGGCTCTGTGCCAGAGACCTGTGCCCCGCTGCATTCCCCTGGTAAGTCATCCCCCCCCGGCAGTATCCAAAATGGTATACTTATTGTTGAGGGGAATGGCCACAAGGGATCCCTGCTCTGCCTGCCAGTTCCCTTGCCATCCCCTGACTGTAACCCATCTGCCTTTTTCTTGTACTTGAGGAGTGACTACCTCCCTGTAAGTCCTCTCAATAACCCCCTCTGCCTCCCGAATGATCTGAAGTTCATCCAGCTCCAGCTCCAGTTCCCTAACGCGGTTTTCAAGGAGCTGGAGTTGGGTGCACTTCCCACAGATGTAGTCAGCAGGGGCACTAATGGTGACCCTTACCTCCCACATTCTGCAGGAGGAACATTCAACTGCCCTGATCTCCGTTCCCATTATTCTAAATTCCCAAAGATACTTGAAAAATAAAGAATAAAAAATAAACTAGTTACCTTCTGTCGCACAGAACCTTTTTTTTTGGTTAGAGGAGGAGGATGAGTGGGAGACACTACCCGAGTAGTGTTTCGGGTAACGCAACCACTCAAATATATTACCTCACTTACTCAGCAGTCCCGTGTCCGCTCCTGCTCAGCGTACCTCCGCCTATTCATGAGGTAAGCTTTTTAAAGATTCAAAATCTCTGACTCACCGACTTCCCGACAGGCCCCTGGTCCAAGCTGCTGCTTGTGCTGCTGCTGAAATCCAGACCTCTCAGTATCCTGTTTCAATGAGATCCCCCCTCATCCTTCTAAACGCCATTGAGTACAGACCCACAGTCCTCAGCTGCTCATCATTTGACAAACCCTTCATCTTCAGGTTCAGTCTTATAAACGTCCTCTGAACCCCCTTTAAAACCAGCACATCCTTCCTTAGTTTATGGGGTTGGAAACCACTTGCAATATTCCAAATAAAGTTTGACCAGATCCTTATACAGCCTTAGCAGTACATCTCTGCTCTTGTATTCTAGCCCTCTTGAAATGAATTACTAACATTGCATTGCCTTGTAACTGCGAATTTAACCTGCATATTAACATTAAGGGAATCCTAAATTAGGACTCCTAGGTCCCTTTATGGTTCAGATTTCCAAAACCTTTCCCCATTTAGAAAATAGTCTATGCCTCTATTCTTCCTTCAAAAGTGCATAACCCCACACTTTCTCACATTATATTCCATCTGCCATTTGTTTGCCCACTCTCCTAGCTTGTCCAAATCCTTCTGCATCCTCCCTGCCTCCTCAACACTACCCACCACTCCACCTATCTTTGTGTCATCTGCAGACTTTGCAACAATGCCCTCAATTCCTTTTGTCCAGATTGTTAATGTACAAGGTCAATAGTTGCGGTCCCAAAACTGCTCCATGTGGAACTCCACCAGCTGCTATCCTGAAAAATATCCCGTCGTCCTAAACCTGGATATTGACCAGGTCTTGCTGCATTTGGACATTGTTTCAGTATCTGAAGAGTTACAAATGGTGCTGATTATTGGATAAACATCAATGAACATCCCCACATGTGACCTTGCGATGGAAGAAAGGTCATTGACGGAGCAGCTAAAGATAGTTGGGCTGAGGCCACTACCCTGAGGAACTGCTGAAATGTTGTGGAGCTGAGACGACTGATTTCCAACAATCATAGCCATTTTGCTTTGTGCCAGGTATAGCTCAAGCCAGCAGAGAGTTTTCCCCAAATTCCTATTTAATGCAAGATAACAAAGCGGGTTATCTTGGATTCTCCAGCATCTGCAGTTCGCATTATCTCCTATTTAATCCAATTGGCTCATGCTCCTTGATGCCACAGTCCATCAAATGCAGCCTTGATGTCAAAAGCTGTCACTCTCACCTCATTTTAGAATTCAGATCTTTTGTCCATGTTTGAACCATGTAATGAGGTCAGGAGCTGAGTGGCCCTGGTGGAACCCAAACAGGGCATCACTGAGCAGGTTATTGCTGAGCAAGTGCTGCTTAATAGCATTGTTGATGATGCCTTCCATAACTTTACTGACGATTGAGAGTAGACTGATAGAGCAGCAGTTAGCTGGGTTGGATTTGTCTTGCTTTTATGTGTACAGGACATAATTGGGCGATGTTCTACATGGTTGGGTAGCTGCAAACATTGTAACTGTATCTCAACAGCCCGGCTAGGGGAATGGCAAGTTCTGAAGCATACACCTTCAATACTTTGGCTGGAGTGTTATCAAGGTCCATAGCCTTTACAGTATTCAGTGTTTCTAATCATTTCTTAATGTCACATGGAGTGAATTGATTTGGCTGAAGACTGGAAGCTGAATACCACTGAAACAGGCTGAGATGGATCATGCAGTCAACACTTCTGGCTGAAGATTGCTGCAAATTCTTCAGCCTTATCTTTTTCACTGATGTGCTGGGCACTTCCATCATTAAGTATGGGGATATTTGTGAAGCCACTGACTCTAGTGTGTTGTTTAATCATCCACCAACATTCTTGACTGGGTGTGACAAGACTGCAGAGCTTAGATCTGATCCGTTGTTTGTGGAATCATTTAACTGTGTTTATCACTTTCTGTTCATGCTGGTTAGCATGCAAGGAGTTCTGGTTTTCAGCTTTACCAAGTTGACATCTCATTTTTAGGTATGACTGGTGCTGCTCCTGGCATGGTCTCCTGCACTCATCATTGAATCAGGAATGAATCCCTGACTTGATGGTAATGGCAGAGGCAGAGATATTACCAGGCAACAAAGTTGCAGATTGTTTTGGAGTAGGATTCTGCTGCAGCTGATGCACTATGTATGACATGTTCCTGATTACAAATAACACAAAGTACATTAGCAACTTCAAAGTGTCTTGCCCTTTTGCATTTAGAATAATTTTACAGAATGCTAATCTTACTGTGGGAGTAAATCTTATAAACACTTACTTATTGAAATATTGTCTCATCAACCTGTTCAGAGGTGTTATTACTCATCTTTAGCACAGAAGGGACTGGAACCCAGACCTCCCTGGACCAGGGCATGGACACTATCACTGCATCACAAGAGGGCTAACCTTGCTCCCTTGTTGACTTGGTGCTTAAATAGTGCAAAGCCTGAAATAGACTCAGCAAGTTAGATTGCTCCAAAACCCAAATTATTCAAGAGCAAGACCAGGGATCAAGAAATTCCATTGATTATTCATACAATGCTGTTGTACTGGTGTATGTTCAGAAAATTGTAGAAGTATGATGCAAGGGGATATTAATTGTGGAAGGATTTTAATGGAAGAAATTAATTGTTTTTCCAAGATAAGTATGGGGCCTGGATTAATTGTACATTAGTTGTAATTATTAATCGGTATTTCACTGGAGTCATGGTAAAGAGCTACGATAAGGGATTCAAATGGATATGTGTAAAACCATGCTGAATTGTGCATAGGCTACTTAAATAATTGTACAACAAAATGTATGAAAGAGCTATTTTGAAAGTGTGCTAAAGGAAGATAGTCAAGAAATTTGTCAGCTGTCCCTTGATTTGAGAATGATGTCTACTCAAGGTTTCAGATTTCTGACATAGATCTTCATTTGACTGAACAGGTTGATTCTTAACTCACAGATCTTTGAGTAAGTGAACAGGATGATCTATGAGGTTGTGGGATCTCGGGTGTGGGATTTATTTACTTTTCTTGCCTTCTTTACCACTGGCTGCCTCATCATTAAGGCAAAAGCAAATAGTTGCCGTTTTGAATTATTGTTCTGCTGTTCTGAAATGCTGATTCCATTTCTGAAGAAGGGTCCCGACCCAAAACATCAACTTTTCTGCTGCTCTGTTGCTGCCTGCCCTGCTGTGTTCCTTGAGCTCCACACTATGTTATCTCTGACTCAATCATCAGCAGCTCTTACTATCTATTCCAGAAGACTATGCCAAAGTTAATCGTGATATCGATGGCTATGATATCATAAGATTCAAGCACCTCATTCCTCACTCTTTAAAAAATTGTTAGCAGTTTTATAATTATTTTTCAAATGCAATTCTATTAATTTGAAGTACTGAGAAAATCAAATATCACTATAGTTAAATAATTTCTGGAATTTAGAAATCATTCTATCGAACAAATTTGTTTGTTTAAAAGATGTTGGTCATCAGCTTAAAATTAAAGTTCTTTGAATTTCAAAAGCAAATTTCAATGGAAATCTGAAAGTAAAAATGGAACACTTTGAAAGTACTCCTACAAATCTAGCTTTTCAATGGGGGATGGAAAGAAGCAGCAAAGTTAAGTTTCAAGTCAACATCCGTTTTGTTTGTATCTTAGTGATTTGCTTTCTTCAAGTCTACATTATTTGTTTTCATTGATTTATAGTATTAATAATGGTATTATTTTACTTAAATTCTTTACATTTACTAATAAAGATCACAATTAATCTAATACAATGCTACTAGCTGAAACTTGTATTCCAAAGGCTTGTTTCTTGAAGGTGAATTGTCTTCCAACAGAGAGCAATAGGGCACAGATATTTCCAGTGTACTGAACTATAAGGAGACTAACATAAAAAGATAACTTGGATGCAATATATATGTATAGCACATCACCAAATTCAGAGCCCTGATGATATCCCTGATAATAATGTATTTATTTGTATTGTTTAGGGCTTGGTAAATTAAAATTTTAGTTATCTAGCAGATATCAGTTATGTTATATCAACTGAAACAGTCTTAAACTCTGTACTTTGTTACTTTAGCAATCATCGTATAAGGTACAGTTTGTAATGGTAGTCAAGGTTTTGAAATGATAATGGCAATTGATGGCTTGCATAACTAAATTTGTTGCCAATGTGGAGCTGAGCCATATGGACTTAGTAAGGTCTCAGGTACAGTGGATGCTGAGTTAGCTGATCTTAATATGCAAGGAGATTACTAGCTGGCACCAGATAAATTTTGTCTCTGCAGCAACTAGCACCTTCAGACAATGAGACAAAATTAGAGTGAAGAAAAAAAGGTTAAAGATAACTTCTCAGAGAAGTACCTTTTCCTGGCCCCTCAAGCTTTCCTCATCAAATCATCCCAGTGGTGCCCGTAGTGTTCAGGGGTGTGTGAGTTATAGGGGAATGGGTCTGGGTGGGATGCTTCAAGGGGCGGTGTGGACTTGTTGGGCTGAAGAGCCTGTTTCCACACTGTAGGGAATCTCATCTAATCTAAATTCCATCAATGATGAATTCTTATCCTCTTCTCCTGACACCCTCTACACTCCATATTCCTAACACAGGGAAGTCAGCACTTAGGACCTATGCTACATTCACAGCTGATGTTACAAGTAAATGTCACATCCCAGAATGAAATCTGTCTTGATAGACCTTTTTTTCCCTTAATCTAACATGGTGGTCATTCACTGAGAGATAAGCGCATAAGTTGCAGATTTGGGTTTAACAATGGAATAGAAGTTTATCAGACAAGAGGAATAAAAACAAAACAAACCATGTTATCAAAGTATCTACTCCCTAACACTATTACTTTCCAGAGAAATTTTTGTCCCTGTTAAACCTTAAGTTAATTTAATGAATTTTTTTCCAGTTTCTTTACTGAGCTATAAGGCTATTTGTTTATGACTCCCAGAACTGAGATTCTTATACAGAGGTAACTTGTTCCTTTAAGTGCTCTGCACATGTACCTCTTTCTAAGAGAGACTATTCTTTGATTTGAATTCAGATCTCCTTCAAACTGAACCTAAAGTTTTTCCATCTGAGATTTTCCAAGTAAAATCAATCCTTTCTAAATCTAACCCAAAGATAAACTAATGTATTTCAATGTTTTCTCTCTTCAGTTGTTAAACCTCATAATATCAACAAACTACTGTTAACTCTCTGCGAGGCCTGCCGTCATCTGTTGTCTGACACATACTGTTTCAAAATTATGGTTCTGAAAAGACTGACCTATATAATTATTAAACACTTTAACAAAAGCAAAAGAGCAATACCCACTCACTACTGATTTGAAATCTAATCTCCAAAACAGATATTAAAGTATATAAATATCACACCTTTCATTACAACTACACCAGTTACATTTTCCTACAATCAGAATGACAAAGGCTTTTTTATCAACATGAATAGTGTCACAAATGCAAAAAGTTGTGGCATCAAAGGAATCTAAGGAATACATGTTGCAAATAATTCCTTAGGTATATTACAAGATGCCTTATATTACCAAACATGATGGTGAATTGGCAAAATTAATTAGATAGCGCTTTTAAAAAAGAGACCCTACAAGCACAGACACTAGAAGAGCTCTTCTGAAAAATAATACGAACATACTAGTTTAATGATACATGCATTCCGTCCCAAGTTGGTGTTATCTGACTACACATGCCCTACTAAAGCATACTTGACAATTATGATATAATTGAAAAATAGTTTCTTATTTCTCTCTAACCTTGTTTCTTAATTGAAGTTGCTGATTACTGCAGGGAGAAGATTAACTGGCACCAAGTAGTGACTTGCTCTGATATTGTGATCAGCTAACTCACCTCATGGACTTTTCTGGGTTTTGTATGACTCAGCTCTGCACTGGCAACACATTTACAAATGGAGACATCTACTACAGTTATCGATATCTGGGAAGCACTGCCAGATTGGATAGAAGCTGTATAGCAATAAAATATTAGCTTAAACAACCTTCTTACTATGTTGTCATCTGTGCCATATTCCACCAGAATAGGTGTGATCATTGTCAGTGAATACAACTTCACATGGTGTCCCTTACCAAATACACCTCCAACTTTTCTCCTGTTGCTCAACGCGCTGTACTGTATCATATTCTGTAATAATTAGGATTGAGGCCTAACTTTTGGATGTGATATTGCACACATGTACACATTCCAAAGAGTCCAGTCTCATACCTGCCTTTCACAGATTTTGCATGCCATCCAGTAATGGAAGTTGCATCATTTAAATGCAGTGCAACACAGTCAGTCCCTCTCACTTGCAGCACTATCACAGGAAATGGAACAGAAACAATGGGTCCAGGCAAGACTGCATCTCCAAACCTAACAGGGTTTGGAGTGGCATGTTGGCTCAGTGGTTAGCACTGCTGCTTCATGGCGCCTGTGTTCCAGGTTCGATTCCAACTGTCTGTCCGGAGTTTGTACATTCTCCCAGCGTTTGCATGCATTTCCTCTGGCTGCTCCTGTTTCCTTTCCCAGTCCAAAGCTGTGCAGTTTACGTGAATTGTCCATGCCACAAATTGCCAGAAAATCAATAATTAGACTATGAAATATAGGAACAGAATTATACCATTTGAGCCATACCATTCCACTGTTTGATCATAACTGCTATGTTTCTCAACTCCATTCTACTCCCTACTCCCTGTAATCCCGATTCCCTTACCAAGGCAAGTCAGAGCAGGACTTACACAATTAATGGTAAGGCCTTGGGTAGCATTGCTGAACAAAGAGACCTTGGAATGCAGGTTCATAGTTCCTTGAAAATGGAGTCACAGGTAGACAGGGTAGTGAAGAAGGCATTTGGTACGCTTGCCTTTACTGGACAATGTATTGTGTATAGGAGTTGTGAGGCCATGTTGTGGCTGTACAGGACATTGGTTAGACCACATTTGGAATGTTGCATGCAGTTCTGGTCTTCTTGCTATAGAAAAGATGTTGTGAAACTTGAAAAAGTTCAGAAAAGATTTACAAGGATGTTGCCGGGATTGGAGGGTCTGAGCTACAGTAAGAGGTTGAATAGACTGAGGCTAATTTCCCTGCACCATAGGAGGCTGAAGGGTGATCTTACAGAGGTTTATAAAATCATGAGGGGCATGGACAGGGTAAATAGGTGTGTTTTTTCCCGTGGGGTGGGTGAATCCAAAACTAGAGGTGAAGGTTTAAGGTGAATGGAGAAAGATTTAAAAGGGACCGAAGGGGCAATATTTTCACACAGAGGGTAGTGTATGCATGGAATGAGCTGCCAGAGGAAGTGGTGGAAGCTGGTACAATTACAGCATCTAAAAGGAATCTGGACGGGCATATGAATCGGAAGGGTTTAGAGGGGTATGGGCCAGATGCTGGCAAATGCCACTAGATTTATTTAGGTTATCTGGTCAACATGAATGTATTGTATCAAAGGTTTTGTTTCTGTGTTATATATCTCTGAGACTCTCTGACTCTTAGTGCTGACTTTAACAGGGTAAGATTAGGATGGGGCCAGATAGATTCGAGCCTGGAAGTTGGCGGGGTAAACAGGAATTGAAAATTGGGCTCCTTCAAAGAATAGATGATTTGAATACTGTCAAGAAACATTCCTTCAAAAGAGAAAGAAATGATGCTTGGATTTATAATGAGGTATAAAGTAACATAAAGAGAAGGTACGCCAACAGGAGGTGTCAAGTGGAAAATAAAATTATGAATCCAGCTGAATATAGATGTATATAAGGGAGGTCAAGAAGTAGTAAGGGAAGCAAATAAGGATTGTGAGAATGACTAGCAGCTAATATAAAAGGGAAATTAAAGTCTTTGTTGGGCATATAGATAGTAAAAAGATGGTAAACTAGAAGTAGAGCTAATTAGACACTTTAAAAAGTAAGGAGATTTATACATGGAGCTATGGGGCTTAGCTGAGTTATTGAAAGAATATTTTGTATTTCTCTTTATAAAGGAAGCAAAGAATACTCAGGCAATTGAGATTGAAGAGAAAACTCAACCACAGAAAGGGTTCAACGTTGAAGAGAAAGAGTTGTTAGCATTTAAAGTTGACAAGACTCCTGGACTAGATGAGACACAATGAAGGATATGGAATTGAATTGAGTTTGATATCTGAAGTTGGTTGGTTTTGCTGAGCTGACTGGTTTTTATACAAACATTTTGTCCCCTTCTAGGGTAGACTTCAGCAGAAGCTGGACGGCACTGAGGATGTCACCCAGAAGGGAGACAAAATGTTTGCATGAAAACCAGTCAGCTCAGCAAAACCAACCGACAAACTTCAGCCACAACCCAAGCTGTAGATCTGTGCTGTTGTTTGCAGACGGCACAATGTTGGCAACACACTCTGAAGAGCAACTGCAGTGCCTCATGGACAACCTCTCAAGAGCCTGCCAGGAATTCAGCCTGACCATAGCCTGAAGAAGACCAATGTGCTGGGTCAAGGCATTTAGCACCCCTTGTCATCACCATCAACAACTACGAGCTGGAGGTACTCCACGAATTCACATACCTCGGCTCCACCATCACAGACAGCCTCTCCCTGGACTCCGAGATCAACAGGCGGATCGGACAAGCAGCATCCACATTCGCCAGGCTGACTGAGAGAGTCTGGGAGAACAAAACGCTGACTACAAACACCAGGATTGCAGTCTACAGGGCGTGCATCCTCAGCACACTGTTTTGCGGCAGCGAGACCTGGAGCCTCTACTCCAGACAAGAGCGGCGTCTCAACACTTTCCACATTCGCAGCCTGAGACGCATTCTGGGCATCAAGTGGACCGACCGAGTCACCAACACCGCAGTCCTCACCCGTGCCCAGGTAGTCAGCCTCTTCACCCTACTCCAACATTGCCGCCTCCACTGGTTGGGTCACGTACATCGTATGCCGGACGGGAGGATCCCGAAAGATGTGCTGTATGGGGAATTGGCCATCGGGGATGACCTCATCTTCTTTTCAAAGACGTCTGCAAAAGGGACATGAAGGCAGTGGACCTGGATGTCAAGAGATGGGAAGACGTCGCAAACGATCGCTCATGCTGGAACTACACAGAGGGCTGGAGCGAGGAGAGGAGAAACTGAGGCTTGCCGCTGAGGAAAAGCACCCTCGATGGAAAGACAGCAACACGGCAACACTGGAGGAGAGAGTTTTCAAATGCATTCGCTGCAACCGAGACTGTCACTCCCGTGTGGGCCTGTACAGCGACAACAGACACTGCGCTATCACCAGCAGCTGAATCAAAACTCTTCAGGCACAGATCCATGGTCTCTCGAGGCTGACGGATGCCACACTCGAACGGGTTTACTAGCCACCACTTAACGGCGGCATCTTAAGTATAAATTCTTTGGTACATGTTCTTCAGAAATTAAAAAAAAAGAATAATAAAGAAATAAAAAGTCCTACATTACAGATTGGAAGAATAAATTAGCAAATAGAGAAATAAAATGTTCAGAATGACAGTCCTTCCAACCCAGCCTGTGCTAGTGCCCATGTTCTAGACAACGCTGGGCCTTAACTCCGCGCCATGCTGGGCTACTCTTTTAGATTGGGATATTGCTCAAGAATCACTTTTAGGTGGGAAGCCCATGCTGAGGTCATGCAGGGCCAAAGGATCACCAAACCAGGCTGAAAGACTGCCATGCCAGGCTCGGAGACTGGCACTCCAGGCTGAGAAGACGCCTCTCTGAGCCTGCGCTGAGGCCAAGAGTTTGAGTTCTTGCTGATATTGAAGAAGGTATGAGTGGAAATTGCAGAGGCACTGGTCATAGTCTTTGAGTCTTCCCTTCCAGAGAGGCAAATATTTGCAAACTTTACATCTTTGTTTGAAAATATGTTGTACGGTAAGCCTAGCATCATAGACCAGTTAGTTTAAATTTCAAAGAAGGGAAACTTCTTGAAGCAATACTCAGGGTAGAATTTATAATCACAGGAGATAAATGTGGGTTAAATAGCAAGAACCAGCACAGATTTTGTAAGAGTAAATCAGTTAATAAAACCTGCTGAAGCTCACTGCAAAGGTTAGGGAGAGGGTTGATGAGAGTTGCTTTTAACATGGTGCATATGGACTTCCAAAATATATTCAATTCAGTGCCACACCAACAGATACGTGAAGGAAGTCATAGCTCATAGAATATTTGGGATAAAGTCAACATGGATATAAGATTGGCAGAGTGACAGAAAATAGAGCAATGATTAATGAATATCTACTTTTTATACTGGAAGAACATCTGTAGTGGAGTTCCCAGGGGTCAGCACTGGGACAAAAACACAGTTGCTGGAAAATCTCAGCAGGTCTGGCAGCATCTGTGATGGAAAAAAACAGAGTTAATGTTTCAAGTCCAGTGACCCTTCCTTAGAACTGGGACCCTTGCTTTTCCTGATTCCTACAAATGTTCTATTGAATCTTGAAATGTAGGAGTCAATTTCAAAGTTTGTGGGTGATTCAGCTGTGACGAGGACCATGCAAAACGTCAGCAGAACATTGACAGGTTTGTAGGTGAGTAGGTGGACAGTTGGCAGATAAATGTCAATGTAGAGAAGTGTGAAGTGATATATTTTTGTACTAACAGCATGGATGGACAGTATGAAATAAAGGCTACTTCTCTAAAGTTTGTGCAGTAGCAGAGAAACACAGGTATATATTTGCATTAGTCATTTATAAATAGCAGAACAGTTGGACAGACCTGTTTAGAAAGCATAAAATATCCAAAACTTTATTAATTGGAGGGCAGAGAGCAAGAGCAGAGAGAACATGTTGAACTGTATAAGATACCAGTTAGATCTTAGTTGGAGTATAATGCCGGTTTTGGACTTTGTGTTATAGGAAGGATGTAAATGCAAGGAAAAAGTGTAGAATAGGTTTGCAATGGTTTGTGGGATGAGAAAGTATAGTTCTGAGGATGGTTTGGAGAAATTATGGCTGTTTTCCTTGAAAAGGAGAAGGCTGAAGAAGAGATTTGCTTGCTAGTTATGTTACAGGCAAGGGAATAAAGAACCAGAGGTTACAGATTTAAAGTGACTTACAAAAGAAGTAAATGTGATGGTGAGGAAACGTCCTTTTCACAGAGTTAGTGCTTTGGCCTGGGGGAGGAGGTGGCTCGACCATTAACCCAGACAGCCGGCTTCAAATCCTGCCACGGCAGATAGCGGAATTTCATCTTAACGAAAAATCTGGAATTAACAGTCTAATGATGACCATGAATCCATTGTTGATTGTCAGGAAAACCTCATCAGGTTAATTAATGCCCTGTAGGGTAGGAAACTGCCATCCTTACGTAGACTGACCTACATGTGACTCCAGACCCACAGCAATGTGGTTGCCTCTTAACTGCCCTCTGGGCAATTAGGGGTGGGCAGTAAATGCTGGCCTAGCCAGCGATGCCAACATCCTATGAATGAATTTTAAGAAATGCAGTTTGGAATTGTGATGGATATGAGTTCAAACGAGACATTGAAAAGGACATTAGATGAATATTTAAATAGAAATTGGCATTGGGTTAAGGGATAATGGCTAGAAAATGGCACTAAGTCATGACAGTCATTCAGAAAATTGGTGCAGACATAAATGGACCAAGTAGCCTTTTATTGCACCATTGCACTTCAGTGATTGTGTGATGGATGCGCAGTGCTTTCACAGTGTCAGTGCAGGGTTGCCCTCTGGTGGAGAATGTACAAATTCAACTTTATACCAAATATAAGAGACAGTAAGAACTGCCGATACTGGAGTCAGAGATAACACAGCAGGCCAGGCAGCATCAAAGGAGCGGGAAAGCTGACGTTTCACGTCGGGACCCTTCTTCAGAAAAGAAAAATTGTACCAATGTTTATTTTGTAGATACATACCAGTTATGTCACAAAATATTGTCATAATATGTTATAAAATTCTGTTATAAAATTTGATTTACATTTGCTATGTATGCAAACTGATTCTTTAAATTTATAGCTATCCAAGGGTTTCCTTCCGATGAATCGAAGTACCAATAAGCCTGAATATTTCAAATTCATTATTTTCTCCATTGAAGATGAATAAAATGGGTGGAAAGTTCTCAAATTGGGAAAGAAGAGAGTTTTTGGTTAATTCTTCAGCAATTCAGTATTTACCAGGACCTGGATGCTGCTAACAGGACTCAGTTGCTTTAAGTGACTAATAATCTGTCAGGGAAGATCCAACGTTACTCATGAGAGAATGTGCCTGGCCCAACTGATTCTGGCTCAATGAGAGCAAAAATTCAAAGGCTGAATGGTTACAAATATGTCCTGCTGCCTCACAAGCAAGACAGCTTGGTGACAATTGTTCATTTGCACCACTTAACATTGTAAAAAAGAATCATAATCCTTAGTTTAACTAAACCCGATGTGCCATATTAGTACTGATAATGTTTACCATGGATCTCAGTTCCAATCAATCAGGAACACTGATTCCATTCCCTTCTGTATTGTAAGGCTACAATTGTTTATTTTCATTATATTTACATTTGTAATTATACAAGAAAATTGATGACTTCTTTGCAGAACTTCCCCTTCCAAGGTGTATCGTTAATGGGAGAGAGAACATTCGAATTGCCAACTTGTTAACAAAACTTCATTTTATTAAGAAATGTACTTTTGATCAACACAAGATGAACAGGCAATTGCAGAAAATGCTGGAGAGCTCAGCAAGCGTGGCAGCACTGGAGGGAGAAACAGTGTAGATATTTCATCAGAACTGGGGAAAGCCAGAACAGTAAAGGAATGAAAGATGTGTTGTTGGCGGGAAGTATAAAGGGCAAAGCTGATGAATGCTTCACTTTGTAAACAAATGAGAAAATAACAAGAAAGTAAAGCTAGAAACAGCCAAGAAAAAGGAACCAAAATGAAGGCCGAGTCAAAATTCTGGATTGAAATCGTTGAACTTGATGTTGAGTTCAGAAGGCTGAAAAATATCTAATCAAATTTTAAAAAGTACAGCTTTTCAACCTTGCTTTGAATTTTATTGGAACATAGAGGAGACAAAGGACAGAGAGTTCAGAGTGGGAGTTATAAAGATTTTTAAAAATATTTTTAATGACATTTGGGCTTCTTTCTAACATTGTTTATTACATAATTAAGACTAATTGTTATAATGTATGATATTTAGAAATATGTCAGGCCCCGATCCTATATCCTGTATTGAAAGACTATTCCACAAACTCTGCTGCCTAATGCTGTTAGTTTCTCCACTTGTTTATTAGTATTTGTCCTAACTTTCACATTGGTAGACTTTAGGCTCCTGCCAAGCTCTCCATGTGTTTCTCTCTTGTCCAAATCATCTTACTGAGTTTAAGTTTCCGTCATTTGTGAGTCATGTCTTAGCCTGTTTCTCCCATCAGCAAAAATAGGATCCATTAGAAACAGGACAGAACTTCCAGATCCAGGTCCCACCTAATACCTTGGAATTCTCATGGATCCTGCATGACTTTGTAAAAATTTAACACACAATTTCTCATTAAGGATGCTGTTTGTTATAAAATCCCCTCTATCTGCAGCTATTTAGCTGTCTAGTGCTGGAGTGTACAGGTTTTGTCAACGGGTCTGTGCGGTTTCCCTATACACATTCTCACAGAAAAAGTTAACTCTTTCAGTTGGCACACCTTGCAGAATGGAACAGGGTCTGAAGGAGAAAGTGCTGAGGTGCTTGGATGTGCTGGTACAGTATGCTCACAGGATGAGGGACATACTATAAATACAGGAGTTGAAAGGCACATCCACGACCTCTTCATTCTCCTATCGTCTCTCCTAAAGCCCCTAATGCTGCCCTTCTTGGCCTTATGACATCGTCCTATACCTCATCCAGACCAAGAAGGAATCTCTAGATTGTTTGCATGCTGCAATATCTAATCACAATATACTCTTCTTTAGAGCAAAGGAGCATTGGTTGAAAAAAGAAATAAATTTTAGTTTCATCTGAGTCTTGGTCAGTGGAGACTATTTGCTGACAGCTCCTGGAGTGCTCCTTGAGCCCACAGTTTTCAAATTCAATTGCAGGAGTGATATCAACTGTTCAAAAACAGAAAGCAAATACCTCCCTTTATTTCTGCCTCAATATAATTAACACAAAAGTGGAGCAAATCAATAAATAATTACTGCCTGAAATGATGGTCAAGGAAAAATGTTTGCCTTTGGAAATCTGGCAGCAGAATGCATATACTTCAATAAAGGTCAGATTGAAGAGCCATAATTGTGCAAACTGCTTCCAATGCCAGTAAATATTTTTCTCTGATATCCTGCTGTGTTTAAGATGGTTGCCAGTTTGAAAGAATTGTTGAGAAGTAATATTCAACATGGCAGATAGCCACAAGAACAGTTTAACTCCAAACCTAATCGTACCTCATTTTGATTCCTGCGCTATTTCTGTGACATGTTTAAAGGGCAGTTTCCCAGCAAAGAACCAAGAACAAAGAACAAAGAAACCTACAGCACAGGGACAGGCCCTTCGGGCCTCCAAGCCTGCACCGATCGAGATCTTCTGTCTAACCTGTCATCTATTTTCTAATGGTCTGTGTCCATTTGCTCCCTGCCCATCCATGTACCTGTCCAAATATATCTTAAAAGCCGCTAACGTGTCTGCGTCTACCACCTCCGCTGGCAACGTGTTCCAGGCACACACCACCCTCTGTGTAAAGAACTTTTCACGCATATCTCCCTTAAACTTTCCTCCTCTCACTTTGAACTCATGATCCCTAGTAATTGAGTCCCCCACTCTGGGAAAACGCTTTTTGCTATCCACCCTGTCTATACCCCTCATGATTTTGTAGACCTCAATCAGGTCCCCCCTCAATCTTCGTCTTTCTAATGAAAATAATCCTAATCTACTCAATCTCTCTTCATAGCTAGCACCCTCCATACCAGACAACATCCTGGTGAACCTCCTCTGCACCCTCTCCAAAACATCCACATCCTTTGGTAATGTAACAACCAGAACTGTACACAGTATTCCAAATGTGGCCAAACCAAAGTCCTATACAACTGCAACATGCCCTGCCAACTCTTGTACTCAATACCCCGTCCAATGAAGGAAAGCATGCCATATGCCTTCTTGACCACCCTATTGACCTGCGTTGTCACCTTCAGGGAACAATGGACCTGAACACCCAGATCTCTGCTTATCAATTTTCCCTAGGACTTTTCCATTTACTGTATAGTTCGCCCTTGAATTTGATCATCCAAAATGCATCACCTCACATTTGCCCAGATTGAACTCCATCTGCCATTTATCTGCCCAACTCTCCAGTCTACCTACATTCTGCTGTAATCTCTGACAGTCCCCTTCACTATCTGCTACTCCACCAATCTTAGTGTCATCTGCAAACTTGCTGATCAGACCACCTACACCTTCCTCCAAATCATTTACATATATCACAAACAACAGTGATCCCAGCACAGATCCCCTGTGAAACACCACTGGTCACAGGTCTCCAATTTGAGAAACGCCCTTCTACTACTACCCTCTGTCTCCTGTTGCCCAGCCAGTTTTTTATTCATCTAGCTAGCACACCCTGGACCCCATGTGACTTCACTTTCTCCATCAGCCTGCCATGGGGAACCTTATCAAATGCCTTACTGAAGTCCATGTATATGACATCTACAGCCTTTCCCTCATCAATCAACTTTGTCATCCTCAAAGAATTCTATTAAGTTGGTAAGACATGATATTCCCTGCACAAAACCATGTTGCCTATCACTGATAAGCTCATTTTCTCCCAAATGTGAATACATCCTATCCCTCAGTATCTTCTCCAGTAGCTTCCCTACCACTGACGTCAGGCTCACCGGTCAATAATTACCTGGATTATCCTTGCTACACTTCTTCAACAAGGGGACAACATTAGCATGTCTCCAGTCCTCTGGAACCTCACCTCTGTCTAACGATGCTGCAAAGGTATCTGTTAAGGCCCCAGCTATTTCCTCTCTTGTTTCCCTGAGTAACCTGGGATAGATCCCATTCTGACCTGGGGACTTGTCCACCTTAATGTCATTTAGGATACCCAACACTTCCTCCTTCCTTATGTCAACTTGACCTAGACTAAGCAAACATCTATCCCTAACCTCAACATCTGTCATGTCCCTCTCCTTGGTGAATACTGATGCAAAGTACTCGTTAAGAATGTCACCCATTTTCTCTGACTCAGCGCATAACTTTCCTTCTTTGTCCTTAAGTGGGCCAATCCTTTCTCTAGTTACCCTCTTGCTCTTTATATATGAATAAAAGGCTTTGGAATTTTCCTTAACCATGTCTTCCAGCAATATCTCATGTCCTCTCTTGGCCCTCTTAATGCCTCATTTCAGATTCGCTCTACATTCCCGATATTCTTGCAAAGCTTCGTCTGTCTTCAGTCGCCTAGACCTAATGTATGCTTCCTTTTTCCTCTTGGCTAGTCTCACAATTTCACCTGTCAGCCATGGTTCCTTAATCTTGCCATTTCTATTCCTCATTTTAACAAGAACATGTCTCTCTTGCACACTAATCAACCTCCCCTTAAAAGCCTCCCACATATCA
Source organism: Stegostoma tigrinum (assembly GCF_030684315.1). Taxonomy (NCBI): domain Eukaryota; kingdom Metazoa; phylum Chordata; class Chondrichthyes; order Orectolobiformes; family Stegostomatidae; genus Stegostoma; species Stegostoma tigrinum. Next base: position 68,284,507 of record NC_081354.1, read on the forward strand.
AATGTGGATTTACCTTCAAACAGTTTCTCCCAATCTACATTCCTCAGATCCTGCCGAATCTTGGTACAGTCGGCCTTCCCCCAGTTTAGAACTCTTCCTTTAGGACCACTCCCATCCTTGTCCATGAATATTGTAAAACTTATGGAATTGAGGTCGCTATTTCCAAAGTAGTCCCCTACTGTAATATCAACCAACTGGCCGGGTTCATTCCCCAGCACCAGGTCCAGTATGGCCCCTTCCAGAGTTGGACTACATACATACTGCTCTAGAAAACCCTCCTGGACACACCTTACAAATTCTGCTCCATCTTGACCCCTAACACTGAGTGAATCCGGTCAATGTTGGGAAAATTAAAATCTCCCATCACCACCACCCTGTTTCTCCTGCACCTTTCCATTATCTGTTTACATATTTGTACCTCTATCTCATGCTCGCTGTTGGGAGGCCTGTAGTACAGCCCCAACATTGTTACTGCATCCTTCCTATTTCTGAGTTCTGCCCATAGTGCCTCACTGCTTGAGTCCTCCATGGGGCCCTCCTTCAGTGTGGCTGTGATATCGTCTTTGACCATTACTGCAACTCCTCCACCCCTTTTACCTCCCTCTCTATCCCGCCTGAAGCATCAATATCCTGGGACAACTATTGCCAATCATGCCCTTCCCTCAACTAAGTCTCAGTAATAGCAATAAAATCATACTTCCAGGTACCGATCCAAGCCCTAAGCTCATCTGCCTTATCTACTACACTTCACGCATTAAAACAAATGCACTCAGACCACCTGTCCCTTTGTGTTCATCATCTGCTCTCCGACTACTATTCCATTTAGTCAAACTGACTCCATTATCTAGTTCCCTACAGGCTTTCGTTACGACCTCTTTTCTGTCCAATATTTGGTTCCCATCCCCCGCCACATTAGTTTAAACCCACCCCCACAGCATTAGGAAAAGCACCCACAAGGACATTGGTTCCAGTCCGGCTCAGGTGTAGACCGTCCAATTTGTAATAGTCCCACCTTCCCCAGAACCGGTTCCAGTGTCCCAAAAATCTGAACCCCTCCCTCCTACAGCATCTCTCAAGCCACACACTCATCCTGGCTATTCTTTCATTTCTGCACTGACTAGCATGTGGCACTGGTAGCAATCCTGAGATTACTACCTTTGAGGTCCTACTTTTTAACTTGGCTCCTAACTCCCTAAATTCTGCTTCTGGACCTCATCCCATTTTCTACCTATATCATTGGTCCCTATATGCACCACAAAAACTTGCTGTTCACCCTCCCCCTTCAGAATGTTCTGCAGCTGATCGGAGACGTCCCTGACCCGTGCACCTGGGAGGCAACATACCATTCGGGAGTCCCGTTTTCGACCGCAGAACCGCCTATCTACTCCCCTTACAATTGAATCCCCAATGACTATTGCCCTTCCACTCTTTTTCCCACCCTTCTGTGCAGCAGAACCAGCCACGGTACCATGCACCTGGCTACTGCTGCCTTCCCCTCGTGAGCCAGCTCCCCCAACAGTATCCAAAACGGAATACCTGTTTTGGAGGGAGATGATCGCAGGGGACACCTGCACTGCCTTCCTGCTCTTCCTCTGCCTTTTGGTCACCCATTCGCTTTCTCCCTCAGCAATCCTAATCTGCAGTGTGACCAACTTGCTAAACGTGCTATCCACGACCGCCTCAGCATTGTGTACGCTCCAAAGTGAGTCCATCCACAGCTCCAGAGCCATCATGCGGTCTAACAAGAGCTGCAGCTGGACACACTTCCTGCACATGAAGGAGTCGGGGACATCAGCCCTGTCCCTAAGCTCCCACATTGAGCAAGAGGGGCACAACATGGGTGTGAGATCTCCTGACATTACTAAGCTTAACTCAGATAAATGAAAAAGGAAACAAAAATGTTTTTGGCAATCACATGATATATATAAAGAACCGTGAAATAGAAAAAGCCTTACCTTATCTACACACCACCGAGTCTTTTTTTTGGTTAGAGGAGGAGGGCGGGTGGGAGACACTGCAGGTGTAGTGTCTCGGGTTCAGCCACTGCCCAAATAAATGATGACCGCTCCCGCTCGAGGTAAGCTTTTTAAAGTGGGAAAATAAAACCTTACCTTCCCCGCAGCCTCCTGGTGCTCTCTGTGTCTCGCTCTCGCTCTCCTCCCGAAAATGAAGTCCGCTCTCGCCCGCAATTGCATGTCAGAATGCTATTCACAACTGTGAGACGGTGATTGGGAGTGGGGGCAAAGTGGAGGGGGCTTCGGCCTTTCGAGTTTGTGAAGGGTAGAATTTTGAAGCAGCAGTAACATATTCCATATAAAATCTGACCTGAAAACTCACAAGTTTTACATGAGATAAACAATAACCCGGGAGAACACTTTGGCGACAGTGACCACAACAGCCTCACATTTACCATGGCCATGGAAAGGGAAAGGAGCAGTTACCAGGGGAAGATATTTAACTGGGGTAAAGGAAACTATGGTGTTATCAGGCAGGAGTTGGGAAGTACAGATTGGGAGCAATTGTTCCACAGAAAGGGCACAGCAGACATGTGGACGCTGTTTAAGGAGCAGTTGTTGCGAGTGATGTATAAATTTGTTCCTCTGAGACAGGTAAGAAGGGGTAAGATTAAGGAGCCTTGGATGACGGGTACAGAGGTGCTTCTTGTCAAAAAGAAAAAGGCAGCGTACGCAAGGTGGAGGAAGCAAGGGTCTAGCACAGCTTTAGAGTATTACAGGCTTGCTCGGAAGGAGCTCAGAGTTGGACTGAGGAGGTCCAGGAGGGGCACGAAAGAGGCTTGGCAGGAAGGATTAGGGAGAACCCGAAGGCATTTTACTCATACGTGAGGAATAAGAGAATGATCAGGGAGAAGGTAGGGCTGATCAGGGATAGCGTAGGGAACTTGTGCGTGGAGTCTAAGCAGATAGGGGAAGCCCTAAATGAGTTTTTTGCTTCGGTTTTCACTAAGGAAAGGGAACTTGTTGTGAATGAGAACTTTGAGGAACAGGAAAACAGGCTTGAACAGATCAAGATTGGGGAAGTTGATGTGCTGGAAATTTTGGCAAACATTAAGATTCATAAGTCCCCAGGGCCAGACCAGATTTATCCTAAGTTGCTCCGGGAAGCAAGAAAGGAGGTTGCTAAGCCGCTGGCGAAGATCTTTGCTTCCTCACTCTCCATTGGAGTCATACTGGAAGATTGGAGGGAGGCAAATGTTGTTCCTCTTTTCAAGAAAGGGAATAAGGAAATCCCTGGAAATTACAGACCAGTCAGTCTTACGTCTGTGGTCAGCAAGGTTTTGGAAAGAATTCTGAAGGATAGGATTTATGACCAGTTGGAAAAGCATAGCGTGATTAAAGGGAGCCAGCATGGCTTTGTGAGGGACAGGTCATGCCTTACAAATCTTATTGAGTTCTTTGAGGAAGTCACGAGACAGGTTGACGAGGGTCGAGCAGTGGATGTGGTGTACATGGACTTCAGCAAGGTATTTGATAAGGTTCCCCACGGCAGGGTCATTCATAAAGTCAGGACGTATGGGATACAAGGTGATTTGGCTGTCTGGATTCAGAATTGGTTGGCTGACAGGAGGCAGAGAGTGGTTGTAGATGGTAAGTATCCTGCCTGGATGTCAGTGCTGAGTGGTGTCTTGCAGGGCTCTGTTCTTGGGCCTCTGCTCTTTGTAGTTGTTATAAATGACTTGGATGAGGAGGTTGAGGGGTGGGTTAGTCTGTTTGATGATGACACAAAGGTTGGAGGTGCCATTGATAGTATTGAGGGCTATTGCAGGCTTCAGCGAGACATTGACAGAATGCAGAGCTGGGCTGAGAAATGGCAGATGGAGTTCAGCCTGGATAAATGCGAAGTGATGCATTTTGGAAGGTCGAACTTAAATGCTGAATATAGGATTAAAGGCAGGATTCTTGGCAGTGTGGAGGAACAGCGGGATCTTGGAGTTCAAGTGCATAGCTCCCTCAAAGTTGCCACCCAGGTGGATAAGGTTGTTAAGAAAGCATATGGTGCTTTGGCTTTCATTAACAGGGGGATCGAGTTTAAGAGCCGCGAGGTTATGCTGCAGCTCTACAAAACCCTGGTGAGACCACACTTGGAATATTGTGTCCAGTTCTGGTCGCCCTATTATAGGAAAGATGTGGAGGCTTTGGAGACAGTGCAAAGGAGGTTTACCAGGATGCTGCCTGGACTGGAGGGCTTGTCTTACGAGGAGAGGTTGACTGAGCTCGGACTTTTCTCTCTGGAGAGAAGGAGGAAGAGAGGTGACCTGATTGAGGTGTACAAGGTAATGAGAGGCATGGATAGAGTCGATAGCCAGAGACTTTTCCCCAGAGCAGGATTGACTGCCACGAGGGGTCATAGTTTTAAGGTGTTAGGAGGAAAGTATAGAGGAGACGTCAGCGAGGCGTTCTTCACTCAGAGAGTTGTGAGCGCATGGAATAGTTTACCAGTGGTAGTCGTGGAAGTGGAGTCATTAGTGACATTTAAGCGACTGCTGGACATGCACATGGACAGCAGTGAATTGAGGGGAATGTAGTATAGGTTAATTTATTTTTGGATTAGGAATATTCCACGGCAACACATTGTGGGCCAAAGGGCCTGTACTGTGCTGTACTTTTCTATGCTTTATGTTCTATATTCTATGTTCTAATAATTATAAGCATTTTAATTTGAATTGGTTGGTTTGTTTTCTTAATTTAAAATGATTTCAGGATCTTCAAAAATTCAAGCTGGCCAGGCAAAATGGTTTAACAAAATTTAGACAAGTAAATAGTGAGGCAGTGGCCTAGTGGTGTTATCGCTCGACTATTCGTCCAGAAACTCAACTAATGTTCTGGGCCTGAAACATCAGCTTTCCTGCTTCTCTGATGCTGCTTGGCCTGCTTTGTTCATCCAGCTCTACATCTTGTTTTCTCTAATGTTCTGGGCAATGGGTTTAAATCCCACTGTGGCAGTTGGTTTCATTTGAATTCAATGCAAAATAAAGTTTGGAATTAAGAATCTACTGATGACCATGATAAACAATGTTGATTGTCATTAAAATTCAACTGGTTAAGTAATGTCTTTAAGGGAAGGAAGTCTGCCATCCTCAGCTGGTCTGGCCTACATGTAACTCCAAATCCACAGCAATGTGGTTGACACTCAATTGCTCTGGGCAATTAGAGATTGGCAATGACACCCACAGCCTGTGAATGAATAAAACAAATGTGGAAGCATGTTGGAGTAGGGCATAATATCTGGCAGAGGTAGTTTCAGAAAAAAGGCCTGCTGTCTACCATATATTCTGTATTGTTTTCTTTAACTGTTTGGATATCTATGACTATTCAATTTGAAATTGGTGGCCTGAGAAAAGTACAATGAAATCAATAGCTTAGTTTTCTGCTGCTAACTCATTGACATCTACTGATTGAATTGAAGTGCTTTTGGCCAGTTCCTGTTGGATATTTGTTCGGTAGCTTTATGGTTAAATCCTCGGTTTAGAACATTTCTGCTGGGTAGGTAGGTGAGGGGGTCAGGCCATGAAGTATTTCAGCTGCAGTGCCTTTGAAAAGCATAAGGTAATGGGCATATGCTAGCTCATGATATCTGTATTTATAAATACTTCCAGCTTATTGGTTTACAATCCATTGATACAGAATGACACACTTTAATTTTAAACTTATTAACTTATATAGAGATAATAGTGCTTGATAACTTAAAATAAGCTCAATCTGTAATATATTTAAGGTATATGCCTTTATCAAAAGAGAAGGAATTTTTGATGTAATCTCAAACCTTTGGTGCCAAAAGCAAAAGCTCATTTCTCTTTGTGCCTGTGTGTATTCTTCAAAATAATCTGTGTAATTTTTGAATCTTTTAGCTACAATCTCTTGTTCATATTTGGCATTGTCTTCCAAGTATATTATGTAAAATTGATTTTGATATTTAATCTAATCAAATGCATTGCTTGTGAATTGCCCAGGGAGGCAACAGCTGAGCAACAAGGAAGAGCATCCTTTGTGACTGTGACAGCAGCAATCTATTGCTACCTTAGGGAATTGCTATCCTTTGAGATTTTAGCTAATGGAAAAACAGGCCAATTTCACCCCACGGAAAATGTTTCAGCAGCTGCCCAGGAACTATGAGATGCATTGAGCGCAGCTATATTTGTTTACCATATAAATCACAACTTTACATCCAGCTCAGATGAAATTGTAATAAAATAAATGTCCATTGTGATCTTCATTTTACGTTTTTTATACTGTTGTGAAACCTATAAAAACCATCTCTTCTAATTTTATAGTTAACATTTACAATTGAGTTAAATGTGTCCCTATATGTACTCCAGCTATGAGCCTCATGAAGAGAGCTGAAAATTATAAGGATGTCTGCTTCCTTTGCTGGAAGCTTCATTGTATAACTTGGATTCTACTTAAGCACTCTCTTTGTGTTGTACATAGCCTACTTTAAAAATAAATAAGTGGTTTCTATTAACATCAGACTCTTGGTAGGTGGGTTGCACAACTGGGTTTTCCACATGAAGGAGCAACGTCTGATTAGAATAATATTTATGAGCTTCAATGGATTAATGTTGCAATTTCTTGTAAAGATCATGTGGAATGGTGCAACAACAATTGTGGTTAATAGCACAATCACGGTGCAGAATGGAGGAGAATAATACTGGATAAAGCTCGCACTAAATAGAGAAGCACTGCTTTCCAGTTATCCTGCTTAGACAGAAACACACAACAGGAGAGAGAGATAAACACAACATTGGAAGCAATATTGTCACTACACATTCAACTTTTTCTTCGGCAAAAAATATTTCGCCATCCCTACTTCGTGCAATATTTTGAATGCTTCCTTGTCTAGAATACCCTTAAATGTTTGGAATGTCATATACAGAGTGGACCTTATTATTACTGAGTCATTCTGATTTAATCTGTTGCTCTGATCCATTTATGTGTATTTATACACATGATCATTTTACAATTACCTTTGAAAAAGGTTTAGTGAAAGCTTGGTATTCTTTGTGTTGAAGTGTAAAGTATTAGATTGATTCTTGATATGAGAAAGTTGTCCATTTGGGAGAGATTAAATAAAAGAGGCCTACACATTACATAGAGATTGAGAGGTGGCCTAATTGAAAGGTGCAAGATTCTGAGAAGGCCTGACATGGTCAATACTGAGAAGAAGCTTTCTCTGCTGCAGTTTAGAACTAGGACATGTAGGATTTCTGTTGAGTCAGAAGCAGTCTGCATCTAAATCAAAATGGTCCTGATTCCAGAAATTGGAATGGCTCCTGTGCTGGTAATGCTAAGGATGAATTGGGAGATATTTTGTACATCTGCATTTACAAATGCAGAACATATTTAAAGCACCTTGGCTCAGATGCGATTTTCATAACCAAGGTTTCTGAGACAGAATGTGCAGATCTTTGATAATTGAAGGAACGTTCTACTCATTAAAAAATTCTTTGGAGCGATTAGGTACCCATTTAGAGAGTTTTAATTCCCCTTTTGGTGAAGTTAATTTACTCCACAGTGGAACAGAAAAGGTGTCAAGTAATTTAAATCTCATGCAGCTTAAACTTTTAGAAGAGAAAATTGCTGCTGTGTGAAGGAAAAATAATGGTGTTTGCAATTTCGATAGATATTTGTCGAGATAATGCTTGCTGGCAGACTTATAAGTTTAGTGCTGTTTAACTGCTTCTACAACTTATCATTATTACAATAGGTGACCTGTAAGTTCACAGTTTGATTGATAGCTGCAGGTGGTTATAAAGGGGTTATCTATCTTTAATAAATACTGATATTTGTTTTTATGTGGAATTAAATGCTGGAAGTAAATGAACAATTAAGTGCTTGAGGGAATTTAAATGTATTGAATGCTCTTTTATCAATCAGAGCTTTTACAGAAATTCTGTAATGGGTACTTACAACTTCATTCCATCTCAGCCTCTTTGCTGCTGTTTTACCATGGTGGCCACTAGATGAGTTGACATGAATTTTTTAGGCCCTAAAGGGTGATCATGTGTTGGCATCAGTTTTACACCAAATTGGGATGGAGTAATAAAGGTCAATAGAGATGAATGTGACGTCATGGGTTTTCATGAATTGTCACTAACTTAGCATGGTCCATGTGGAGGACAGGGCTAGGGTTTGTATTGAATTGGCTTGAATGGTATGACGGACCACTTAGACTCAGATGGGGGCTTGAAGTAACATGATTTGGCATGAATGGGACATGGGAATGGTATGGGAGAAAATAGGTCAGGCAAGCTGGTCTTACTGCTTTTGTTACAACTGGACAACATCCAAGAGTGCCAAGGAGGACTTTATAACCACACTTGTCAGCTCCTGTGGGCACCTCTGCACTGTTTGCAGGGGAGGCAGGCCCAATTATAGTTAGTGATAACACAATGTGGAGCTGGAGGAACACAGCAGGCCAGACAGCAGCAGGGGAGTAGGAAAGTTGATGTTTCGAGTTGGAACCCTTTTTCAGAAATGGGGGAGGGGAGGGGAGCTCAGGAATAAATAGAGAGAGGAGGGGTGGAGCTTGGAATGGTATCACAGGGCTACAGTGGGAGAGAGATCCTACTATCTCTGACAGTAGTTAGCATTGTTATCTAACTACTCAATGTCCCCTCCCACCACAGCCCTGTCACATCCCCCTTCTTTGTGTCTCTTCCATATTCAAAATGAAAATCAGGCCACTTGGGAAAGATTCTCCTGAGCTTGGTTCAGTGATTTGGGACTTTTTATGATGCTGTGCACTTTACTTAGGAGCAAAAAAAATCAGCCCTTTGTCTCAGGATAAGAAATCAACCATTTAAAATCAAGCTGATGAGAAATTTCTTCACTGAAAGGATTGTGAAGGCTTTGAGCTCGCTAGTCCAGAGAGCTTTAGATGTTCAGTTGTTGTTACTCAACAACTGTGTAGGATTTGTGGACCCTGAGGGAATCAAGGGCTGTAAGAATCAGACAGAATAGTGTAAAGAGTGGAGTTCAGCCAAGCTCTTATTAAATAGCAGGAGAACCTTGATTAGCTGTATGATCTACAGCAGCTTTATTACATTCTTATGTTATTAAGTCAGGAATGACAGCTGCTTTGTAAAATGGTAGTCAATATCATACAGCTGGGACAAACCACCATTCTTGTGTTGATTTTGATTGGATGTTGTTTTTTAAAAGAGCATTGAGTCCTTGAGGCATTGCTGCTTCCACCAGTATCAACATGGATCTATTGGAGGTCAAATTTCTCTGTAAAACGTATCTTGTTTCCAAGCTTTTCACTTGATTCTCAAGTGTATGGCTAGATCTTACTCACGGTGCCTTGCAGCCAACATTGAGACTAATTCCAGATCATTGCTGGGCCTCTCCGATCCACACAAAGTTCATATGTTGTTCATACACCACCTGCCCAGTGGTTACCCATCAACAATCTCCAGAAATTGTGGCCCATTTAAGTGAAGGTTTAACAGAACTTGCATGTTTTTTAAATTTATTTTTTAATGGAATATAAATGTCACAAATAAAAGTAGGCATTTGGGTTGACCGACTCTAATTTCCCTTCAACTAAGTGGCTTTCTGGGCCATTCCTGAGTGCAGTTAAGAGTCAACCACATTGATATGGGCCTGTAGTCACATATGATCCAGGCCAGGTAAGGATGGCAATGGGGTTTTACAAAATTGAGCTGTTAAATCCATATTTTGTTAATTAAGTTCAAATTCCATCAGCTACTGTAGCGGGATTTGAACTTGTGATCCATAGGCATTAGACTTGGACTTTTCCATCATCATCTTCCTTAATGTTAGACACTGGCTGATTATCATCATGGCTCTACATATTCCCAGCAAGCCTTAGGCAAACCTCTCCTCCCAAGGTGATACTGGGGCAGCCAGTAGGCAGAGGTGATGGCCTAGTGGTATTATTGCAGGACTTTTAATCCAGAGACCCAGGTAACATTCTGGGGACTGGGGTTCAGTCACACCACAGCCATTGATGGAATTTAAATTCAAAAAATATCTGGAGTTAAGAATCTAATGATGACCATGAATCCACTGTTGATTTTGGGGAAAAAAAAGCATTTGGTTCATTAATGTCCTTTAGGGAAGGAAACGGCCATCCTTACCTGGTCTGGCCTACTTGTGACTCCAGCCCCACAGCAGTGGGGTTGACTCTTAACTGGTCTCTGGGCAATTAGGGATAGGTGATAAATTCTGCCAGGTTAGCGACATCCTCCTTCTGTGAATGATTTTTTTAAAAAGCCTGCACTTGATGCTAGAGTGTGTGGGACCCTGCCTCCTTTTTTAAGAACTGTGAGCTTTGTATGGAAAGTTTGTTAATCTTAGTTGAACCTTATCCCCTTGTAGTAAGGGTAACTTTAAGGGTGCAAATCCATATCTTAACTTTGTAACACGTTGCTTTCTAGTGTTCCGGGGAATTTCCAAGCGCTCAATCTCTACTGCCAAGGAGGACAAAGGCAGCGGATACATTGGGTCACCACCCTTCACTTTCAAGTCACACATCAGCCATTGGACTGTACCACTATTTGTTGACTGTTTCTTGATCAAAACCTAGGAATACCAACCGTTATCACACTGTGATATACTACTAGTCCACAGCAATACAAGAATGTGGCTTATGATTTTTTCAGGGGTAACTAGGGATAGCAACTAAGTGCTTGTTTGTAGGAGTAATAAAAAATTGTTACCACTTACTCCTAATGTCTACCATTGGTGATTAGTGAGCTCTGTGGCAGAGCGGATTTTTTTTATCGTATATAACTCTTCATGAAATTAATGATTTATGGCTAATAAAATAATAATCAAACTAATTGAATAATTATGTAAAATGTAACAATCAAATGCTAATTCTGTCCATGAGCCAGAGAAGACTGAGGCAATATGTAGCATTAAGAATTGTATGGTTATAACCTAATTTTTTCAACACATTGTAATACATTATGAAATGTCAATTTTAAACAAAACTACGTCTATCATCATTAAGTGCAATTGGTTTGATAATGTAATATTAATAATGTCAAGCATTTTCAACATAAAATTTGCAAGAGATTCAGTTTTCTTTTAACATTCTGCAGGGAAGTGCCAGATAAAGGTCATCCACAGTGAATCTACTTCTGCAAAGATCTGGCTGTCGGAAATCTATTCTGAACTCCGCCCTATAAATTTTCTGTTCAGTGTGGTGAATCTCTTTGCATGCTATTTAAGTAGCCCTCCATAATTACTGCACAAGCTAATCTCTTTTAGGAAATATGCTTTCAACATCAAATACACCAACAGATGTAGCTCTGATTTTCTCATTAGCTCGGCTGTCATTTACCTCAAGGCGAAAACGTGATACCATGGCAGATCTCAAACTCACTCCCACTTCAGTTGTTATCCGACAGTTGAAATATATATTCTAAATTTAAATTGACAGCATGGGCAATTGCTATCAATTTCTTTCACTAGTAGCATGAAATGGCACCCAATAAACCTACAGATTATGTATATATTGCTCCTGGTTTACTTCACAAACCATATTTTGTAATGGATCATAAACACTGATTTTAACTTGACAGCAAAAATAGTAGCTAGAATGAACTGGTGTGTTTATCATTATGCAGATCAAGAGTACATAACATAACAGGTATCCTTAATCCTCTCTGAACCTGTTATACCACAATGGTCTCAATATAGCATGGAGAGTTTTGTTTATCCAGCCTCCTTACTCAAATTGTTGACGATTTTTGTTTCTGAAAAGAAAAATATGCAATGCATGCTCACCTTTACCTTCAAATCTAAATGTGGCTTTGTTTCACCCTACTTCAGTGAATTCCCCTTGTTAAATGTCTTCACACAACCTCTTCATTTCTCTTTCTACCTTCATGGCTTCCCTGATGACAGCTTATTCAATCCCCAGTGCTCCTCCTTAAGTGTTTTCCCCTCCTTATGCCATCCCCTTCCACCCCCTCCCACTCAGTACCACCACATGTGTCATTTTCAAAATCTTCTCAAGTTTCTTTCTCTTCAACTGTCATTTCTCTCCCTTTCTGACCAACCTCTCCCCTTTGCTCTACCTTTCTTTCCTGTCATGTAAAATACTTACTTTGTATGTGAGGAGCATCATAAACATAACGGGTTGGATTTAAAAAAATTGTTGTCAACAGAGGGCACGGAAAATATAGCAGGTGGGCAATGAACTGACTTCCCGCTTATTGTCTGGCACAGTACTTATAATCCAGTAAGAGAGCAGGCATCAAAATCAGGAACCTGGCCATCATTTCTAAAATCAGGAACCTGGCCATCATTTCTAAAATCATAATAAATAGGTAGGTTCATGAATAAGGAGGGTTTAGAAGGACATGGGCCAACTCAGGCACATAGGACTAGTTAGTTTGTGAAATTTGGTCGACATGGACTAGTTGGACCAAAGTGTTTGTTTGCATGCTGCACGACTCAATGACTGCATGTCCAGATACTTGTTGCAGGGACTTTGAGAGACTCCTGGTTTATCCATTTTAAACTCTCTGCTGCCATCATCTCTAACTGTGAACTCCGTTGGCTGGATGGCTGATTTGCGAATCAAAGTGGTGCCAACATTGTGGGTTCAATTATCACACTGGCTGAGAGTACCATGAAGGACTTTCCTTCTCAACCTTTCCCTTTTCTGTGATTCTCAGGTTAAACCACTATCAGTCGCCCCACTCTAAAGAGCAAAAAGCCCTCTGGTCTGGTAGGATTATGGTGACTTTATGTTATCACCAAAATTACACATTCTGTTGCAGGGGCCACTCCATTTCTCTTTAAACTAAAGTTTCCCATAATTTTAGCAACACTAATTCAAAATATATAAGGTCTACCTCCCACTTAGCAATCAATTCTTAACTCTAATCTGCGTTTTTATGTCACAAGTAGAACAGTGAACGTTCCATCGATGTCTTCATTTTTACATGACTTCACAATTAGTGTGAGCGATCCTGCAAAGCAACCCATATTGACCCTTGGTAGAATTTAATATCATCATCATCATCGCCATCATCATCATCACTGAAACCAAGTGTATATGTTGCTGTCCTAAATTCACTGACTTTTCAATAGTATTAATATGAACAGAATGATTAATCAAGAATATTATTATGAGCACATGAGATGCTTGGTTTGCTGATATATGTCTTTTGATTTTCAATAACCAGTGATTTTCAATAGCAGCAACTCAATGACAAAGCAAATCTAATTTTGAGTGTTACCATACATACACTTAATTTTCTGAATGCCTCTAATATATTTGAAAAGCAAAGGAGCAAACATTGCTGTAGCAACCTTGAGTGTTACTGTCAATGCTCAATGTCATAGTGGGTGGCATTGGTACAGGAAGATATTAGACCTCAAGAGAAAAGTAGAGCTCTTAATTCCACTAATGAATCAGCAATATTAATATCTTCTGCATGTTTTGAAAATACAATAGTAATATGCAGCTAAGTGGCATTTTTCCAGATTCTTGAAATTGTTTTACAGAAAAATCTGCAGAATAAGTTGAAATTGATATGCATGATTTTTATCTAATAAGGGCACATTTTGGAATTCTGATACTGTGTAATAAGAAAGAAAGTAATAAACAGCAAATCTACCCACAACGTTCTTTATCATGACTTACAACACGAATGCTCCTGAAAAAACAAGACAAACAGAATTTACACAACCTCCATATTTTTCTTATAGTAGTAAAATAAGCAAAGGTAATTTAACCTTACAGAAAACAGAGAAGAGGATTTGTGTTAACCAAATTAATATGTTAATTAGAAGTTATTCCATAATTACTGTCATGTATAAGAAGGCTCTCATTGACTATTCCATGAAATTCCATGCTTAATTTTACTCTTTGCTTTGCAGTTCAAGTTTTGGGCCTACTGTACCTTACTTTTGGGCATGTTGGTCACACCATTAAGAGATCTGTCTTAATTTCAGAGTGTTTCTGATACCCAACATCTAATTATAAGGAGGTGTAAACCACATTTATACAAGCAGGATTTGGTGTAAAATTGAAGATATTGAAAATTTCCCCAAATTTAACAGCAGACCCTCAGGGAAAATAATCTCTAGGTTAGTACTTGAGCCACTTATCAATTGTTAGAGTGTATGTAAGATGATTTATTAGAATATGGGGGCCAAAGATTGCAGCGGAGAAGTAGGTGCGATTTCATGCAGCATAGTATTAGCACTGATCAATGTAAGAGCTTTTAGATTATAGAAAGGTTCCATCAGACTGGAAACTGGTAAATATACCTACACTGTTCAAAGGAATGGAGGGAGGCAGAATACAGGAATCTATAGACCAGTTAGTTTTACATGCATCATGGGAAAAGTTTTAGAATTGACCATGAAGGAGATTATAGCTGCACAATTTGAAAATCTCATGGTAATCAAGAAGAGTCACATGGTTTTGTAAAAGGTAGATCATGTTGTAACCAATATGTTTACAGTTTTCTTGAAGGAGTAAAAAAAAAACTGGATAAAGGGGAGCCTGTAGATGTACTATATTCAGATTTCCAGCAAGCCTTTGACAAGGTCTCACATAAAAGATAATTGCCCAAAAAGTAAGAGCTCATTTTGTAAATGATAACATATTAGCATGGATAGAAGATTGAACAGCTTGCTAGCTAAAATCAGAGAGTAGACAAAAATAGGTCCTTTTGTGCTTGGCAGGATGTGATGAGTGGAATCCTGCAGACATCTGCACTGGAGCCTCAGCTTTTTAAAATTTATATCAATGACTCAGATAAGCAAAGGCATGATAGGTAAATTTTATGGTGACACCAAGATAGAGACAGAAAGATGGTGTGAAAAAGAAATGGAAGGTGTTGCTGAAGGGTATAGCTGAGAGTGTGAGCAGAAATAAAAACAGAAGTTGCTAGGAAAGCTTAGCAGGTCTGGCAGCACCTGTGAAGAGAAATCAAAGTTAATGTTTCGCGTCCAGTAACCCTTCCTCAGTGTTGGGCAATAATCTGGCAGAACATAATGTGAGAAAATGTGAAATTTGTTCACTTTGGCAAGATGAATAAAAAAAAGCATAGTATTGCTTAAATAGAGAACAACTGCAAAATTCCGAGGCATAAAGAGATCTAGATGTTCATGAGTCACAGAAGTTAGTGCTGGTACGGAATATAATCAAGGAATCTGTTAGAATGTTATCCCTCATTATGGGAAGAATTAAACAGAAGGCTTAAGTTAAACAAGGCGATAGGTGGTACCACGTCTCAAATACTTCTACTTACTTTGTCTCCTTATTTAAAGAAGAATTTGGAGGCAGTTCAGGACAAAGCAAGTATTCTTATGAAGTCAGACTGGTCATTTTCAGCTTATTTTCACTAAGGCATGACTTGATTGAAGTTTCATAGATCTTGAATGTTCTTGTGCGTAGAAACAACCTTTCTTCTTGTGAGTGGCTCTGAACTAGGGAGGACTATTCAAAACAAAGGGTCTTTATAGAGCAGAGATGAGAGATTTGTTTTATCTGTAAGCGTTGTACCACTTTGGAACTCTCTTCCTCAAAAGGCAGTGGAAATGGGGTCATTGAATACTTTAAAGGTGGAGATAAATTGGTTCACTTGCTTAATTAGAATCTAAGATTATTAAGCATAGAGGAGAATGTGGAATTTGAAGCACAAACAGATCAGCCATGGTCTGACTGAATAACAAACCTGTTAATGGACTGAACTAGATACCAGTCAAAGCTTACATCTATGCATTATTGGAGGTGAATTTAAAGGTCCAGACTTTGAATGTTATGGAAAGCATGAGGGAAGGTGATAGTGAGTGAGTGGGTGGGTATTGAGGTAAGGTGGGTAGATGAATGAGACAGTAGATGTGTAGGAAATAAGCCCATAGGAGGGTAGGATAGGTTGCTAAGTGTGGATATGGTGGGTAAATAAGTGAGTAGGTAGGTGTGTGAGTGGGATTAAGGGGTAGCCAGGTCTTGGGAATGGCACTTACGTAACTTGGGATAGTGGGAGGCTGAGGGAAGTAATCGGGTCAACTTAGAGATAGTCCACTAGGCAGGGTTGCTCATGGTGTCAGACGGTTGAAAGTGTAGTTGATGGGTGGTGGGAATCAGTTCTGACTTTACCTAAGTTTAGACTGTCACCCTCGTAAGTGCCATGGAACACCAAAGCCAGTCAGTGAGGGCTCCTGAGCTTCAGGAGAATTTGCCATCAGAACTTTAAACTGTCTGGATAATTCTCACTTCCATGGCCCATATCTTCAGTCAAACATCTTGTCACTAACAATCTGGAGCCTAGTGATTTGACCTATTAAGAGCTAGTCTAACACCTGGGTTACTCTACACCTTACTCCTCCATCAACAAAATGCCTCCATCAACAAACAGCACCACTCATGAGCCCTGCCTAGTCACACCGTCCCCACTCCTCCACTCCCGCACTTCTCAACATAACTCACTATCCTCTGACCCAATGTAACTAAACACAAAGCCAACAACCCTGGTCACCACACTACAAACTGACCCAGCCAGACTGAACCTGAACCTGACGTGCCCCCATTAATCAGCCACCACCCCAACCTGACCTGACCTACCCTTCTGACGCTATGATCCAACCAAACTCTACAGTCCAATAGCCCTGATCTGACTACCCCACCCCCTACCCCAATCAGACTATCTACCCTACCTCGCCCTGAGAACAGAGACTACAATAAATTACTATACTACCCGTGAGATCACACACCATTCCCTCCTTCATAACTGACGTGCTCTCGATTGCAGAATACATCACATGATGTCAGGGTATCAAAACTTGTTTGCAGCAAATGAAGCATTTTGAAGTGAATGAGTGACTGAGTGAGAGGATAGTATGGGTGAGGTAGGTGAGGTGAAGTTTTGAAGTTGAGCCACTGTTTTAATGCAGGGGATTGCAATCAGTTAATGTACAGCAAGAAATTACATGAGCAGCAATGAAATAAGTGCCCAGCTCCACTGTCTTTGTTGGTGTTGGTTGAGGGACAAACGTTCATCAATGTGCTGGGAAATCTTTCATGTCCACTTGAAAGCTCAGACAGGCCTGAAGTTTAAAGTTTCATGTGAAGTTCCAAACTTCTAACAATATAGCAGTCTTTCAGGATTTGACACATCAGCCTACGTTATGTGTTCAAAGCACTGGAGTGGGTTTGAAACCTGAGTCCCTCTGACTTTGAGGTGATAGTGCTACCATTGAACCAAGGCCTATGACCTCCCGCAGCAATTCTAGGTTTATTCTGCCGGTGCAAATATAGTGGGAACTAGTTCATTCTTTTCTTGTGTCCCAGTTATGCTTAAACAACCAGTTAATAAAGGGGAATTCATACACAAAGCAACAACTGTTTCTGAATTTGAAGAATTAAAACTGCACTGGAATGAAAGGAAGTTGCTGTAAAAATTATCAGCACACTTTGCCATGAAATGTTTAATCTTGTCCACAGCCCTGAGATTTTCTGTACAGTGACTTTCTGATACTGATGTGCTGAAAATAAAAGGTTTCATGGCATAAATATAGAAACAAGTATTTCCTAGTATCCAGATCTGGAACAATGTTCTAAAGGACTGGAAGACTGTCCTTAGAATGTGAGCAATACTGTCATATATTGTCAACTGCTGGTTACTCTGAAAAGTGGTGTAAGACCTTCTTCCTGGCATGCTGCAGTTCTGTGCATATAATAATCCCATATGGTCATCTCTTCAGGCATTGTGGATTGTGGCCAAGTGATGCATAGCAATGTGTCTTTCCTTTCATTTAAGGTAGGAATGTAACAAAATAAGGAGGTCAAAGCAATTTTTGTTTAGCTTCCAATTGTTTTTTTTTCGCGAATAAGTCTGCTTAGTCAACTCTAAACTACCTACAAAACTAGACAGCAAATCCTACTTTAAAATGGTTAACATTTCAATATATTTAAATGAGTTTCAACTATTCTCTCGTCTCTTCCTGCAGTATAGCCATTATCGTAGGGATGCTCATAATGCCATGAGATCATAATGGGCCAAGGGGAAAGACTGGTATTGTATGATGGGATAGAGCCATAGAGACTTACAGCATGGAAACAGTCCCTTGCGTCCAACTCCTCCATGCCAACCAGATGAAGGGTCTAGGCCCGAAACGTCAGCTTTCCTGCTCCTAAGATGCTGCTTGGCCTGCTGTGTTCATCCATCTCCACACTTTGTTATCATAAATCTAGTCCTGTTTGCCAGCAATTGGCTCATACCCCTCTAAATGCTTCATATTCATACATCTATCTAGATGTCTTTTAATTGTTATAATCATATCAGCCTCCATCACTTCCACGGCAGCTCATTCCATACACTCACCACCTTCTGCCTGAAAAAGTTGTCCCTTAGGTCATTTTTAAATCTTTCCCCTCTCACCTTCAACCTATACTTGTGGACTCCCATACCCTGGGGAAAAGACTTTGCTTATTCACCCTATCTATGCCCCTCATGATTTTATAAACCCCTATAAGATCACCCCTCAACCTCGGATGCTCCAGGGGAAATAGCTCCAGCCTATTCAGCCTCTCCTTAGAGCTCAAATTCTTCAACTCTGACAACATCCTTGTAAATCTTTCCTGAACCCTTTCTAATTTCACAGCATCCTTCCCATTGCAGGGAGATCGGAACTGCTCATAATAGTCTGCCATGCTAATTAGGGACAATGTAATCAGTGATGTCACAATGATGTCAGAACAAGATGGTACCTGGACTTGAATGCTTAGGGTTTTGAAAAAAGACTCATCTATCCTCTCTAATGTACAGTGTATTGCTTAATAAGGTCTAGCAATGTTTACTTACCTGAGTGCAGATCTAATCTTACCACAGCAGGTCTCAAGAGCTACCTCAGCCAGTGATGACTGTGGAAATGATTCTGAAGGCACTAATTCACATGCTTTGACTCCATGCCTTCTTCTATATCATACGCAGTCAGTAAGTGCAGACAAAGAGTTCAGCTGTAGCCTTTTGAGGGAACAAATGTGATTGTACCAGCTCCTGGTAATTATGCCTGTTGAAATGTAGTTGTAATTATTGCTATCTTATCAGAAAACCTCTTGTTATCTGAGACCAGCAGTTCTTCTGTAAATACTTCACACTGTTGTTTCCTCTACTAAATGATAAAGTAAAGACAAAAGAGGATTGAAAGAAATGAATTACACAAAAATACCCAATACCACACATAGGTAGAGATGGAAAATTCCACAAGCCATAAGGAATTGCCACCTGGGAAAATACTTACAGTATGGGGGCTGAATGCATGTCACTGGTGACATTAAGCACACACTATAAACAGATGAAATAAAAGCCATTCTCCCCAATCCCTAACTGCGACTTCATATTTAAAAAGACAGCAACACCAAAATCAAAATGCTCCTAAATGTTGTTATGACAGTTAAATATTTTCTTAGTCCTGTATCTATCCTGTATCTTTTCCTCTTGGGAAAGCATGACCCAGACTTTCCCAATGGCCAGATGGTCATTTCTGCAGCTTAGAAGAGAGTTGCAGATTGGGATTTGAAGGGAGCAAAGGAGAGAAAAGAGTTTTGATAATCACAAAATTCCTACTTACAGTCAGTAAATGTGAACATGTAGTGAGTTGATTAGATATTATAATTGTGTCCAAATGTGAAAAGATTGGAATAATATTCATTAGTACTCACTTGAAACGTAAGGAATAAATGAACACTGTTGGATTGAGTAAACAGTCTAAATGTGTACCCTGGTTATCTGTAAAAATAGTAATGAACCATTGTTTTGTAACATGTCAGAGAGTTGTGTGCCAGCTTTGATGGATGTATGATGGGTGCATGAAGCATGAGTAAGTGCTTAGGCACCTGCTTAGAAGCCTGAATCTTGTTTAACCTTTAAGGGATCAAAGCATTAAACATTTTCCCTTTCATGGACACTATGGAATCTACAATGTAGCAGACGTCAAGGGAGCCCAGGAAGATGACAATTCTGATGAACAGCTCCCTGTATCTGGAACCATAGAGTCCTTACAGAGTGCAAGCAGACCATTCGGCCCATTGAATCCACACTGACACTCCGAATAGCATTCCATCCCGTCTCACCCTACTTATCCCATGGCTAATTCACTTAACCTGCACACTGTGGGAGAAAACCAGAGCTCCCAGAGTAAACCCACACAGAGGCAAGGAGAATGTGCAAACTCTACACAGACAGTTGCCTGAGGCTGCAATCAAACCTGGGTCACTAGCGCTGTGAGGTAGCAGTGCTAACCACTGAGCCACTGTACTGCCTCTAAAAGTATCCATTTAAATCATAGAATTCATAGGATTCCATTGTGGTTGCATAAATCATTATTCAGGAAAAGTTGGACATTTGAAAATCTAGCCTAATTCCTGGGTAACTATTCAAATGACCCCCTATACCTTCACTAGACCTCTCATTCCCTCTCGGCCCAGGACCCAACACCCACCATTCACGTTTTCCCTTTCTTTGCCTTGCATCTTATCCCTGGCCCACATGCCTTTCTATCAAGGAATTGCACACTTTCCACATCCACATTTTTTACCAGTGTTGTCAAAGATGACTCACTATCCTGAATCGCTGCAGATCTCCCATTCCTCTGATGCTCCTTCATCAATTCCTGATCCCTCTACAATCTTCCTTCCAGGCAATATGTTGCAGGCTGTAGATCTGAATAACTCACTTAAGTGAGACACAGTTTAGAAAGAAAGCTCTTTTTAAAAGTCCCATGAAAATGTTAGAACTATAACTATCACTTGCCTCCAGAATAATAACTGGTAAAAGGAAAAGATTAAATTTCCTTTCATGGAGCTGATTTCTATTGTTTTGGAGAGTTTAACAACGTTGAATTAGTTTAAAATTCTGTTCTATAATAACTTGTACATTAATTTTGGTCTGATTGCATTTACTGCTGATTGCTTTTGAGTACAGCAGTAGGATTGAAGTGTTGACTCTGTTAAATACTGTAACCTGTCCATGTTGAGTTGAATTTTAACAGTCAACTGCTGACTTGAAGAATGCACTTTACCATGTATCTCTTGATTACTGTTTGTAAGCACAGATTGTACACCTTAACATTAGTCAGTTCATAGGCATAGAGGCAATCATCAGTTACAGCTTTTTTTTTAAAGTGGACATTACAAATCTTCATTCTGTAATTTAGTGCTGTGACATCAACCATTAATAAAACAGAGATGTAAAATCAATCAGCGCAGCTTATTACCACTGAAGGCAATAAATGTTTTCCCGATCAGTGCATTTGGTTTTTAATATCACTTTGTTGACACTTAAAGCAGTTTCTAGTTTCTGATTGAGATTATAAAATTCCAACCCTCAGCTTTCATTGTGGTGACTGAGTACATCGTAGTTCACTGAAATTATAGGGGAAGCATTGGTGTCCTTTGCAAGGCAACAGAAGGAACTGGGCAAATTATACGACTTGATTCCCATGTGGTCATTTTAACACTACTCATCTAGCCTGGATACCTGCATAATTCAGGCGTACATGAAATGCATTTCTGTAAATTAGCAAAATCCGGATCCAATTGTAATGCAAGACCTAGTGACACCACACTACAATGTGATGCCTTTGTTTAAAAGGGGTTTTAAGAACAAACCCAGCAACTGCAGCCTAGAATAGAAATAATGTCATGACAAAATTGCCAGTCTTTTGGGTAGCTGCCAATTAATTAAAGAAAGGTAGCGTACATTTATTAAGGGCAAATCACGTTTAACCAACATTGTGTTTTTTGATAAAGTATCAAAGAACATTGATACCGGTATTACAATTGATGTGTTGTACGTGGACTTCCAAAAAATGTTTGATAAAGCACCACCTTATTCCTTTAATATTCCACATTAAGCAGAGGTTCACCTGCACATCTGCCAATGTGGTATACTGCATCCACTGTACCCGGTGCGGCTTCCTCTACATTGGGGAAAACAAGCGGAGGCTTGGGGACCGCTTTGCAGAACACCTCCGCTCAGTTCGCAACAAACAACTGCACCTCCCAGTCGCAAACCATTTCCACTCCCCCTCCCATTCTCTAGATGACATGCCCATCATGGGCCTCCTGCAGTGCCACAATGATGCCACCTGAAGGTTGCAGGAACAGCAACTCATATTCCGCCAGGGAACCCTGCAGCCATATGGTATCAATGTGGACTTCACCAGTTTCAAAATCTCCCCTTCCCCTACTGCATCCCTAAACCAGCCCAGTTCGTCCCCTCCCCCCACTGCACCACACAACCAGCCCAGCTCTTCCCCTCCACCCACTGCATCCCAAAACCAGTCCAACCTGTCTCTGCCTCCCTAACCGGTTCTTCCTCTCACCCATCCCTTACACCCACCCCAAGCCGCACCCCCAGCTACCTACTAACCTCATCCCACCTCCTTGACCTGTCCGTCTTCCCTGGACTGACCTATCCCCTCCCTACCTCCCCACCTACACTCTCTCCACCTATCTTCTTTACTCTCCATCTTCGGTCCGCCTCCCCCTCTATTCCAGTTCCCTCTCCCCATCCCCCTCTCTGATGAAGGATCTAGGCCCGAAACGTCAGCTTTTGTGCTCCTGAGATGCTGCTTGGCCTGCTGTGTTCATCCAGCCTCACATTTTATTATCTTGGAATTCTCCAGCATCTGCAGTTCCCATTATCTCTGACCTTATTCCTTATATCAGTTAAAGCTCATGGAAGAAAAGGAATAATGGCATGTGGGTACGAAGTTGGCTAAGTGACAAGAAACAGAATGTGGTGGTGAATGTTTTGCACACTGATGGAATGAGTATCGAGTTTTCTCCAGGGGCTGGTGCTCAGGCCACCACTTGTGATTTATACTGATAACTTATACTGAGAAATACAGGAAACACTTTCCAAATTGGATAATGCAAAAACTTGGAATATTATGAACTGAGAGGGGAATGGATAGGCTGGTCAAATGAACAGGCAAAAGGCAGATAAATTTTAATGCAAGAAAGGTATGAAATTATTCATTTAATAGGGAAAGTAATGAGTGGCTATATAAAATAGGGGGTGCAACCGCAGTGACAGAGAGCAATATCAGGTTATCTGTTCACAAAACATCAGAGGTGGCTGGGTAAGCTTAGAAACAGGCTCATAAAGAATGCAAGATCTAAACTCTACAAAGAGGAGAACAGAATACAAAAACAAGGAAGCAATGCTAAACGTTGTTACAATCAGGTGAGGAGGGATAAATCGGTTCCACTCCTTTCAACCTCTTCAGTTGGCAGCAACAGTGATTTAACATTTTAGCATGTGCTACATCTATACCTAACAAAAATGTAGGTATGTGATGTCTCAAGTATCAGTTAAGGAAATAACTACAAGGTTTCATATAGTGAAAGGAAGAACCATTTTATTATCTGTTGACCCTAAGAAAAGTAACAGGGATACAACAATTAGCATACGTACATATACATAGGTGCAATGTTAAAATAGATGTTGTCCAGTATAAAAAGAAAACGAAAGGAAAACAGAATTTAAATCCTTAGGGTGCCCTTGAGGCATAAAGGTTTTAACGTGTGACTATGTTGCTTAATTAATACAATGTTTCCACAACAGTGGTGAGCATTTAAGGATACTTCAAGTTATTGGTGTCCAGATGTTTACCTCCAGTTTGCGTTGTCACTAACTGCCTGATCCTTTCAGAGGAAGAGGGATTGTGGGCTTTCTTCAGTTCTTCAGTCAAAAATCCATGTTCTCTACTCTGACAAATATAGTTGCCCAAAATACAAGCTGGTTTATATAATTCAGTGTCTGAATGCAATGTTTCAAAACTTGATAATTGAAGGGATTTCTTTCCATCTCCAATATGTGAAATTTTATCTAACAGGTGTAAGTGAAAAATAGCAGATGAAGACCTTTTCAGATTCTTATTAAGTGGATTTTCCAATGTTGTTTGATAAACTGGTAATTTTAGTTCAGAACAATTTTGTTTATTCCACATTCCTAAACCTTTGATGTCAGCTGATTGCTCTGGCCATTTCAAATCCATATTTACTCTTTCCAAAAAAAAAATTAGCCCATGAACATCCAAGGTGATGGAATTGGAAAATCTACATTTCCTATTTTATCACTATCATGATGATCTATGTAAATTTGGTTTGATTTCAAAAGAAATATTGTGTCCAATTGTAGGCACATTTTAGGAAGGCCATAGAAGAATTACAGAGGGTGCAGAAAAGATTTAGGGGAATTAGATTGTAGAAGCTGGCATTATTGTCCTTGTGGAAGAGAAGATAAAGAGAAGATTTTACAAAAGTGTTAAAAATCATGAGGGGCCTGGAAAGAATAGATATCAGAAAGCGTTCCCTTCAAAAAAAGGATTGAGAATCAGCAGACTCCAATGAAAGAAGATTGGCAACTTGAGGAAAAATCTTTCTATGCAGTGAGGTCTTGGAACCTGGAAAGCGCTTGCCCAAAGTATGGTGAAGGCAAATTGAAACAAGGCTTTCAAAAAAGAATAGGAGAATTATTTGAAGATAAAGTAAGTCCTCTAAGGGGGAAAAGGCAGAAAAGTTTCACATGGGGAATTGCTCCTCAGGGAGCTTGCAAGGACACAATGAGTTGTATTATAATTACCCAGAAATTTTGTAGGTCTATGAAAACCTTGCAACCAGTAAGTAGGAGTCCTGTCAGTTCAGTGTTCTAATTTGATACTAGAGTGCTGTTTCATGCCCTAGGAAGCCAGGTTATACCCATACTATGAGTTGGCAGATTACAGACTCTGAGATTCTGATTGTACTGGACTGGAAACCAGAAAACTGACTATTTTGGATTGGCTGTTCGTAACTGTGAGCAAATGGGGCTTTACTTTTACTATGATGGGTCAGCGTTCTGTGTTGCTCGTGGGTTGCCTTCCTGCACAGTTCAAATTTCCTTCCATTAGTGCCTCCCACTAAAAAGTCAAATTTGTTTCACTGATTTAATACCAGCTTATTACAGTGCGGGATGACTCCTGTGAACAATCTTCACATTTTGTTTGCAATCTTGACAGGATAGGTTTGCTGACCTCAAGAAATACTTGGACCAGTATCATTTTAATTTCATAATAAATTACTGTCCTTAAGTTTTAGTCATATATTTGCAAGGGAGGTTATAATTGTGCTTATAGTGAATGACACAGTACACTGTTTGAGTGGCAGATATGTACTTGGAGGTGAAATTAGAGGATGCATGTTTCTTTCCAATGAAAGATTTCATGAATTAAGCTTCCAAGAGAGTTTTTGGATGATTGAGACCTGTTGATTGTTTGTTTCCTGTAGGACCTGGGAATGTTCCATCATTTCTGTCCAGTTGGCTGCCACCATCCTGAAGGATGGCCACCTATAAATGAGGCAACAAGCTGAAAGCAGATCACAATTTGCAGGAGTGTTGTTGCCTTTGTCATTTTGTGAGTGAGGGAAAATATAGGACTGAGGTCTAATTAAAACTCAAACTCACCTACAACCAATCAACTTTCAGCTTTAACTGAGACAAGAAGCTGGATAGATGTTTAGATCACTCGAAGGAGATGGAACTGTATAGTCTTCATCGTTATTGGATTTTTTGATCTTGACTAAGAAATTGCTTTTATTTTAGTTCTTCTGAATATAGCAAACTACTGCAGATGCTGAAGATCAAAAATGAAAAAAAACAGTAAACTTGGAGAAACTCAGCAGGTCTGGCAGCAACTGTAGACAGAGAAAAAAAGTACTGTGTTTTGAGTCTGATATGATTCCTTTTCTGAACTGGGCTCTTTCAGGTTATGATGATCAGTCATCTTGGACTCCTGATGTTAACTCTGGTTTTATCTTTCCACAAATGCTGCCAAATCTGCTGTGTTTCTTCAGCACTTCTTATTCTGGGCAAGGATTGTTGTACCCAGGAACTGTGTGTCTTTATGGTTAATGATTAGATTCAGTATATCTACTTGGACAATCCCCATAATTGATATATTGCCCCAACTCTCCCATTTTGATGAGGCCTCTTCTGGATCAATGTGTCCAGTTCTGGTTGCCCTGTTTAAGGAAGGATATTGTTAAGCTATAGAGGGCTCAGAAAAGATTTACCAGCATATTGCTGGGAATGGAGGGTTTGAGTTATCAGGAGAGGCTGGACAGGCTGGGAGATTTTTTAAACTGGAGCGTAGGAGGTTGAGGGATGACCTTACAGAGGCCTATAAAATCATGAGGGGTATAGATAAGATGAATGGCAGGTGTCTTTTCCCTCGGGTGAGGGATTTAAAAACACGGGGCATATTTTTAAGATGAGAGGAGAAAGATTAAAAAAAAAGACATGAGGGGCAAGGTTTTTACACAGAGAGTGGCTCTTATTTATTTACTCAAGAGATGTGGACATTCCTGGTCCAGCCAGCATTTATTTTCCCTCCCTAATCACCCAGAGGACAGTTAAGAGTCAACCACATTGCTGTGAATCTGGAGTCACATGCAAGCCAAACCAAATGAGGATAGCAGCTTCCTTCCCCAAAGGATATTAGTGAACCAGACAGGTTTCTCCCCCAACAATTTGCGATGGCTTTATTGTCATCATTATATTCGTATTTCCAGATTCTTTATTGGATTCAAATTCTACTATCTGCCATGGCAGCATTCAAACCTGGGTCCCTGGATATTTGCTGAGTTTCTGGATTAATAGTCTAATGATAATACCACTAGGCCATCACCTCCCTGTTTGTATCTGGAGTGAACTTGCAGAGGTAGTGATGGATGTGGGCACAGTTACAATGTTTAACAAACGTTCAAATCAGTATATGAATAAGAAATATTCGGAAGCATATGGGCCAAGTGCAGGTAAGTGCGTCTAGTTTGTCTTGGGATTATGGTCAGCATGGACTTTTTGGACTGAAAGATCTTTGTCTGTGCCGCATGAGTCTATGACCTTCATCGCCTAGAATTCAGACCACTCTAGGAATTTCCCTTTCCAGGTGTCTACTTTTTTGCCCATCCAATCCAATGGATACTTCATTCCCACTTCAAAGATCACATATCCCCTTTCCAAGCCTTTTGATTCACTCTGAAATGCTCTGACCTCACTCCCAAGGCTCTGAGAAGCTGTTATGCCCGAGTCTCTAAGATCTTTTCCAAGACCTCTAATCCAACAGGAAATTAGAGATGGGGTTGTGGTGTGCAAAATTGGAAAAGTTGTTTTTGTGAAGCCCAGAAGGAAAGTGGGGTCATTGACAATTTAGTGGGATTAGGGTTTGGGGTTTAGGAAATGGATCTCATGGAAAGGATGAGTTTGGAGTGGTTGTAAGGGCAGAAATTAAAGAAAGAAGTGAGTTAAGGATTGGAGGTGCAGAAGATATGTGATGACATTTGGCTTGGAAGACTGGGGAATACCAGAGGGAGCTGTCAAATAGGTTCTAATTTACTAGCAAAGCATTCCATGTGAGCCTTGTACTTCTTGAAGCTAACAGTAGAGGCAGGGGGGAATGGGATTGAAGTAGTGCACCTTGAAACAAAAGAGGCTGTGATCACCTTTGTGTTCCTGGATGATTCTGAAAGAGTCGACAGGTTTTGCAGATGAAAGCAAAAGGCAATAGTGCTTCATGAGCTGATGGCTAAACCAATTGCCTGTCACAGCCTTTCAAGACTGTACCCCTGATACTTATGGCAGCAGGATCAAGGGCTATTCCAGGGATATCAGAGTGAAAGGAAAGAAGGGTTTCACTGGGGACTAAGCTGGAGGGTATGTTTGAGTCAATTGGCAGATGCAGAATGTCAAAGGCTAGAGAATTAGAGTTTTCAAAGTGCCCTTGTAAGTAAATTGGAGGAGCAATTTTCTGTGATGGATACAGAAAGAAATAAGATAGGAAGCAAAGTAGGGAGAACCTCGATGGAGAGAGATACAAAGAGGTGAATACAACTGGTTTTGTCAGTGAATGAAACAATACAAGTAGCAAGGCCTTATGAGGTAGAAAGATCCAGAGGATTATCTCAAAAAAGGATTATAGAGCTTATACGTAGAGAGAAATCACAGGAAAATAGAAGGCAATGAACTCAGGAGGATTAGAGTGATTAAATTGAGGTGCAGTATTCCATCACTGGTCATAGTATCTATAAGTAAATTTAACCTTTATTTATCTGCGTTTCCAGAAAAATTTATAACCTTGATCATTAGAAATTGGCAAACAAGCAACTCAGTAGGCTGCATAGCGAGAAAAGGGTATCAGAGATAATGGGAACTGCAGATGCTGGAGAATTCCAAGATAATAAAATGTGAGGCTGGATGAACACAGCAGGCCAAGCAGCATCTCAGGAGCACAACGAGAAAAGGTATGGTTCTAAACAATCTTAGAGTCATACAGCTTAGAAACAGGGCCTTGGGGACATCAAGTCTATGCCAACAAACAGAAACCAAACTATACTTATCGCATTTACCCAAACTTGGTCCACAGCCTACGATGTGCTGACAGTTTAAGTGCTCATCCAGTATTTCTTAAGTGTTGCCAGAGTGCCTACCTCCAACACCCGCTCAGGCAGCTCATTCCATATTTCTGCCACTTCTGTGGATGAAAACACTTTTCCTGAGATGGACTCCAACCACTTATTCCTTACCATAATGTCTTCTGGCATAGAAAAAAAGATTCTCACAATCTACCCTATCTATGCCTCTAATAATTTTGTATAACTCAATCAGATACTGCCCCCCTCCCCCAACCCCAGCCTCCTTTGCTCCAGGCCAAACAAACTCAGCCTATCCAGTATCTCCTCAAAACTGAAGATTTCCATCCCAGGCGGCATCCTTGCACTCTCCTCTGCACTCTCTCCTGTGCAATCATGTCCTTTCAATAGTGTGACAACCAGAACTGCGCACAATAACCAGCAATCAGTCCTGGATCACCCACGTAGATGTGACGGTCAAGAAGGCACAATGATGCCTCTTCTTCCTCGGGACCTTATAGAAACTTCGGCATGTCCATAAGAACCCTCACCAACTTTTACAGATGCACAATAGATGGCTAACAGCTCGGTATGGCAATTGGTCTGCCCAAGAATTTTTCAGTTGTTTCAGTGTAAGGTAGGCTTTTCAAGTATAAAAGCCTTACCTCACATGACTGTGGCCTTTCAAGTGTTTTAGGGCGGGAGTCCAGCAGGTGGCGCGAGGGCAGCCTGGGAAGGTGAGCTTTTCGAGTATAAAAGTGAATAGGCGGAGCGCGCGCTGAGCAGGAGCAGATATGGGATGGCTGAGTGAGTGAGGTAATATATTTGGGCCGTTGCTTTACCCGAAACATTACCTAGGTAGTGTCTCCCACCCCTCCTCCTCCTCTAACCAAAAAAAATGTTCTGACCCCCAATTTGGTAAGTTACTAGTTTATTTTTCCAATAATCTGTTCTTGGGAATTCAGAACAGTGGAATGGAGGTCAGGGCAGTTGCATGCTCCTCCTATAGAATGTGGGAGGTAAGGCTCATCACTAGTGTCCCTGCTGACTTCATCTGTGGGAAGTGCACCCAACTCCAGCTCCTCGAAAACCACGTTAGGGAACTGGAGCTGGAGCTGGATGAACTTCGGATCATTCGGGAGGCTGAGGGGGTGATTGAGAGGAGTTACAGGGAGGTAGCCACACGTCAGGTACAGGGTAAAGGAAGATAGGTTACAGTCAGGGGACGGAAATGGAACAGGCAGACAGTGCAGGGATCCCCTGTGGCTGTTCCCCTCAATAACAAGCATACTGTTTTGGATACTGTTGAGGGGATGACTTACCGGGGTAAGCCATGGGGTACAGGTCTCTGGCGCAGAATCTGTCCCTGTTGCTCAGGGAAAGGGGAGAGGACAAGAGCATTAGTCACTGGGGACTCCGTAGTTAGGGGGACAGATAGGAGATTCTGAGAGGGACTCGCAGTTGGTGTGTTGCCTCTCAGGTGCCAGGACCTGTGATGTCTCGGATCGCGTTTTCAGGATCCTTAAGGGGGAGGGGGAGCAGCCCCGAGTCGTGGTCCACATAGGCACCAATGACATAGGTAGGAAAAGTGATGGGGATGTAAGGCAGAAATTCAAGAAGCTAGAGTGGCAGCTTAGAGCTAGAACAAACAGAATTGTTATCTCAGGCCTGTTACTTGTGCCCCGTGCTAGCAAGGCGAGGAATAGGGAGAGAGAGCAGTTGAACACATGGCTACAGGGATGGTGCAGGTTGGAGGGATTCAAATACCTGGATAATTGGGGCTCATTCTGGGGTACGTGGGACCTCTACAAACAGGATGGTCTACACCTGAGCCAGAGGTGTATCAATATCCTGGGGGAAAATTTGCTAATGCACTTTGGGAGGGTTTAAATTAATTCACCAAGGGGGTGGAAACCTGAATTGTAGCTCCAGGGTACAGGAGGTTGAGAGTAGTGAAGTCACGAATAAGGTTTCAAGGTCGCAGGAGTGCACCGGCAGGCAGGAAGGTGGTTTGAAGTGGTTTGAACCACCATAGGGTGGTTTGAAGGAAACTGCAGGGGCTGGGCACAGTTGAAATGTGGAGCTTGTTCGAAGAACAATTAATGCGTGTCCTTGATAAGTACGTATCTGCCAGGCAGGGAGGAAGTGGTCAAGGGAGGGAATGGTGGTTTACTTAAGAAGTTGAATCTCTTGTCAAGAGGAAGAAGTAAAGATGAGGCGTAAAGGCTCAGTTAGGGTGCTTGAGAATTACAGGTTAGCCAGGAAGGACCTAAAGAGAGAGCTAAGAAGAGCCAGGAGGGGACATGAGAAGCCTTTAGCAGATAGGATCAAGGAGAACTCTAAAGCTTCCTTCAACGCCAGGAGTATCCGGAATAAGGTGGGTGAACTTGCACCATGGGTTGGTACCTGGGACTTCGATGTTGTAGCCATTTCAGAGACATGGATAGAGCAGGGACAGGAATCGCTGTTGCAGGTTCTGGGGTTTAGATGTTTCAGTAAGATCAGGGAAGGTGGTAAAAGAGGGGGAGGTGTGGCATTGTTAGTCAAGGACAGTATTACGGTGGTAGAAAGGACATTTGATGAGGGCTCGTCTACTGAGGTAGTATAGGCTGAGGTTAGAAACAGGAAAGGAGAGGTCACCCTGTTGGGAGCTTTCTATAGGCCTCCGAAAATTTCCAGAGATGTAGAGGCAAGGATAGCAAAGATGATTCTGGATAGGAGCAAAAGCATCAGGGTAGTTGTTATGGGGGCCTTTAATTTTCCAAATATTGACTGGAAGCACTATAGTTTGATTATTTCAGATGGATCATTTTTTGTCCAATGTGTTTCCTGAGGGTTTCCTGATACAGTATGTAGATAGGCCAACAAGAGGTGAGGCCACTTTGGATTTGGTACTGAACCAGGCCAGGTGTTAGATTTAGAGATAGGTGAGCACTTTGGTGATAGTGACCACAATTCAGTTACGTTTACTTTAGCGATGGAAAGGGATAGATATATACCGCAGGGCAAGGGATATAGCTGGGGGAAATGCAATCATGAGGCGATTAGGCGAGACTTAGGATGCATAGGATGGGGAAGGAAACTGCAGGGGCTGGGCACAGTTGAAATGTGGAGCTTGTTCGAAGAACAATTAATGCGTGTCCTTGATAAGTACGTATCTGCCAGGCAGGGAGGAAGTGGTCAAGGGAGGGAATGGTGGTTTACTTAAGAAGTTGAATCTCTTGTCAAGAGGAAGAAGTAAAGATGAGGCGTAAAGGCTCAGTTAGGGTGCTTGAGAATTACAGGTTAGCCAGGAAGGACCTAAAGAGAGAGCTAAGAAGAGCCAGGAGGGGACATGAGAAGCCTTTAGCAGATAGGATCAAGGAGAACTCTAAAGCTTCCTTTAGGTATGTCAGGAATAAAAGAATGACTAGAGTAAGATTAGGGAAAGTCAAGGACAGTAGTGGGAAGTTGGGGGTGGAGTCCAAAGAGATAGGAGAGGCACTAAATGAATATTTGTGTCAGTATTGATAAAGGAAAAAGGCAATGTTGTCGAGGAGAATACTGAGATACAGGCTATTAGACTAGACGGGATTGAGGTTCATGAGGAGGAGGTGTTAGCAATTCTGGAAAATATGAAAATAGATAAGTCCCCTGGGCCGGATGGGATCTATCCTAAGATTCTCTGGGAAGCTAGGGAGGAGATTGCAGTGCCTTTGGCTTTTATCTTTATGTCGTCATTGTCTACAGGAATAGTGCTGGAAGACTGGAGGATAGCAAATGTTGTCCCTTGGTTCAAGAAGGGGAGTAGAGACAACCCTGGTAATCATAGACCAGTGAGCCTTACTTCGGTTGTGGGTAAAGTGATGTTGCAGTTGTTTAGGACTTTGGTTTGGCCACATTTGGAGTACTGTGTACAGTTCTGGTCACCAAATTACCAAAAGGATGTGAATGCTTTGAAGAGGGTGCAGAGGAGGTTCACCAGGATGTTGTCTGGTATGGAGGGTGCTAGCTATGAAGAGAGATTGAGTAGGTTAGGTTTATTTTCATTAGAAAGATGGAGATTGAGGGGGCACCTGATTGAGGTCTACAAAATCATGAGGGTGGATAGCAAAAAGCTTTTTCCCAGAGTGGGGGACTCAATTACTAGGGGTCATGAATTCAAAGTGAGAGGAGGAAAGTTTAAGGGAGATATGCGTGGAAAGTTCTTTACACAGACGGTGGTGGGTGCCTGGAACGTGTTGCCAGCGGAGGTGGTAGACGCAGACACGTTAGCGTCTTTTAAGATATATTTGGACAGGTACATGGATGGGCAGGGAGCAAATGGACACAGACCGTTAGAAAATAGATGACAGGTTAGACAGAGGATCTTGATCAGCGCAGGCTTGGAGGGCCGAAGGGCCTGTTCCTGTGCTATAATTTTCTTTGTTCTTTGTTCTTTGTTCTGTACAAAACTCTGGTGCAGCCTCAACTGGAGTATTGTGTACAGTTCTGTTCGCCACATTATAGGAAGGGTGTGGAAGCAGTGGAAAGGATGCAGAGGAGATTTACCAGGATGTTGCCTGGTATGGAGAGAAGATCGTCTGAGGAAAGGCTGAGGGATTTGAGGCTGTTTTTGTTCGAGAGAAGAAGATTAAGAGGTGACTTAATAGAGACATACAAGATGATCAGAGGATTAGATAGGGTGGACACTGAGAGCCTTTTTCCTCAGATGGTGATGGCTAGCACGAGGGGACATAGGTTTCAGTTGAGGGGTGATAAATATGGGACAGATGTCAGAGGTAGATTCTTTACTCAGAGAGTAGTAAGGGCGTGGGGTGCCCTGCCTGCAACAGTAGTAGACTCGACAACTTAAGGGCATTTAAATGGTCGTTGGATAAACATTTGGATGATCATGGAATAGGTTAGGTTGGATGGGCTTCAGATTGGTTTCGCAGGCCGGTGCAACATCAAGGGCCGAAGGGTCTGTACTGTGCTGTAGTGTTCTATCTTCCATGTTCTAAGATCGTAAGAAACTGCAGAAAGTTTTGTACACAGCCCAGATCATCGTGAAAGCCGACCTCCCATCTGTGGGCTCCATCTACACTTCTCATTGCCACAGAAAGTCTGCCAACATCATCTAAGACTCCTCCCACCCTGGTAATATTCTTTTATGACTTCTTCCATCAGGCAGAAGACGCAGCAGCTTCAACCACATGTACCAGCAGGTTGAAGAACAGCTTCTTCCCTGTGGTTATTACACCTTTGAATGGACGTCACTAATTTCAAATCTAATGTTGATCTTCCTTTGTGCACCTCCTATGCTGCTGTAACCCTGAAAGCCTCACTTTGTCTAAGCACCATATGATCTGTATATCCTTCTCTGCTATGAAATGCTTATACTGGTCACAAAACAAAACTTTTTTACTGTACTTAGGTACATATGGCGACTATAAATCACATCTAAAATGTAATAATATTCTGAATGTGGTTGACTAATTTTTAAAAAGTTATAAAAAACTCCTATATTTCATTCTTTTATCTAATGAAGGGCAAGCATCCCTGATGCCACCTTCACTGCCCTATCTACCTGTGCTGATACCTTCGGGGACCTATGGACCTGTACACCAAGGTTCCTTTGTTCTCAGTATTCCTTAGGGAGTCATCATTGATTGTGTATGTCCTTCCCCCATTACACCTTCCAAAATACATCACCTTGCATTTATCAGGATCAAAATTCATCTACCATTTCTTTGTCCAATTTACTGGTTGATCTATATCAGGCTGTAGCCTGAGACCATCCTCCTCAGTATCAAAAACACTATCAATTTTCATGTCACATGCAAACTTACAAATATTACCTTCTACATTCACATCCAAGTCATTGAATTGCGAAACAAGCAGCAAGGGCCCCAGCAGTGATCCCTGTGGTACATTGCTAATCACAGGTTGACCACAATCCTCCACCATCACCCAGTACCTCCTATTTGTAAGCCAGTGTTGGATTCAGTTTTCCAACTTTCCTTGGGCCCCCTGGGGTCTTACCTTTTGGACTAGCCTTCCAAGTGAGACCTTGTCAAATATCTTACTGAAGTCTATGTTGTTTCCAATTTATGTAAACCACATCATTTGCACTACCCTCATCAATGTTTTAAGTCATCTATATAAAAAAAATCAATCAAACTGGTGAGACAGGATTTCCCTCCAATAAATCCGTGCTGACTATCCCTGTTCAATCCATGCCTTTCCAAGTGATAATTAATCCCTTCCATCAGAAATTTTTCCAGCGATTTCCCTACCACTGATGTCAGATCAACTGCTCTGCAATTACCTGGCCTATCCTTGCTGCTCCTTATGAACAAGGGAACCATATTGGCTATCCTCCAGTTATCTAACACCTCACCAATGGCCAGCAAAATATTAAATATCTCTGCCAGGGTACTAGCAATCTCATCCCTTGCCTCCTACAGCAACCTAGGATACAGCTCTCAAGGCCCTGGAAATTTTTGAACCTTTATGCCTCAAAACACCTAATGCCTCAGGAGTTTGTGCTGCTGCGTCACAATGCCAGGGACTCAGGTTTGATTCCAGCCTCGAGCGATTGTCTGTTTGGAGTTTGCACATTCTTCTGTGTCTGTGTGGGTTTCCTTCAGATGCACTGGCTTCCTGTCATGGCCCAAGAACTTGCGGGTAAGGTGGACTGGCCATGCTAAATTGCCCACAGTGCCTAGGGATCTACAGGCTAGGTGGATTAGCCTCGGGAAATGCAGGGATAAGGTAGGGAGGTGGGTCTGGGTGGGATGTTTTTCATAGGGTTGGTGTGGACTCAGTGGGCTGAATGGTCTGCTGTACAGATGCAATGATTCCATGACGTTCACACAATTTAGTTATGGTTAAATTGCCAATTCTCTCCTTTCAACTGCACCCCATTTTGCTGTACATTATGTAAAGATTTTTTTTCCCAGTTACGGAGGAGGGAAAATGGAAACAAATGTTATTCTCCCGCCGACTGCCAAGTGGTGATTCACAATAGCACAAGCAGACCTGCGAAACGTTCATAAGAGGAGGCAAATGAATAAAAAACGTGATTGGAGATTCAAGCACAGGGTAGCTGGGTCGGAGAATCGTATTTGCAGTCAGGCTCTTTAAACCAAGGCACTCCCCGTTGTGAGTGGAACTGTAATCTGATGTTGCTATCTGTTTTATAAATATAACCTTTATTCGCTGCATTCCCCAGGTCCAATGCTACAAGTATTATCAGAAATTAGCAGAAGAACAGCTGAGCAGGTCACTTAGCGAAAAAAAGGATCATTATTTTAAACAGAAGAAAATCCCTCTCGGCACAAGTAAAGGAAATGTCTTTACTATGTTTTCATATTGCTGCACAAATGGAATAAATATTATTGGATGACGCTCTGTCAGCATAAAGTATTTTCTTCTCTTACGCTGAAAGGAAAGCTGAAAGCTCAAAGATTACAACAATAATATTTGTATGCTTTTCTGTCTGACTTTACACTTTGTGTTATCTCTGAATCTGACCTTTAATTCAAAATTGTTTGCTATTAGACTTCATTTCATCCATTTTAAACTGGTGGGTGTTCACTACCACGCACACATAAATACTAGAACTCAGTTGATTTAAATGTGACACAAACATTGCATGCCATGAAACAGGAATTGCACCTTTAGAATTGAATTACTGCACAAACCTATGCAGTGCTGTCAGTAAAATGAATGCTGTAGCCTAATTCATCACAGAAGTAAAGGTTGTAGAATGGCTCCACTTGACACCAATCTTTGCTACAAATATTGCTGCATTGAAATATTATAAACTTATGTATTGTTCAAATGAA
Source organism: Stegostoma tigrinum (assembly GCF_030684315.1). Lineage (NCBI taxonomy): Eukaryota > Metazoa > Chordata > Chondrichthyes > Orectolobiformes > Stegostomatidae > Stegostoma > Stegostoma tigrinum. The sequence continues at coordinate 68,320,731 of NC_081354.1, forward strand.
CTATTTAATTATAATATAGAAGTTTCAAGAATATATTATTAAGTAAAGGGACAAAATCTAAATCTGACCTCCAGCCCCATGTTAACTCCAAAAGAAATTTGATGTATATATCAACATTCCCTGGGACAAACGCAACTGAATTTACAACCGGGTATGCTTTATGCATGGATTAATGGAAATTTGGTCAAGTGTATTGCAAGATCTGAGCATTTTGTTGTATTGCCCTCTTTCATTGGAGGTATAAGTACAGTCAGTTTAAAATAGCTTCTAGCAGCTGAACATGTACTAGTTTAGTTCAATGCATTAAACAACATTTTGAATGGCAAAAAGAACATTGATAAATACTGACCATTACTGACATATTGTCATATGCTCATTAATGGGGATTTAAATCAGCAAAATACCAGACAGGATTCTGGTCTTAAACCAATAACAATAGCGCGGTTGATTATAAACATTCTGATTATGAATCTGATACCAAGAAATGTGAAAATAAATTAATTTTACTGGACAAGATAGTAGATGATCTGATAGAAGGAAATATAGTTCATCATTATAAGTGAAAGAGTTAGTAGAAATTGGTCTTTTGGGACATTCTTGAAATTTTTGATCCAAAAATTGTGTAGACTTACAGTAAGTACTTGAAATGTTTCAGCTCAGTTTGTTTAGAATTGGTCTCAGAATTTTTTTTAAAAATGCAGTAGTTCTTATTTTCTTGAACTATGAGTGGACATAACCCAAATTCTCAGTGGGTTTTAACCCATTAAGGGTACTGAACTGAGCAGACTTGCATTTATAATGTTTCAATGACATTTTATTGTGTTCTGAAGTGACCTTTTGCCCTAAAATACAAGCTAGAGATATCCAAGTGAAAGGTTTGAAAACTGAGACAAAGCCTGTCCTATTACTTGGTGCTTAGCATCTGTTAGTAGCAGAGGGTGTCTGAATTTGCACCATCTGTAACCTGCTATGTTCTTGTATGTATCTATTCTACAATTACAATCCTCTTTGGGCACTACAGCCACATTTTAAAATTCTTACCAGAATACAACTTCCCAAAATGCATCACATGGTGTAAAAAATAAGCTTCAAGAAGTCCATTAGAGAAAAGCTAGAAAATATGATTGAAGGCACAATTTTGCAAAAAAAAATGAATTTTTCAGGAGACTTATGAAGATGGGACAAAGGTGACAGATGGATACATTTTGGAAGAAAATTACATGATGTGAATCTGAGGTACCCAAAAGCTCTGATGTGGAAATTGAATTTAAGCTCAAAATGAATCATGATCTGTGGACAACAGCTTGAAACTGGTCCTGCAGCCTTTACATTCAAGTAACTGTGAACAGTGATGACCTGTGGCAGTAGCAGCTCATAGATCATTGGTGGAGTATGAAGGGCAGAAGCAGAGGGAGGAGTGATGTGAGGGAAGGAATTGTGGCCAACAGCGGTCTGTATTTTGCTATAGAGCTGACAGGGAGTTGTATGGTCTTCTTGAATCCACAATATGGTCTGTGATTTTGAACCTTTTGATGATTGTTTCCATGTTGAGGGCTACTTATTGGGTGATAGGTAGATCTGATATTGCAACGAACCTGATATCTGTTGCATTCAGGAATAATTCATTCTGATTTGGGTCATGAAATATGTAATAGACTAATTTGTATGTTTGATGGTCAAATTACTGTTTTAGGCAACTGCCAGGGATACCTCTACAGTGTCTAAACTAATATGGCCCAAATTTGTTTGCCATGTTATTTGAGCCTGAGAGATGTGCTCATTAATTTAGATGCACTGATTATCTCACTATTACAGTACCTGAAACATGCTAATAATGCTACCACCAGCTTTTCCATTTCATTTTTGACTCCCATCCGTCCATTAGAGTTTCAGTATTTATCTTTCTGTGTGTGTAGATCCATGTTCCCGATGCAATAAGAATCAATTCAATCTTCTTTGCATTGGAAGGCAAAATGGAAAAAGGGGTAAAACAAACCAGCGAAGAACATACAGGCTAGAAGATTCTGTAGATAGAGAATAGATAGGTGATGTACTGGAAAATTAGACAAGGGTTTTAGATTTGGAAGCTAGCAGAGTGAGTCATTGATAATGGGAACTGCAGATGCTGGAGAATTCCAAGATAATAAAATGTGAGGCTGGATGAACACAACAGGCCAAGCAGCATCTCAGGAGCACAAAAGCTGACGTTTCAGGCCTAGACCCTTCATCAGAGAGGGGGATGGGGAGAGGGAACTGGAATAAATAGGGAGAGAGGGGGAGGCGGACCGAAGATAGAGAGTAAAGAAGATAGGTGGAGAGAGTGTAGGTGGGGAGGTAGGGAGGGGATAGGTCAGTCCAGGGAAGACGGACAGGTCAAGGAGGTGTTGGATACAGATAAGCAGCAGAATTTTGGAGAATTGGCAATTTATGAAAGATGGAACTGACAGATTGATAGGAGAATACTGGTGCAGTAAGCAGAGATCGCGGTAATAAAGGGTTTTCAATAGCCATGAAAAATTAGATGAGATCATGTTGTTGAAAGTGATATTAGTCTTTCAGATACAAATATCAATCAGGCTGCTGAGGTTGCTCACAACTAGGTTCAGCGTGAAAATGTTACCCCAGAAAGTCCTTCTTCATGCCTTCAAATTATACCACCGAGAAGGGGAAAAAGTGGTGAGCTTTTATGAAGCCTTGGGATATATTGCTTATAGACTTGCTGATGTGAGCACTAATATGTGGTGGGACTGCATGTGTTGTTACTGGGAATAAGCAGAATAAGTTAATGCAGTTCCATAAGGTTGGAGCACAAAAAATGAAGATAACATAGGTCAGCATGTTGAAAGCTGCAGAAAGAAGGGAGAGGAAAAGCAGCACACCATGATCAACATGACAAGTATATCTATAGGCAATTTTCAGCAGGTCAAAACCTAGTGTCGTGGGTATAGGAAAAATTGGACTTAAGAGTATCAATCATAAAATTGGCGTGGTGGAAGTGTACGTGCTTGATGCTATATTTGAGGTATTTTTGTCAATGGGCATTTTAAAAGGAGCATCTTGACATTGTTGAAGGAATATTAACTGACGCTGAGGAAAGCCAGCTATTGAGTGTAACAGATAATTGAAACAAAGAGGAATTCTTTATTCCATTGGCAAATAATCTTTACAAGCTTTATTGGAAAAATGTGGCTTAGAGTAATGAATTATTTAAAATGGACATTTACCTGACATTGCAGGTATGTCAGGATTTTGTTGTAAGGCTTAATGCCTAATCTTTAACCAGCTGACTAATGTACTCAGTTGGAAGAAGTCCTACTGCTAACTTCCTGTGACTATGTGGCACAGATTACCATGCGTTCCCAATATAGAAGAAATCTCTCTCACCTCATTGAATCTCAAACTCAGGCTTGGTGCTCAGATGGCCCAGCAGGTCTCAAGGTATTGACTTATTCCCAGCTTTAAAGACACCCATTATGACTATGGTCTGTAATATGCATTGCACTAGCTCTTCAAAGCTGTCCCACAGTGTGGAGATCAGCTTCTTGTCTGCTGCCCTTCTGTCTTTCTCCAGGACTGCTAGGGGTTGGTTTCACTAGGCTCCCTGCAGTTGCATGTGTGCTCCGATTGTCCTTCCGGGTTCTCTTGCCAACAGTCTTCGCAAGTCTGGGCCTTTTGCTCCTTCTTTATTTGCCACTTGCCTGTTACCTCTGTCTCAGTTTCCCCAGACTGCCAAAGACTTTACTTCCTGCAAGAAGGGCCCAGAGGAACTAATGGGCTCTCCTTCACCATCATCATCACAGTCCACTGTTAGATGCCCTGGCACTTGATGTTGTTGGCAAGAATTAAACTCGTCATGCGTGGGATAATTTCAAAGTTGCACCTACCAGATTTAAGAATGCTGAGGAGAGAATTATTGCTTGTTTTGTCTGCAGTGTTTGAATATCAGTCTTATTACTCAACATTGAGAATTGAGTGCAGCATTTTAGGTGTGGCCTGACGTGAGTACTGTACAATTTGATATTTAACTGCTCTGACTTATGTTCGACAGTTTTGACTGTATCGTTCTTTGTGTTATTGGTTGAGTTTATTTGCTGCTGAACAGGTTAGATATGAATAGCTTCAATCTAATAACACTGTAAGTTCAGAGCTGGTTCCTCCTCTTTGGTTTAAACGGAATTGAAACAAATTCATTGAAGTAGTAAAGGATTTCAGAATAGTTTTACTTCTGCTTGCTTTTGGTGTTAAATCCAGCTTCAGCCAAAAACATTTGGACTGTATCATGAATTGGGTCACATCCTAAAAGTCATTTGAGAGTACAAATTCCTGAAAGCATCAGACTGCTTGATGTTGAGTCAGTTTGCAGCTGGACACCTCAATTGTCTGAAAAGACCAACCTCTAAAGTAAAATAAAACTTTGCACTGGAGTAACTGGTTACTCTATCAGATGTGCGTCTGCCTAACTTTGACTCCCAATTTCTGTATCAGCTGAGATTACATGAAGAATTTTCCTTCCAAATCCCTCCCTTCACATAAGGTGTGGTGACCCTCGGGTTAAACAACCACTAGTCATCTCTCTCTGATGAGGGAGCAGGCCTATGGCCTGGTAAGACTATGGTAACTTGACCTTCTGTTTTCTGGTTGAGGACTAAATCTTTTCAAACAAAATACCTACTTTGAAAGATTGAAGACAGTTCTTTGTAAAGTATTATAAAAAGTGATCTTGAGTATTCAAGCTGAATCCAACACACTGAAATGGAAATTTTAGGAAATAGAGATAAAGACCACTAAATCCAATGAGCCTATTCACTTTAAACGGTTCTGCCTATAGGTTGAATGCCTTGAGGGTTAATGCTGTCCAATTAATAGTATATGGTGAAGTTAGATATTTCAAGTCACTGAAAGGTATCTTTGGTGCTACCAGCAATGTCAACTGTTCCATAATGCTTTTTTTCTCATTGTGTTCCAAATTAACCATTGATTTAATGGTTTCATTAAAACAGCATATGTAGTTACACCTGTATCATCGGTATTCCACGCAGATAGTTCTTTTTTTGGACTTGCTGCTGCTTGTCAGTGTTTGTTGATAATCTGTATAGATGAGCCCCCACCTTCTCTGAAAACTGTGTCAGACTGCCTCTGGCTGTGATTTCACATCGTGATCACTGGTGATCCTTTAGTTGTGATGACATCAAATAATAGCAGAACCCAGTTTGGGGCAGAGTTGAGGGAGGGGGGAATTTGCAAATCCAAAAGAATCCAGAATTAAAAATCCAACAATAACCATGTAACTATTGTCAATTGCCAGAAAACTCACCTGGCTCACTCAAATCTATTAGGGAAGGAAATCTACTGTCCTTACCTGGTCTGGCTTATATGTAACTCTAGACCCACGGCAATGTAGTTGACTCTTAACTGCTCTCTAGAATGGCTAACAAATTACTCAGATGCAACAATCACTGCAAAATCTGAAAAAAGAAATGAGACTGGACGAATCAACTGGCATTGAGGTAGTCATCAGAACTAGGGCAACAAACCCAACCTTGCAAAGTCCTCTCTACTAATATCTGGGGGCTAGTGTCAAAATTGGAAGAGCTGTGTCACAAACCAGTCAAATAACAGCTAGACATGGTCATACTTACAGAATCATGCCTGATACACTGTCCCATACATAGCCATCGTTATTCCTGAACACTTCCTATTCTTCCAGCCGAGATAATGGTATAGTAGTATACAGTAGGGAGGAAGCTGCCTTTAAGTTCTCAAAATGTTGACCATGGACACTATAAAAGTTTATGTCAACAAAACTCCTAATTACCACATACCTCTAGACCCCCCCCCCCCCCCCCCCCCCCCCCCCCCCTCAGCTGATGACTTGATTCCCCTCCATATTGGAGAAAGGGCACAGAATCTACTCTGGGTGGATGACTTTGTTGTCCATCACCAAGATTGGCAGAGCTTGTGGGCTCCTAAAGGATATAGCGGCTTGACTGGCTCTGCAACAGGTATTATGGGAACCAATGAGAAGATGGAAACATACTTGACCTCATCCTCAAAAATCTGCCTATTGCAAATGTATGTGTCCATGACAGTAACAGTAGCAGTCCTTGTGCAGCCAAAGTCCCATCTTGAGAATACCCTTAATCATTTTGTGTGGTTGTAACACTGTGCTGAATTGAATAGATTTTGAACAGATCCAGCAACTAAGCTGGGCATGATGAAGCACTTGTGGGGTATCAATGGCAGCAGAATTATTCTCCAACATAATCTGCAAATTCATGGCCTGACATATTCTCCAATCACCATTACCATCAAACCAGGAGACTGACCCCCTGCTAATTGAAGTTGGCATGTCAGGAGCAATGCCAGGCATACCTAAAAATGAGATGTTAATCTGCAAAACTACAAACCGGACCACTTTCATGCCAAGGAGTATAAGTAACAAGTAATAGGCAGGGCTGAGTGATCCCTCAACCAGCAGATCAGATCTAAATTCTGCAGTCCTACTACAACATCATCATGTATGGTGGAGGACAATATAGAATTTGCTGTAGAAAGAGGCTCCATGAGTATCCTGTTCCTTAATGCTGGGGAACCCAGAAAATAAATGCAAAAATCAAGGCTGAAATATTCACAACAATCTTGTGCCAGAAGTGCTGAATCGATAATCTATCTTAGACTTCTTCAGAAGTCCCCAATATCACAGATTCCACATTCAGCTAATTCAAAGGCTATGGGCCCTGATAATTTTCTGGCAATAGAATTGAAGACTTGTGCTGTACCCCTAGACAAGCAGTTCCAGTAAAACTATAGCACTGCTATCTACCCGTCAATGTGGAAAATTACCCAGCTATATCCACTAGTAGTAGTGAGTTCTGTCTCCAAAAGTGCTGCTGAAATTCTCATCAGCCCCTTGGACAGCACTCTCCAAACCTACAAACATTGCCATTAAGACGGAGAAGGGCAGCAGATAGATGGGAAAATTACCACCTGCAGGATCTCTTCCAAACTGCTCACCATCCTGACGTGGAAACATACACCGTTCCTTTAGTGCCATCAAAATCCTAGAACTCTCTCTCTCGAATTGTGGACCTATCCAAACTAAACAGACTGCAGTGGTTCAAGAAAGTAGCTTACCACCACGTTCTCAAAGGCACTCAAGAATGGGCGATAAATTTAATCAAGCCAATGTAGCCTCCATCACGAAAAGAATTTTAAAAATATGATTGAGACTTAAAGTGTGAAATACCTCATGGTAGAGAGGGGTGATGAGGCCAGAGGTGTTGGAAAGACGGAAGTGTGGGCAGGACCTTGTTGGAGAGATCAGAGTGGGGGAGGGAACATTGGGTATGTGGGGCTGTGTGAAGGGTTTTGAATACCAACCACAGGCAGCTGGTTGCGGAGGTAGTTCACAACCATCAATCTTCTTTCTATACTAATTTGTAGGGCCTGTCTAATTATCAGTAATAATGGGTGGTCCACTAGAGTCTTAACATAAAGAGGCACTTGTCCTACCTGAGAACATACGTATTATTGCGTGAATAGCAAGGGTTTTTGAAATAATTTTCAAACAGGTCTGGCTGCTGCTTCTCAGTCATCCTTCTCCTGATGCTTTCCCTGGTTTGCAAAAGGCACAGGGTGGTTGGAATACTTCTAAAATCTTATGAATTAAAACTCAATTTCTAGCAACCACTGCCGGAAAGATAAACTTGTTTTACTTCAGGCTTAAAGTGACTTATGTGGAGAACAACAAGAGAGCTCCTACTCTGCTGTTAGTCCAAAGACTCTCTATCTTGTTCAGAGCGCCACAGTGTTCATGGTGTGACTACCTCATGGTTGGCAGGCAGAAATCCTTTGGCAATGATAACTTGTCACATGTCTATTTTTTTTCCTCCTTTATTCATTCACAGGATGAGGGCATTGCTGATTAAGCAGCATTTATTGCCCATCCCTAATTGGCCAGCAGGCAGTTCGGAGTCAACCACATTTTTGTGGGCCTGGAGTCATATGTAGGCCAGACCAGGTAAGGATGGAAGTTTCCTTCCTGAAAGAGCATTAGTGAACCAGATGGGTTTTTCCCACAATTGACAATGGATTCACGGTCATCATGATTGTTAATTCCAGATATTTTATTGAATTCAAATTCCACCATCTGCCATGATGGGATTCAAACCTGGGTCCCCAGAACGTTATCTGGGTCTCTGGATTAACGGTCCAGTGATAATACCAATAGGCCATCGCTTCATCCTATAGGGCAGTATTTTTCAACTGGTGTGCCATAGCACATTGGTGTGCTGCAACAAGGTGAGAGTGTACGGTGAAGTTTTTGTGTCTGTGCTTTTGATCTTCTCCAGAATCTCAAGATCTATTGTTCAAGGCAGTATTGGCCACCATTTGTCACTGTGCACGCACAGAAGAAGGGAAATCTGCTCGATTATGTAGCATGTGTACCATGATACCAAAAAAGTTGGAAATCACTGCCATAGACCAGTCCATATATTTTTGCCAACCAAGGTTCCAAGTATACACCTTGGCTGCAGCTCATCTGCAAATTTTACTTTGTTCACCAGCAGCTATGTAAACAATACTTATAATGAGCTGCAGGTTACTAGCTTTCAACATGCAACAATCCATTTTTACAATATTTAAAACAGTGCTTTTCTTAGTTCAATCCATAATTACAAACTCAGAAACATTTTTTGAAAAAAAGTCTTACACAGTAATATGTTATACATTATATTTAAAGTTGTGTATTAAGATGTATGTTATATGTGTTATATATTATTATTGTTATATATCTTATATATGTTATATATTAATACTGTCCTTTGACAGATAACCAAATCTCGTCATAGGTTCATATAGCATAGAAACAGACCCTTTGGTCTAACTCATCTGCAATGACCAGGCATCCCAATCTGACTGAGTCCAATTTGTTAGCATTTGGCCTACATCCCTCTCAACACATCCTATTCATATACCCATCCAGATACCTTTTCAATGTTGTAATTGTACCAGTCTCCATTACTTCCTCTGGCCGCTTGTTCCATGCACACACCACCCCCTGTGTAAAAAGTTACCCTTCTGCTCCTTTTTAAATCTTCCCCCTCTCACCTTAAAACTATGGTCTCTAGTTTTAGATTTCCTCACCTTAGGAAAAAAGACCTTGGCTATTCACCTTATTCATGCCCCTCATGATTTTATAAATCTCTACAAGGTCACCCCTCAACTTCTGACACTCCAAGGAAGTAAGCTCCAGCCTATTCAGTCTCTTCCTATAACTCAAACCCTCCAGGCCCGACTACATCCTTGTAAATCTTTCCTGCACCCTCTCAAGTTTTACAAACTCCTTCCTATCAGAATTGTAAGCAGTATTCTAAAAATGGCCTTACTCAATATCCTATACAACTGCAATATGATAGCCCATCTTCTACATTCGGTGTTCAGACCAATGAAGGTAGGCGTGCCAAACACCTTCTTCCTCACCCTGTCTACTGGCAACTCCACTTTCAAGGGATTATGTACCTGCACTCCTAGGTCTCTTTGTTTAACAACACTCCCTAGAGCCCTGTCATTAATTGTATAAGTCCATTATACAATTTTCACAACTCAGTTGTGTAACAATTTGTTCTGAATTGTGCTGCTGGTCATTGTGGATGGATACGTATCATGCTTTATAGATTTATGGTTGTTGTCTGGTATGATTCTTCCATCCTCTTGTACATAGGATGATTACTCATATACAGCGCACAGGTATCAGCTGTTTCATTGTAGGTTTAACCATTGTTTGCTGCAATGTCATGTGGCCAGGTTTGGACTAAACATTGTAGTAACTTTCCAGGAACTCATCTATATATACGAAGATCTTGAACTCTGCCGCATTGTCCTACTTCAAGCTGAGATAACTGTCTGCATGCTCATTGATCATGCTGAAGTATCATTTTCTCCCTGTTTCTAAAATGCAGCATGTACATCTGAATGGATGGTAACAATAGAATCATAGAACCCCTGCAATGTGGAAGCAGGCCATTTAGCCCATTGAGCTCACACCACTCCTCTGAAAAGCATCCAGCCCCCTAGCCTATCCCTGTAACCCTGCATTTCCCATGGCTAATCCACCTAAGCTGCATACGTTCAAACTGTGAGACAAAACCAGCGTACCTGGAAGAAACCCACACAGACACTTGGAAAATGTGCAAACTCCACATAGACGGTCATCCAATGCTAGAACTGAACCTGGGTCCCTGGCACTGTAAGGCAGCAGTGCTAACTGCTGAGCCACAGTGTCACTACGTCTGAAGGTAAAACTGTACACATCTCTCTTCTAAATGTGAGTGCAGCTTGTGACTTTTAGTGATCGTGGGCTCTATAGAATGAAATGCATGTTCTGTGAAATTGGTAGGTGAAGACAGCGAGGAAGTAGGTAGAATATTAGGCATTCAGTTCCTGTACATATCTTGGAAGGATGCATTGTTTTTTTGCAAGTGCTGCGGTTTCCTCCCACAGGCCAAATATGTGCAGGTGAGATGGTTTAGCTACGAGAAATGCTGCCGTGCTGCAGATTGCTGTTGAACAAAGCCTGTTGAGGAACGCCAGCAAGCATATTGAATATGGCGATCAACGTATCAACAACTATTACAATCATGTTGTTTCTGCATGGTTCCACAAAAGGGAATTTGGCAGAATAGCCAGTCACTAGATTGTAGTTGCGTCCTTAGACTTTGAAAGCATCAGTGGTGATCTTGTATCACAGCCCATATGGAATATTGTGTAAACAAAAGATTCTCTCAATTGTTAAGGTTGATAGCATTGATATATTCCACATAACCTGATCAGTTGCTTAATGTCCTTATTGATGTCAAACAGATAAATAGACCTCACATGACAATCTTGTGTGTTTTTGTATACCCACATGAGCAGTGTGTGTAACGGTAAGTTATTCACCATGTAAAGCATCTGGAATAATCACTTGTTTGCCCTTTAAAATTACATTCTTAAAAATGGCTAAATCATGTCAGAATGGCCAGAAAGATCATGGCTTCTTAGCAACTTGTTGAATATATTTAGGCTACTCACCAGTGATGATCTTGATGAATCAAGAATCACTAATAGTGTGGAAGCAGGCCATTTGACCCACCAAGTCCAGACTGGCCCCCCGAACAGCATCTGATCCAGACCCACACTGTACCCTACCCCAATAACTAGTCCCATGGCTAATTCACCTAGCCTGCATATTCCTGGATACAACACTATGGGCAATTTACCATGGCCAATCCACCTAATCTGCACATCTTTGGACTGTGGGAGGAAACCCACACAGACACAGGGAGAATGTACAAACTCCACACAGACAGTCACCTGAGGCCAGAATTGAACTCGGGTCCCTGGCGCCGTGAGGCAGTAATGCTGACCACTGAGGTATAAGATGTTTTAAGTCATAAAGGTACATAAATCTTGAGCTGTTGCAGTTGGTAATCATCAGACAGAGAATAATTTAGATGATGGCATCATCTTCCAACTTGGATTCAATAACTTTCACGAGTCAGTCTAAAGGCCTTTGCAGGTGTCTTTTCTCAGCTGGCTTTGGAATTCTGCTCAGAGCATCAGGAATGATCATCAGTGAGCCTGGTCTGTATTGTACTTCAAAAATTATATTCTTGGATCTTCACAACCAGATGTAGTCATAAAGTGTAATTGTGAGAGGTTATTGACAGATAATCTCAACATTTGTGATCACCATGGATAACAAATGCTACATATATATGGCCATTCTGACATGAAGTAGCCATTTTTAAGAATGTAATTTTAAAGAGCATTCCTACTCCTAAAACTAGAGTGAGATTTTACTCCATTTTTACATCATAGTGGAAATGTAGTAAAACATCAGAAAAGAATGGAGACCTTTCACACTAGATTATCATAGATTGTGATGTCATCCAACAGCCTTCGAGGTATAAGAACCATTCTGAAATCTATGCAATAGTGCAATGTGACTTGTTTTCACCACCCTCTAAATTGAGAAATGGTCCTTAAGGGCCTAACTGAAACAACTGCAGTTGGGATGTTTCCATTATTACAATTAAGGCTCATGTAATAGTATCTCCAGCAACAGCACTGGTGAGGAAGAACACAGAGCAAGGGAGCTCGAGCAGTTTTGCCAGGACCTCCAGCTGCACTTGGCAATTGAGTGAGAGGGCAGCAAGAACAGTCAAAAGGACACACTCTGGATAAATATCAGATCAAATTCTCTGTTCTGTGTAGCTTAGCTTTGGAGGGAAGAGGGAGTAGATGGACAAATAATTCTTCAACCTAATCTAAACCATAGGCTTCATTCCATGTAAATACTGCAAACACAACTTGTTTAGCTGTTATTTCCCTTCATGTTTGTACTGTCAGTGGAATAAAGAATCTCTGCTTCATGATCTTAGGGCTGCCTGTGCAAATCTCATTGTGTGCTTACTTTTAATGTAATCACAAATTCGGACATGCTTTTATTTATTAAATAGACACATTTGTCAGTGTTGTTGTAATTATGCAATTTAGTATGCAGGCAATTGAGGTCGGAGTTACTTGATGAACAGCAGTTTAAATGAGCACAATCTAGTACTGTTCACACCGCTCTTTGTTAAAGCAATGAGGAAGACTGTTTGTCGGCAGGCTGGTCTCAGGCGATGTGTATACAGAGTTTGGTGTCAAGATGCAGATGATAGGCTTATGGAGTTGTGACTAGTGGATGATGAGGAGCATTAGCTTGAGAACAAGTACGTGCTTGGCTCCTGGGAAGTTGAAGAGCTTTTGGGTATAAACAATACTGACAGATGCCTTTGACAGCTGTAAGGACAGATGTTGGATTATTTTTCTCCAGTAAAATACCTCAAGCCTTATGAAATTTAGTTTATTCCTCCCTCACCAGGCATGTAAGCTGTGGCCTCCAACCAGCATCGAAGATATTTTGTGGTTAAAGTAGCAATCGCCTGTGCCTCCTGCAAAAAAGCGAAAAGGACCTGGAGAAGAGAGATTGAAGAACAGCAAGTCATGGAAAAAGAAGTATCATCTCAGCAAGCCCTGGTGACTGGAGCCATTGAACTGTTTTCCCAGTTTTTACCCTGCAACCATAACACCAATTTATTTTTTTTTCTGTCTGTGTCAGCTTTTATATGTGTGTAGGACAATTGTCAGGGATGGTTAAACTTTAGACCAGCACATTTATTTGCTGCCAGTTAAGAGTTGCTTACCTGTGGTTAGAATCCACCTATTTGTAACAGATGGTAGTTTTTGTTAGGAACAGAACATTTTCTGTGTTTCCTGTAGCCTGGGTCTATCTGACAGGTCAGCTGGAGACTTAATGTACTTTGATAAACTTTTAAGATGAATCAGAGAATAGTTTGGCCTGATTTCCAGAGTGCTATCCAGTGAGGCATAACACTAAATATTCCAGTGAACACGAATGTGACACTAAGAATGAAAAGCCAGTGTGAAGTGCCAGCATATGGAATGACACGTTTGTCCTGGAGAATAAAATACTTCTTTATTCATTTTAATGGGCTTTGGGTCAAATATTACGCAAGCTATATTCAACAAATTGTTAGAAAAAACACAATTTGACTTTTAAGTTCTCCCAGTGGCTCAATGAGTAGCTATGCTATACAGAACAGAGAATCTGATCTGATATTTATTCTGTACTGAGAGTTAGTTCGGAAATGTTTGTTGGGCGATTATGTGATAAAGCTCAGCTGTGTTTTGCATCTTGCACTGTTCAACAATTTGTCATGCAAATGAAACCCAGTCAAGAATCAGCATCACTGGGAGAAAGAAAGAAAGAGGAAATGTTGTGGGCAAAAGAACTCTGCCATTTTTTTAACAAAATGTTTGTTGTTTCTTTTGCAATCTTAACATAAACCTCTAAGATACAAGAAATCAAATTTGTGTCACTGATCTTATTAATGGGAGGTTTAGAGCCAGTGTGGCCAGGCAAATGTATAATTCTCAGACTAAACAAATGGGGAAAGGCCGGAGCTCTCCGATAGCAGATAAGTTGCAATTTTAGAGATTTTCCAAAGAAATGTGCTTGAAAGTACTGGTGAGTGTTATTGGTTATTTTTGTGCCATGTGCCAGAGACTGTAGATGGCTCTTCACAGGGAGGCAGAAAAACAGATGATCTGTCTGTACAAAAACTGAAAGAGGTATGGGAGAATTATTGCCAGATTTATAATGCAACTTCATGCATTTTTTTTTCAAGATTTGATAACATATAGTTTGCTGTAATCTGTGTTTTGGTTGCTGGGGGAAAATTTTGGGATGAAATTCCTGGGAGCCCTTCCCACTAGCCTCCTACCCATCGCCAACTTGAGTCTGATTTTACCGGACAAGGCCTGTGTCCCATGTGGAGACCTTATGGGGGAGGTCAGGAGTGCAAGGCGAGGCCTGGAAGGTCCTCAGTGGGAGAGGGTACCTCCTTCACTTGCCCCTTTTCAAGATTGAGCATCATGTCCTCCCACCTCACCCCACCTACTGGCAAAAACAAACACACACACACACACACACACACACACACACACACACACACACACACACACACACACTTCCCCCCCCCCCGCCATCCTTTACATTTATCTTACTGTGGGTCTCCCCTCCTGAGCGTGAGATTACCACATTTACCTCCATCTTGGTTTGGAGATATTTTTAATCAATCTGTTCAGACATATTATTACACATCTCTGGAGTAGGTGGAACTTGAACTCAGGTCTCCTAGCTCAGAGATAAGGATGCTACAACTACACCACAAAGACCCCTTATGATTCTGTCACTGAGACTTAGAATCTGAGGACTGCTTGAGCTCCCTGCATAGGCCAATAGATTGGTTGGTACTTCTCAGGGACAGAGTGCCTCCTGAGTGAAGTTTGACAGACCCCCAAATCCAAACAATATACACTTCACTGAGTTTTAAGTAACTGCTGGGCAGTGAGTATTCACAAGGATGCATTCACAGTTGGTTTGTGTGACCTCAAACAGTGTCAATTCTACATGTACCTGTGTACACAGTGGGTACACCATCATATGCCTAAATCAAAAGAGAAGAGCAGGTAGACTGTACAGGAAGCTGATGCTGAAGCATGTCCTCAAGAAAAACCTAAAACTACATTGTGTGTATCAATTTCACATCCTAAGTACCCAACATTCCCTTTGATCATGCTAGATATTTATAATCGCAATTGTATCAGGATCACAGGTGAAAATGTTTCATGTACAGTTTCCCAACACTGGCCTGGATCTTCCAAGCAGTGGCTATTTGGATGTTCACAGCTGCTTCACACCCTATTTATGTTGATGTATATATGCCTTCCTTCCTTTGATGTCAATCTTAGATATGGGACAATGTCTGTGCCTTTGTGTTAACCAGCAGTACAAGGGACAAGTTGCACTTTGACTCCACTATTCTTGAATCTAATCTTTGCTACAATATGCTTAAGGAAGCCACGAGGACATGGCTGCAGGCTTCAATATTTAGTTCTCTTGAGGGAAGCTCTTCAGTCTCTCCAGACTGGGTGTCTACTTCAAAGTTACAGAAGCAGACAGCTGTGCCCTGGCTGTAACATTGAAGGCATTCAGACTGTGGCAAATAAATTCTTGGATGCTGCCATCATAAAACCACCGCTTCCTAGATTGATGTAACATTTCCGTCAGCACAAGCCACACGCCATGGAACGTCACTGATGCTTCCAATCTTGAGGTTATAGAAAAATTTTCAAAACTTGACAGTGCATTTTCTTAAGATGCCACTAACATAGGAACAGGAGTAGGCCATTCAGGCCTTAAGCCTGTTCCATTTGGTGAGGTCATGGTTGATCTGTGGCCTAACTCCATATACCTGCCTTTGGCAAAAAGAAATATTATCTTTCCCAGTTATAAAATGACCAAGTATTGCTGAAGATATCCGTGCACACATTGAGCAATCAAGTTCTGACTATATAGGTTCCATGATCACCTCTGGAAGCTGTTGATCTTTAGGCCAAAGACTCTCTCAGGTCATTGTCATCACCATCCTCCTGTGTGGCACAGAATCCTGGCTCTGATAAGGGTCACATCAAGCAGAAGTCCAGTATGAGAATTTAATGGCAGGATAAAACCATCAACAACAAGACCTTCTATCATGTAGGGCTCAACACATGCGGATCACCCTCAACAAAATTCACATTAGTTAGGTAGCACAATGTTTTCTGTTAGGTTTATTGCAGAAACCCAAGCAGATCTGCTAAGGAAGTGTTTCAGGGCAAGCCACTTCAAAATAATGAGTGCAAATGATATAAAGTCTCCCTAAAATAGAGCCTTACAAACCCTGGCATTGTTGCAAAAGCTCTGCAGCTGACTACATGGAGATAAGCTCTGGAATAGAATTCATTCTGATTTGGGGACCACCTACATTAAGCTCACAATAATCTGAGGTCCCCAGAGGAATGCCAGAAGTGGTGTAGTTAGAGAGGATCAACCAAGCTCCAGCAGTGACACCATGGACTGTCACTTCTGTCACCATGCTGATCGAACATCAGACACTTCAGTTACAAGAGAATCCACAGAAAAGGTCATTTCCAGTTTGGGCATACTTGAGTAATGAGGAGTCTCTATTTCCAGAAATGGGTTTGATTTTAATCCATATTGATCCAGGAGTGCCTCTGCACACTTGATTGGACTATTCCTTCAACTTAATAGCAGGGCAAATTTTTACCTTTGTCCCTATCCCAACTTTCAGATCAATAATCTCTATTCACTGCAGTCAGAAACAGCCTGGTGATGATTGATGAGCAATAAATTTGTTCTCAATAAATTTGCAGCAGCATGAAGGAACTCAGCACAGAATTTTGGATTCCCAATGTTCACAAAGTCCCCTTCATATCTAAATTCCAGTTGTTACTTCAAGAATTTAACATTATCTGGTGAATTAAACTACAACGTTGTATTAAAATTGTGATTAATTAGCTGTAAAGTGAACAAGAAATCCTCATGTACTTCAAAATTCTACTACAATACCTACAACTGGATTTATTGAAAACAAAATTGTTACTAAATCATATTTTGTTGAAAGATTAAGACCAGCTGCAATATTGTACCCTCATCAAGGAGTGTTTAACCAGAGTAACTATCATACTGTCTGTCAGCCTCTTAATTGTACAATTGAACTAGTGGCAGTAAATATTTAATTGAGTTTTTAAGTAAACTTTACAAGTTTGTTGGTTTGAAATATTATTCACTCACATTTATCAAAATATCTCTTTTTATTTTTAACTATTTAGATGATTTTGCTGAATTCCACCTGATTCTGAATTTGAGTGTTCAACCAGGTAGTTAAATAATTGTAATGTTACGTATACTAAACAAGATATAAGTTGTTATACAAAAACGTACTGTACTGTAATTGCTGTAGTTGGTCAAATGTTAAAGGATGCTTTACAATTTTGAAATTCTACCTGTTTAATCAATTTTATATTTCTGGTATTCCTTAAGTTGCACTGTATTAACCAGGTAGACGCAGTCTATTGTGAATCGAACATTATAATCTGATAACTTGTTTGCAAAAAAATGACCTAAATCTGTATATGCAATGTATTTTTTTCATTTTTTAGGCATTGTAATATGTAACATTTTGCTAGGATTACAAAGATGGAATCTGACATGACGCTAAAAGTATATATTATGTAAGAATACTTACTGAAACCAGCTCACGGACTTAGAAAGATTAAAATGGCCCAGATTTTAGAGGTTAGTGATGCCTGAATGGCAACATACATTCATTCACTTTCCCATTGCTTTTTATGTTTTTTTTTGCTGCAACCTGCAATGATTAGAAATATACTTTGGTGCAGTGCTTTCTACTAAGTACTTTTTCAATTGCAGTCACTGTTGTCATTTAATAAACATGATAGCCAAACCATCTTGAGCAAACTCCCACAAAACAGCTATGACTAGATAATCTGCTTTTGTGGTTTTGATTGAGAGATAAAATATTGATGAGGAGACCACTCATAATTCTGCTGGTCATCTTCCAAATAGTGTCATGGAATTTTTCATGTGCACACTAACAAAGAGGGGGTCTCAGTTCAAAATCTCACTCAAAAGACTATAGTTCAGTGTTGATTTTTGTCTTTAAGTCTTGAATTAGGACTTGAAACATACACCCTGTGATTTAGAGATGAGTGACTGACTGAGCAGCAATTTATACAGGAGACCAGCATCCCTGCATGAAGACGGACAGTAACTGTGTACTCATTAACCAGTCAGATTGAATCCTTATTGCAACATTCAGAAACTGAACCTTTAAGTGTAAGTTTAAATATTTAAGTCTATGTCAAGTCATAAAGAAAGCAAGATAAATGATGAAAAGAAAGATGGAACTTGTAAAGTTCAAAAAATCAAAAGCAAAAGTGAGTTTCTATATTAAACCAAAATAATCTTGCATGACAACATGAAGTCTACTCGTGATCTCAGTATGAGTTTTGATGCATCTTGGCACTTGCATGATTTCTGCCTGCGCTGCAATGAAAACTGAGACATTGGCCAAAAGATTCTGTGTCACATCTAGATCCATGTGTCATTGTGTTGGTTTGATATTCAAATTGGAAAAAATAGGCTATAAGCTCTGTGTAAAACCATGTACTAAGCTGGGGCTGGTCTACTCCATGCTGCTTGACATTAGCAGCAGATGTTGTGGCAAGCCTATGAATATACTGAATATTTCTATGTGTTTTCAACTTTTTTTTGTATTCCAACGCATCAAAGTGTTCTTCTAAACCCTCTGCAGCAGAACCTGACTGTGACACCTCATTTTCTGGGGAGCTGGCTCACATGCTAGCTTCTCATTCTGACCAGGCTCCAACTCACTTATGTCTGTGATTCGCCACGTGTTGCTTTGGTCTCTAAGGTACACAGTGTGTATCTAAGCTGGCGGCTGCAAAAATCATATCAGTCTTTCATACTACCCCCTTTCAGGGTGCCAGTCCCTCTAATCCTTCTTCTTGTACTATCCTTGTTCTATATAATCGAGAATGTCTGCACCCTTTTCCTTTGTGAAATCAAGGATTAAGTATTCATGAAGCACCCTAATCTCATTTTCTATATTCATGCTGCTCCATGATTGAGACTAGCATCGCGTTCCAGATTTATTCATTACATTTATATTCAACCAGCTTCTGAATTGGGATTTGAACTTCTATCCTTAAGCTATTATTTGTGGTCCTCGACTTGTTGGTGCAACAACATTACACCTAGCTGCCATCCCCTACACTATGTGTAGAGGAGCCCCTGCCCATTCCCCCCACCCCCAATGGAATTATGCCCACTTTCCTCCTTTCCACTTAGTGAACTAATGCCTCCAGTTACACAATCTAGAAATCCTCTCTCTGATCTTCTGGTCCGTTTCTTCTCTTCATTTTGAGAAACAGATGACTCCATTATCTGCTGCTGGCATTGTCACCTCCTCTGTGAGAGTACCAGGCTACCTTTAATTCAGCTTCACATGAGCCTGTACCCCTGCTCAGCAAGTAGCCAGGCAATACTGCATTTAATGTTAGATTGCATGTCATAATTATTAAGATGAGCAGGTTATGGGAAGCTGTCTGCATCCATTCCCTTGGATGTAGCACAATTGGACATCACAATCTGTATCCACTAATAAGCCATACCAATTTAACTGCACACATTTTAAAAATGCTAGGCATTTTATACTACTAAATGCTGGCCTGGACGTCACACAAAGATAGACTTGGATGCATTAGATTGTGTATATTCAGTGAAGATGTGATTGATATATAGTCTGTTTAACTGATCTCCATTGTTTAAGTCTCTGAAGACTGAATTAAATTTGAAGTGTGAGTGAGACATAGTTGATGGACCAAATAACCTACGTATAATTTGACATCTAATTCCCCTGTGCCCCAGATCATTTTATTTTGGCACATTGATCGTAGACTGTTAGAGAAGAGTTGAGTTCACTGGAAAATGAATAACTTTCCACTTCATATCTTGTGAAATAACATTTACAAGTTCAAGCATCATATATTTCTCATTAACATGACCATCTAAAAAAAACACCCAATATTTGGGATGCCATTTTATTCTCCTCATACTCTCTTTTTAAAGTTGAGACAGGGAACTAGGGGCTGTCCAAAGTGAGAGGTTATTTTCAGATGACTATGAACTATGGAAGATTTACACCCAATCTTATTTTTACATTTGTGAAATGTGTCTGTTTATAGATTTTGTTTGACACAGGAACATTGTGTGATAATATTTCAACGTTCACATTCTTTGATTCCTAGTTATATTCCAAGATAGGGATTTTGGACATCAGCTAGTCTAAGATCATACAACTTGGCTCCTGGCTATTACAGCATGTTCCAAACATTAAGTCAAATTCAAAGGCAAAAAGCTGTAGATACTAGAAATCTGAAATAAAAACAGAAAATCCTGAAAACACTCAACAATTCACATTAACTTTGTTTTGCTCCTCACCAGATTTAGGTTAGTGATCCTTCATTACAGCACATTTACAACATGGAAAGAGGCTTTTTAAACTCATTTGGTCAGTGTATCATAACATTTTCTACTTCATAATTTGTCTCAACTGTTTCCGGTGGTAAAAACATTGCATGGCTTGAAAACATGCACAAGAAAAGACATTGTTTCTCAAGTATGTCTGACACTCAATAAGATGGTGGCTAATTTGTTTGCCATTTGTCCATCTTTGTTCCATATTCCTCATTATTCTTCACAAAGAAATTATCGATTTCAGTTTAAAAAGTTTAAAATGACCGGACATCCATAGTCTCTTCTTGTGGAGTTGTAAAATTCCACTTCCCTTTTTGTGGAAATGGACTCTTTAATCTCACTCCTGAATGGCTTGGTACTAATTTGAGGTTAAAGTCCATTATTCTAGATTGCTACACCAATGGAAATTGTTTAACTCTATCTATTCCATTGAGGCCCTTTATCATTCTAAAGATTTCAATCAGATCACTCCTCAGCTTTATAAACTGAATGGGATACTAGCCACTTTTAAATCTGAATGTACAGTCCATAATGTCAAATTCTGTTAATGATTAGACAAAAGCTCATGGTGAGAATCTGAAATCAAAAGAAAAAATATTGAATACATTGAGAAGGTCATGCAGCATCTGTGTAGAGTGAAAGAGTTTACAGGCTGCATTTTACCAGAAATCAGAGAAATGTCACTTTTGATGAAGTTCATTGAGCGTTTCTTTCCATGAGCACTGGTGAAGATTTCGTAAAATGTCGTCCCAAATTTGATTTATTATCCATGCACCATTCACCATTAGTGCCCTGCTTATCATGTTCTCTCACTGTACTCAGGTGAACATGTAACCTATTACTGGGATCTCCTAGAATTCCTGATGCTCACACCTTGTTAGAGCCCAGTCGTATATACAATAAACTGTTGGCAATTCACAGCTGCCATGCATGGTTTCTGTCATTTATCCTAATCATGTTTGGACAGGGAGCACTTGGTAACTGATTCACTGATAGACACCTGGAGGTCCTGATGGATGGAGGGGGGTGCAAGGTGGGGGAAGCATGTAGTCAAGGCCCATGGAACATGCCCTGATACATAAGTGACTGATGTCATGTCAAAAAAGCAAGCAGCAAGCTGGAGTCATCAGGCACCTGCTCTGAAATTCATGTCAGGATTTGTTGTCTAGTTTCTATTCAGCAGGAGGGAGATTGGGAGACTGCATATCAATGTGGTGAGATGACATATCAATATTAATGCATGTAATTAGGCCTCCTGCTGCTCATGAACGAAAATCATCTCTCACCGTTCAACACTTGGTTGCAAAATTTAACTGATAGCAGCATCTAGCAAAACTGAAGTCAATGGGAATTGGGGAAATATTCCCACTGGTTGACATCATAACTGGCACACAAGATAATGGCTATGGCTGTTGGAGATTGGTCATCTCAGCTTCAGGTCTATCTCTGCAAGAGTTCCTTGGGGTAGTGCCCTAGGCCCAACCATCTTTTATTACTTCATCATTGATCTTCCCTTCATTATAAGCTCAGAGGAAGTATGTTCACCAATCAGAATGTTCAGCACCATTTAAGACTTCTCAGATGCTGAAGCAGTCCATGTCCAAATATGGCTAGACCTGGACAAGACCCATAAGAGCGAAAGAAATGTATACAGGAATAGGCCATTCAGCCCCTCAAGTCTTCTTTACTATTTATGAGAATTGTAGCTGATCTGACGTTCCTCACATCCACTTTCCCCTCCTCCTAAGCACCATAACCCTTGAATCCCCTACTGATCAAGAATCTATCTCAGCCTTAAATATGCACGAGGACTCTGCCCCACAAATCCCTCTGTAGCAAGCAGTTCCAGAGATTCAAACGTTCCTCCACTTCTCAGTCTTAAGATGCTTCAAGATGGTGAGGTAGCAGCACTGTGACCAAGCTCCTGGCCTGGGGCTTATCAGCTTCCATCTTCTTTCCTTGTTTCTTTTTATTCTCTTTTCCCCTTTGCTTTTACTCTTTTCTTTTGCTCTCTTTCTTTTATTTTCCACTTTGAAGGTCTGTTTGGTGTCCAAGGCAGGGTGAGAGCGGGCCTAGCCTCCCGTGGCAGGAGTTGGCTCCTTGGGGAGAGCGAGACCTCAGAGAGCTCGTGATGGCAGTGAGTGTGGATCCAGCGGTGAGAGATGGTGCTGGTGACTTCGGCGCCCAGCGCAGGACTTGAGGCAGTGGCAACGGCCCCAGTTTTCAAGATGGCAGCGACAGTAGGCTAGCATCTGTGGTTAGTGTTGGTCAGCTGTAAAAACACAGTAGGCCCAAATCAGTACTCCTGGCAGAAAGACAGGACTGATAGTTGCTTTGGTAGCAATGTGGTATGGTATTCTTGGTGGCAGAGCGGTGGCATAGGGGCTGGCCCTGGAGCGGGACCCCTGAAGCCGACTGTGATGGGGGCAGGGGGCATTGGTGAGCATGAAGCCTTTTGTGGTGACCCCTCCTCCCTATGTTGAACAGAGCACAAGAACGGAGGAAGAACTCTGTTGTTAGTTATATTTTAGTTATATCTGTAACTCAAAATTGTGCCAGAACATGGCAAAATATTAGACTTTTCACTGTAAGATAACAAAGTGTGGAGCTGGATGAACACAGCAGGCCAAGCAGCATCTCAGGAGCACGAAAGCTGACATTTCGGGCCTAGACCCTTCATCAGAGAGGGGGATGGGGAGAGGGTTCTGAAATAAATAGGGAGAGAGGGGGAGGCAGACCGAAGATGGAGAGAAAAGAAGATAGATGGAGAGGAGAGAATGAGTGGGGAGGAGGGGAGGGGATAGGTCAGTCCAGGGAAGACGGACAGGTCAAGGAGGCGGAATGAGGTTAGTAGGTAGGAAATGGACGTACGGCTTGAGGTGGGAGGAGGGGATAGGTGAGAGGAAGAACAGGTTAGGGAGGCGGGGACAAGCTGTGCTGGTTTTGGGATGCAGTGGGGGGAGGGGATGAGTTGGGCTGGTTTTGGGATGCATTGGGGGAAGGGGAGATTTTGAAGCTTGCGAAGTCCACATTGCTACCATTGGGCTGCAGGGTTCCCAAGTGGAATATGAATTGCTGTTCCTGCAACCTTTGGGTGGCATCATTGTGGCACTGCAGGAGACCCATGATGGACATGTCGTCTGAGGAATGGGAGGGGGAGTTAAAATGGTTCGCGACTGGGAGGTGCAGTTGTTTATTGCGAACCGAGCGGAGGTGTTCTGCAAAGTGGTCCCCAAGACTCCGCTTGGTTTCCCAAATGTAGAGGAAGCCACACCGGGTACAGTGGATACAGTATACCACATTGGCAGATGTGCAGGTGAACCTCTGCTTAATATGGAAAGTTACCTGGGGGCCTGGGATGGGGGTGAGGGAGGAGGTGTGGGGGCAAGTGTAGCACTTCCTGCGGTGGCAGGGGAAGGTGCCGGGTGTGGTGGGGTTGGAGGGGAGTGTGGAGTGGACAAGGGAGTCATGGAGAGTCTGGTCTCTCCAGAAGGCAGACAAGGGGAGGATGGAAAGATATCTTGGGTGGTGGGGTCAGATTGTAGATGGCAGAAGTGTCGGAGGATGATGAGTTGTATCCGGAGGGTGGTGGGTTGGTATGTGAGGACAAGGGGGATTCTCTTGGGGCGGTTGTTGCTGGGGTGGGGTATGAGGGATCTGTTGCGGGAAATGCGGGAGACGCGGCCAAGGGTGTTCTTGACCACTGCGGGGGGAAAGTTGCGGCCCTGGAAGAACGTGGACATCTGGGATGTGCAGGAGTGGAATGCCTCATCCTGGGAGCAGATGTGGCAGAGGCGGAAGAACTGTACTTGTTTATTAAGAACAAGTGACAATAAAGCATTCAATTCAATAAGTCAGTGATAATGGGAACTGCAGATGCTGGAGAATCCAAGATAATAAAATGTGAGGCTGGATGAACACAGCAGGCCCAACAGCATCTCAGGAGCACAAAAGCTGGGTTTCGGGCCTTTTGTGCTCCTGAGATGCTGCTGGTCCTGCTGTGTTCATCCAGCCTCACACTTTATTATCTTCAATTCAATAAGTCGTTGGTCTTTATTCTGAGACTATGCCCTCTGATCTTAGACTCTGCCATGAGGGGAAAAGCCTTTCAGCTTTTACCCTGTCAATCCCGTTCAGAATCTTAATGTTTCAATTAGGTCACCTCTCATTCTTCAGTGAGGAAAAGTTGCAAGCTGTTTAACTTTTGTTCATAAGGCAAGGTATCCATATTCAGGGTCATCTTTGTGAATAATCTTTGCACTGTCTCCAATGAAATATCTTTCCTTGAATAATTGCTCACAATATTCCAGATGTGCCCTCACCAGCACCTTGTACTGTTGGGATAAGACTTCCGTACTGTTATACTCCAGCTGCTTGAAATAGGGGCCAACATTTCATTAACCTTCTTGATTACCTGTTTGCTAGTTTTCTGTGTTTCATGAACTAGCAACTCCAAATGTCTTTGTGTTGCAGCTTTCTGCAGTTTCTCTCCTTCAGGTTTGGGCTTGTGCTGTACAAGTGCCTTGTAATGACCACCTCCAACAAGAAAGAATCTAACCATCATGCTTTGATGTTCAATGACATTAACATTGTTGAATCCCCCCAGTATCAACATCCTGGAAATCACCATTGAACAGAACTAAACTGGACCAGGCATCAAACCAATATGGCTATGACAATAGGTCAGTGGCTGGGAATCCTATCATAAGCAACTCACTTCCTTACTTCCCAGAGCTTTTCTGCAAACCACAAGGCACAAGCCAGGAGTATGGTGGAGACTTTTCATCTGCCAGGGTGAGAACGACACTAAAAAAACTCAAGAAGCTCGACTCTAGAGATAACAAGGTGTAGAGCTGAATGAACACATCAGGCCAAGCAGCATTAGAGGAGCAGGAAGGCTCATGTTTCAGGCCTAGATGCTTTTTCAGAAATGGGGGAGGGGAAGGGGGTTCTGAAATAAGTAGGGAGAGGGGGGAGGCAGATAGAAGATGGATAGAGGAGAAGACAGGTGGAGAGGAGACAGACAGGTAAAAGAGGTAGGGATGGAGCCAGTAAGGGTGAGTGTTGGTGGGGTGTTGGGGATGGGATAGGTCAGTCCAGGGAGGACGGACAAGTCAAGTGGGTGGGTGAAGCTAGGAGGTAGGAGGTGGGGGTGAAGCTTGACGTGGGAGGAAGGACAGGCTAGGGAGGTGGGGACAAGCTGAGCTGGTTTTGGGATGTGGTAGGGGGAGGGCAGAATTTGAAGGTAGTGAAGTCCACATTGATACGATTGGACTGCAGGGTTCCCAAGCAGAATATGAGTTGCTGTTTCTGCAACCTTCAGGTAGCATTGTTGTGGCACTGCAGGAGGCCCAGGATGGACATGTCGTCTGAGGAATGGGAGGGGGAGTTGAAATGGTTCGTGACTGGGAGGGTCAGTTGTTTAGTGCGAGCCGAGAGGAGGTGTTCTGCAAAGTGGTCCCCAAGCCTCCGCTTGGTTTCCCCAATGTAGAGGAGGCCACACCGGGTACAACGGATGCAGTATACCACATTGGCTGATGTGCAAGTGAACATCTGCTTGATGTGGAAAGTCATCTTGGTGCCTGGGATGGGGGTGAGGGAGGAGGTGTAGGGGCAGGTGTAGCCCTTCCTGCGGTAGCAGGGCAAAGTGCCGAGTGTGGTGGAGCTGGAGGGGAGTGTGGACCAGACAAGGGAGTCATGGAGAGAGCGGTCACTCTGGAAAGCTGACAAGGGTAGGGAGGGAAAAATGTCTTTGGTGGTGCGGTCGGATTGTAGATGATGGAAGTGTTGGAGGATGATGCGTTGGATCCAGAGGTTGTTGGGGTGGTACGTGAGGGCGAGGGGGTTTCTGTTTTGGTTGTTATTGCAGGGAGGTGGTATGAGGGATGAATTGCGGGAAATGTGGGAGATACGATCAAGTGTGTTCTTGATCACTGCGGAGGGGAAGTTGCGGTTCTTGAAAAATGAGGACATCTGAGATGTGCAGGAGTGGAATGCCTCATCCTGGGACCAGATGCGGTGGAGGTGAACGATTTGGGAAGAGGGGATGGCATTTTTGCTGGAAGGTGGGTGGGTGGAGGAGGTGTATTCTAGGTAGCCATGGGAGTCGGTGGGCTTGAAATGGATATCGGTTTCCAGGTGGTTGCCAGAGATGGAAACAGAGAGGTCCCGGAAGGAGAGAGAGGTATCAGAGATGGTCCAGGTGAACTGAAGGTTGGGGTGGAAGGTGTTGGTGAAGTGGATGACCTGTTCAAGCTCCTCGTGGGAGCATGAGGTGGCGCCGGTACAGTCATCGATGTAATGGAGGAAGAGGTGGGGTTTAGCGCTAGTGTAGCTATGGAAGAGGGATTGTTCCACATATCCTGCAAACAGGCAGGCATAGCTTGTGTCCATGCGGGTACCCATGGCCACCCCTTTTGTCTGTCGTAATTGGGGGGAATTGAAAGAGAAGTTGTTGAGGATGGGGACGAGTTCAGCTAAGCAGATGAGGGTGTCAGCAGAGGGGGACTGGTCGGGCCTACAGGACAGGAAGAAGCAGAGGGCCTTTAGGCCATCTGTATGGGGAATGCAGGTGTATAGGGACCGGACGTCCATGGTAAAGATGAGGTGTTGGGGACCAGGGAATTGGAAGATTTGGAGGAGGTAGAGGGCGTTGGTGGTGTCACGGACATAGGTAGGGAGTTCCTGGACTAAGGAGGAGAAAATAGAGTCGAGATAGGTGGAGATGAGTTCGGTGGGGCAGGAGCAGGCAGAGACAATCGGTCGACCAGGGCAGGCAGGTTTGTGGATTTTGGGAAGGAGATAGAAGCGGGCCGTGCGGTGTTGGTGAACGATGAGGTTAGTGGCTGTAGGTGGGAGTTCACCTGAGGTGATGAGATTGTGGATGGTTTGGGAGATGATGGTTTGGTGGTCGGTGGTGGGGCCATGATCAAGGGGCCTGTAGGAGGAGGCGTCGGAGAGTTGGTGCCTGTCCTCGGCGATATAGAGGTCACTATAACTGTGTCTCCCTTGTCCGGGGGTTTTATGGTGAGGTTGGGATTGGAGCGGAGGGAGTGGAGGGCTGCAAGTTCTGTGGGGCAAGAGGTTGGAGTGGGTGAGAGGGGTGGAGAGGTTGAGACAACTGATGTCATGACTGTAGTTGGAGATGAAGAGGTCGAGGGAGGGTAGGAGGCCTTGGGGTGGTGTCCAGGAGGAGAGGGTGTGTTGGAGGTGGGAGATCCAGGACAAAGCAATCAGACATCCAATCCCTCTACCATTGATGCTCAGTAGCAGCAACGTATACCATCTACAAGATTCAGCGCAGAAATTCACCAAGGCTCCTTATACAGTACTTACTAAATGTAAGGCCAATTCCATCCATAAGGACAAGAGCAGCTGTAAATGGGAGCGCCACTACTTGCAAGTTCCCTTCCAAGGCACTGATCATTCTAAATTGCTGCTCCTTCAGTGTCATTGGGACAAAATCTGGGAATTCCCATCCAAACAGCATTGTGGGTCTACCTCCAGCACAAGCACTGCAGTAATTCAAGAAGGCTGCTTCTTTGAAACATATTAGATCCTGAGGGGATTTTACCAGGTGGATATTGAAAGGATGTTTCCTTCCTCTAAATCTAGAACTCAGAATCATAGTTTATGGGTCACCCATTCAAAACAGAGATGAGGAAGTATTTTTTTCTCTCGGAGACGGTTGTCAGTATTAGAAATTCCATTTCTCAGAAGGCAGTGGATGCAGAATCTTTGAATGGTTTCAAGGCAGAGATAGATTCTTGATTACCAAGGAGATGAAAGGTTATGGGGGATATACTGAATGTAGAGTTGAGGACAAAATCAGATCAGTCATGATATTATTAAATAGCAGAGCAGGCTCCAAGTGCCTACCTTTGCTCCTCATTTAATATTTGTAGCTCACCACTACCTTCTCGCAGGCAACTAGAGAAGACCATTAAATGCTGGTTCAGCAAGCAACACTCACATCTCTTGACTGAATAAATAAACAAAGAGATGATATTAGAATTCTTTTTCACAGTAATGTGTGAGACCTAGAATGCTCTATCTGAAAGGGTGATGAAAACAGATTCAGTATCAACATTCTAGAGAGCTTTGAATAAGTACTTCTAGGGAGTAAATTTATAGTGATATAGGGAAAGATAAAAGTGTTATGATTAATTTGACAACTCTACTAAAGAGCCAGCTCGGGCACGAGTGTATGAATAGCCTTGTTTGCTGCTATATTATTCAATTATGATCTAATGTCTGTGAATTTGACTCGTTTATTTGTTCATACTTGCTCAATTTTTCAGGCAATATTCTTCTGAAGATAGGTTTCAATAGTTTTCTGACAACTGATTAAATTGATGGGCTTTAAATTAGTTGAATTTTCAATCCTTCACTAATGGTGACATCTGCAAAATTCAAATCCACTGTACGCAATTCTTGAATCTAGAGAGCTTTGCAGTATTCTGAATAACACATCTGGGCTACTTTCCAAGATGCCCACTCGTAGTACCTTGCTGTGCTTGCCTCAGACCTGCATTGTTGCCGGTATGGATCCTGAGTTCCTCTGTCATGCATTTTGGATGAGATAGTAGGAAAATGGGAAGAGATGAGACAACATGGTTAATATGAGTTGGCATTAGTTAAGCTTAGGAGCTATAAAGAATCATGGGGAGTTTCCAACATGGCAAATGTTGGCACAGGGAGTATATAGGGCCATGAGGTTGGGTGGGAATATACTATATACAGGACTTTAATGTACTATGTAAGGGTATAAGGGACTATATGGGATTGGTGATGGGCATAGTGGGCATTCCTATCAGCTGCCACAACTTGCTTAGTAAACTTATGAGAATTAATGAGGTGGCATGGGTTGGCATAAATGGAATGTGGTATTTGTGAATCATAGAATCAGTGTGGGAGTAGGCCATTTGGCACATCAAGTCCACACCTACCCTCCAAAGAGCATCCCACCCAGACACACCTTCCCTATGTTTCTCATGGCCAATCCACCTAGTTTGCACACAATGGGCAATCCACCTAACCTGCACATCTTTGGGCTGTGGGAAGAAATGAGAGCACCTGGAGGAAACCCATGCAGGTAAGAGGAGAATATGCAAACTTCACACAATCACCCAAGTTTGGAATTGAACCCGGTTGCTAGGTACTGTGAGGCAGAAGTGCTAGCCACTGAGCCAGCATGCTGTTCTCATGGGAGAGGGATGAGGAGATGTGAGGGCGGAGGTGTGGAAGGATGCTTATTCTTTTTGAACTCAAATTCAGAAGACGGACTATCAACACTGTGCTACAAATGCTGGTAATTAATCCTAATTAATTACTCACCATTCAAGCTAATACGGACTGTTCCCTTTGACCTCTGCCCATATAACATCTTCATTATTCTAGGGTTGCTAATCAAAGCTGTAGCCATGACCTCACTTTGAAAATAACAACAAGGAGGCAGATTGCAGGAAGCACCTGAGCCAGTACAGGAGTTCAATCTATGCTGTCCTCAATACTCTCCACCACATTCTAGTCATCTAGATAAATGAGCCAAACAATCCTCACTCCACCATTTCCCTTATTGGATCTAAAACATGCTGTTAAAGAAACTGCCACAATGACATTCTAGAATTTTACCAGTTCACGTGAAATCGCAAATCTTCCATCATCACATTGTTTTGTTATTTCTATCCATGATTTCCATCTTCATCTATCTCCCCACAACATCAATTCACTAATGAGGTTTGATGACGGCTCTGACCAAATCTTGTGCCTTTTATTTACTGCTCCCAGCAGCGTTTCCACTGCCTGAACATCTTTACTTAAATTCCTTCTCTTAATGTTATATTATCT
Source organism: Stegostoma tigrinum (assembly GCF_030684315.1). Classification (NCBI taxonomy): domain Eukaryota; kingdom Metazoa; phylum Chordata; class Chondrichthyes; order Orectolobiformes; family Stegostomatidae; genus Stegostoma; species Stegostoma tigrinum. Next base: position 68,351,116 of record NC_081354.1, read on the forward strand.
ATATTGCACTTCTATTTCTTTTCCAATTTTCATGTCCTCTCCTCAGATCTAAAGCAGGTTGTTGAGCAAAGGGCTTATGGGGGAAGGTGTAGTGGTAAAGGAGAGGTTCAGCATATCAGAAAGACAATAAAATCAAAGCAGAAAGAGCAAGTAGGCTCTGCTTGAGATAGTGGTTCCCAAACATGATGAGCTGCGTAGTCTGGAGGCTGAGAAAGAAAAGGAAGGAGGATATTCCTCCAAAAATCAACTCTCCTCAATAGACAAAATTGTCAGGGTTTCACAATCTTCATGGTTATATTAAATTAAAATCCTTCTCACTAACTCTTCAAAAAGGAAACAATTGTTTTTTTCTATTTGCACTACCAAAACACTTCACAAATTAAAAAAAGGTCTTTATTAAACCATGCCTCAATCTTTTGTGCTGAAAAGAAAATAATTCCAGTCAATCCTAGATGCAACATCTTAGTGAAATATGTTGCATATTCTCTAGAGTATTAAGGTCATACAATGGGGCATCCTGTATTACAAACTGTATTCTACCTATGTCTGACTCTCTTTTGTCCCAATTCACAATTATTGTTTTATTCTTGTACTCTATGCTCTTAGTTATGAACTAAAAATGCTAAAAGTCTTTTATTTGGTTTATCTCACACCTTCAAGACATGCTAGAGTGAAATTGGTTTTCACCAATGACAGAAAACTGCTGTGCTGAATCATAGCCTGTTTTACACAGCTTTGACATTTCTTTTCTGCTGAATTCTCTGAAAAAGAGGTTCTGTGAACTTAGATGCAACTCTTTATTATTTTTAATGGGCTGACTTTAAGGTCATGTTGTTAAATCTGGTAGTATGTGTTTATCTGAGTAGCATGTAGGTTTTAGCAGATTGGTGGGCAGCAGGGCCTCCTATAGCTTGCCAAAAGAGTAATAATGTGACATTCAAAGTTCAAATCTCTTTTCTTTTTCAGTCAACATGTGTATCTATCAAATAGAAGTGCTTAGTAGTAAGTAGTTGAGAATTTTTAAACTTGCGAGCTAGATAATGTTATGAAATAAATTATTTCCTCGTGTTTTGCAATTTGCTGTTGTGCTGCCAATTTTTTTGTATGATCTAGATCTTGTATAATTTAGTTATTGTGCTTTTATACTATTATTAATGTTAAACATTTTGACATTTGTGTTTACATTTGCTTTCTGAGAACACTTTCCATTACAGAATCTCTGTACTGATGTGCAATGCAGAGATTGAATGAGATCTGACATATGCATCAAATCACAACATGAGAATGAATCTATTGCCATCTTTATATATTATTTCCTGATGCATTTCACAGCCTGCCCTTTGGTAACTGTTTCTCTTCCTCTGCTATACTTGACCTTGATACCTGTACCTCCATGTTCTAGACTCCTCAATCACTGGAAACCATCAGCTCCTATCTACTTGTCCAATCTTCACAAGTTTACACATATTTTCCAACAATGGCATCATGCTGCGAATGAACAAAAAACATTAACCTTTTGTGATAACATCAGATTTCTCACATGTTGCCAACAACTGCTAGGGTCTGGCTGCCTGTTCTTTCTTTCTTTCTTTCTCTCCCTCTCTCTCAGCATCCTTCTATCTGTTGCCCTGGTGAAGACCTCAACTGAGAAGCTGATGCATAAGGTCTCCCTCTGGCTAAGTGGAGCTCCTGTCCTGGCCCTTGCAGACACCCCCCTGTGCTACCCTTTGTCTTCATCCGAGCTGATAGCTGCCGGTTTGAAATCAAGTGACTAACAATTTTTCCTGAGATAAAATGGTGTGAAACTGGATAAACACAGCAGGCCAAGCAGCATCAGAGGAGCAGGAAAGCTGACGTTCGGGTCGAGACCCTTCTTCAGGCAAATTTTTCATCCAGCTTCACACCGTTTTATCTCAGATTCTCCAGCAGTTCCTAATATCTCTGTAACAATTTATTCTGTTTGGGGTTAGGACTTATATTCACAACCATCCCACTGTAGTGAGTTTCTGTAGTCTCCAGTTATGTGTTAATTTACCCTGCAAGTCTGAGAGAAGTGCATTATCGTGAATGTGATGTAATCTGATTAGGTCATGTAGCTCTCATGGTAGAATGGCTGACAGTGTGTTCAAGTGATAAGTTACAGAGTCATACAGCATGGAAACAGCACCTTCTTTCTTCCCAAACTAAACTAGTTCCACCTGCCTGCATTTGGCCTATATTCTTCCAAACATTTCCTCTTCATGTACTGATCTAAATGTCTTTTAAACATAACTGTACCTGCATCCATCACTTTCTCTGCCAGTTCATTCCACACATGAACCACTCTCTGTGTAAAAAAAGTTGCTCCTCATGTCCTTTTTAAATCTTTCTCCTCTCACCGTAAAAAATATGTCCCCCCCCCCCCCCCCAGTTTTGAACTCCTCCAGCCTAGGGGAAAGATCCTTTCTATCCTAGGGGAAAGATGATATCCGCTAGCATGGTGATGAAGCATCTGAATAAAAGTAAGCCAGTTCCGTGAGCAAGTCAACAACCTCACCCACAACCTGAGTTATAGATATTTGACAAAACTTTTAAACAAAAACTTCAGTTCTCTAAGGCCAGTGACTTGAAAGAAATTTGGGGATTTTCATATCCGTATTAATCAATTAAAACCTTCTAACCGATTAAAGATTTAACAGCATCTTAGTTTTTGTTTAATACATCATCAGCAGTGGTGTGACTCTTTGATCTTTTTCTTGCAAATTTTGTGCCTGATACCACCTCTCTCACTAATACATGAAGAAGGAGTGAGGCTCTGACAGTTTGTGCTTTCAAATAAACCTGTTGGACTGTAACATGATGTTGTGTGATTTCTGACCTTGTCCATCCCAGTCCAACATTGTTCCCTCCACATTATGCTCAGTATTGCCATTGAAGCGTGATGGCCACTGCAAGAACAGTAGAAGGCCAGAGCATGTGGAAGTAATGTTGTGGACAAAAGCAGAAGTTACTGGAAAAGTTCAGCAGGTCTGGCAGATTCTGTGAAGAGAAAGCAGAGTTAATGGTTCGTGCCTGGCGACCCTTCCTCAGAACTGTTCTGAGGAAAGGCCATCAGACCCAAAACTTTAATTCTGATAGCCTTTCACAGAGCTGCCAGACCTGCTGAGATTTTACAGCAACTTCTGTTTTTGTTTCTTATTTAAAGCATCCACAGTTCTTTCTGTTTTATTTACATAATGTAGGGAGTGTTTCACTGAATGGGGGGATGTGGAGGAGAAGCAAGCTGGAAGTTTTGAAACAAGGGTAGTGAGATAGTTCACACCCAATCTTCACCCCCACTTCTGTTACCCAGTCCCTTTGACAAGCACTTGAATACTAGAATGCTTTTCAGCATCACCCCATACCACACCCCCAAACCCAAATTAAACTCTAAGCTGACAAATTTCTCCTACAGTTTGACCTTCTGTGCACATCGTTTGATGGCAATGGTGGACAGAGGCCTTTAAGTAGACTTTAATCTCCAAACCAGCCAAAACATAAGATTCTTCCCTGTATCTCAAAATCAGCAAAAGTGCTTAGAGTCAACATAAGGCTATGAAAACACTATAAAATGCTCCTTTATTATCAGGTTAACTGTTGGGCTCCATCTCGACTGATGTACACTGTTCCAAAGAAACTTTCGAAAGCCTGAAAATAACAGGTACAATTCAACGATGACAGATAATCAAAAGACTGTACTTTTAATATCAGGTTTAGAGACACTACACATAAGAATCATATAATGTTACTCAACAGTAATCTTGAGCCATATGAGTAAACAAAACTAAAGTTGTTTTGTGACTAATTTCTCTTGTACTGGCATTTTAGTTGTTGGACTGATGTCAAGTACACCCTGCCCTCTCCCATTTGAACTAACATTGAATAAACAAACCAACAGTCCTTAATGGCATCTTTGAAAGCAGCAAAAGAATTTTTAAAAGCTTTGTACTCTGGGCTCTCAGCAAGGGAACTTCCCTGATGAGGAGATCAAAGTCAGAAAACAGCTTGAATACAATTTGCCAGTTCATAGTTGGCTTTTGTCAGTTTTAGTCCAGTTCAGTTTTTAAGTTTGATCCACCTACCCTTGCTGGCTGACACTTTCCACTGTTCACTGAAGTAAACAGGTTAATCATTAGACCTGTTGTTTCGTTTTGATAGTGACATTCATATTTTTATAATGGATAGATAGTCTTGTAAGTGATAAGAAGAGTGGGTTCTCTGCATATTATACTGTGCGGGAAGGAAAAGCTTTAAAGCCAGAGCCATATTTCACAAGTCAAAGGGTGCCATCCCCCATAGGGACTTTAATGTCCTGACAGAAGGTTGCGAGGTTCTGGGCTGTCTTACTCAAGACAGAACTGTCAAATAAATCAAAAACAAAGTTGCAAATAGATTGGCGCATGATCACTGGGAAAGTGAACTTTGACTTCAACATCTGCATGTGGAAGGATATCCGCATAAAGGTCAATGACCAGAAGCTGACAATCAAACTAAATTAAAATATAATCCTGCTGTCTTTTTCAGAGGGATACATATAATGTGAAGGTTGCTGGAATCATTAGCTAACACCACTTTCCAATAAAAACATCAATGTACTTTGAACAAATTGGTCATAAAATTCACTAAAGTTGAAAAAAAAGGCCTAGGGATTATGATACACAATTAAATGCATCCAGTGCTTTCAATGTAGCCAGTACACAAGCTTCATGTGACTCGCTCATTGATATGTGTAGCTAGCTGGACAATTAATGCACAAGTGAACTGAGGGGTGCAAAATCATCAGAGGCTAGCATGAGTTTGAGCCAGTCTGCACCACTTGAAGCCAACCCAAACCTTTTAAAGGAGAGATGCATTTTGGTGGGAGAATTACTGGAAGCATTTTCAAACAGAGCTTGATATGGGACAATGTGACAGCACTCTCAGATGTCCCAACACTGGGTCAAGATCTTGACTGAAGATTTGCAGAGAAGTCCACAGGCATGCAGGAGAGCCTCCAGAAAAAGTCTCAGCAGCCAAAGGGTCACAATAACTTAGAATGCCAATTATATCCCAAGGCCTTAGATATTGTGCTTTAAGAAATTCAATGACCTCACATGAGTGGCCCAGATCAGCAAGTGTACATTCTAATGTCATTCCTATCAACTGCACCACTAGCGTCAGACACTCCTCAAGGCACTGTAGAATCTGCAGTCTGAACACAACTGAACATGAGTCCTGAAGAAAGGTTCCAACACAATACATCGACTTTCCTATTCCTCGGATGCTGTCTGACCTGCTGTGCTTTTCCAGCTCCACATTTTTTTGATTCTAGCTTCCATCACCTGCTGAGATATAGGAACTGCAGATGCTGGAGAATCCGAGATAACAAAGTGTAGAGCTGTATGAACACAGCAGGTCACGCAGCATCTTAGGAGCGGAAAAGCTAGGATGAACACAGCTGCTTGGCCTGCTGTGTTCATCCAGCTCTACACAGTGTTATTCCAGCATCTGCAGTCCTTTTTGCCTTCAAGGCACTTGACCTTGATGTAGTTTGCACAGCTGGAAGATTCACACTCAAACCTCACAGTTTGTACAAAACTGACTGTGTAAGGTGTAGTGATTGTAACCAGGTCAGCCAGGAGGATCCATAGAATATGAATTCCCTGATTGGGGCTGTTAACCTGGCCCAATCAGGGAGCCCTTGCTGACAGATGTAAACAGGAGTGACAGACCTTCTGACACCATGAGAGCTGGCTCTGAGGAAGATGAATAAGTGTCATAAACTCTACATGTTTAAATGAAGTGTGACTTAGTGACAGGAAACCAGTGTCAGTGGAGTTATTTCATAAGGTAAAGTTACCAGAGACCCAAAGGCCCATGGGGCTGTTATCTGATTAGAGAGACACAGCCAGTGGTGATTTAACCTGTGGGTCACAGCGGGGAGAGAGGTTTAGAAAGAGGGATGTTTATGGTAACCTCAACCAGTGGAGGAATTGAACCTATGCTGTTTGCATCACAATTCATCACAAACTAGCCTGTCCAACCAACTGAACTTAATGTTAAATCTCCAGATATCTGCAAATAATTCACAGATTATGTACTAGCGAAATAATAAGCAAATTGATATGGATTGTCAGGTGCTGAATAGTTTAGATTTTTCTCTTTCACTGATACAGCAACCATCTGCAAAACAACAAATGACAGATTTTGGACAGATTGATATTCAAGTGTATAATTGATGCAAAGATTTTTGTGAATCAGCTCATCTGGAATGTTCAAGGTTGGCAGACCTCTGTGTCCAACATATTGTAACTTGCCTGCAGAAAGAAGCAGTCAAAGTTTAGAACTAACCGTGTAATTGATGCATCAGCCCTATGTTCCATGGTAGATGCACATGTTCGGCATCAGGCATTCTGTTAACCAAGATCTTGAAAAGATAATTTTCCAGGGGACTGCCTGTGCCAGGAAATACACGCATGGTTATTAGCATTTTGTCAAGGGCACCTTCTGCAGCTCTAACTGAAGTTAGTGGCTATCCCTGCCAACATGTCTCGAAGAGGCAGAACTCAGGGTGGTTGGGTTCCATTAAAAGAAAGGTCATAACCTGAAGCATTAACTCTGTTTCTCTCTTCATGGACCCGGCCAGACCTGCTGAGTATTCCCAGGATCTTCTCTGTTTTTTCTTGGTGTGGTACCCTACTGCTCTCAGTCAGGCTGCTGCTCAGGACTTGACTAATTTAAGAAAAGTTATTCAGAAAATGTTCTTATTCCTCTGAAAGATTGGAAGTGCATTTTTGGTGAGGCCACCAATTGATTAAGTTTATTTGCTAAGCGATAGGTCTTGTGTAATCTTAAGAAATTGAACATAACACGTAAATAACCAAATAATTGAGATTAGCTATTTCTCCGCTAAGAGAAGACAATACTGACAGGCACAATCACTGTTCCTCTGTGCTTCTGCCCTCTTGAGGCTCCACGCAATACTCACATCTGTTACTTTCATATAGATGCTGTCTTGATATTTAGTATTAACTAATGCCAAGCAATTCTGGATTTGCACTTAAATGTATACATTTTAACACTTGGGCTCAATCCCGCACCAGTTTTAAGGGCCAACATGTTATGGAAGTCTTCTCACAGTTGCAGAGTTATTAATGAGGCATCTAAAAATGATTTGGGCTGAGAAGATTTCTGAGAAACACCTGCAGTGATGTCGTAAGGCTACAATGATTGATTCCCAACAATAATCCTCCCGTTGTGGATTTGACTCCAACCAATGGAAAGTTTACACTCTGATTCCCATTGGCTTTAATTTAGCTACAGGCCCTTAATGCCACAGCTAGCCTTAATACTAAGGACAGTCACTCTCACTTGATGTCTAGAATTTAGCTCCTTTCTCTGTTTTGATTGAAACTCTTATGAAATCGTAAACTGACTATCATTTGGGAACCTAATGTGAGCATCGCTGAATCCATTGTTGCTCAGTAAGTGTCAGTTGACAACATTGCCAGTGACATAGTCAGCACTCTGCTGATGGCTGAGGATACAATATTCAGATGATAACTTCCCTGGGGTGGCCTGGGGTTTTTACACTCAGCAGGGCTGGGCAACTTCCCACATTGTCATGTAGGTCCAACCGTTGAGATTGTGCTCAGTCAGCTTAGGTTCCAGCTCATTCTAGAGAACAAACCTTCAGCACAGCAACGTACATGCTATAGGTGCACAGAGCTTTGGTGTATCTAGTGTGGTCAGGTATCTCAGGGAGTGACCCAAATCCGTAATATCAAAAAATATTAACATTACCTCAGATCCGCTATGACTCCACATTTGCTGCTAAACAATGATCAAATGGAGAGATTTTCTGCAGCCATCTGCAGCCATGTGGATACCAGCAGGTGGCAGAGGATCGTTTTTGGCAAACCTGGTATCCCTCCTGAATGTGATCAGAGATAATGGGAACTGCAGATACTGGAGAATCTGAGATAACAAAGTGTGGAGCTGGATGAACACAACAGGCCAAGCAGCATCTCAGGAGCACAAAAGCTGATGTTTCTGGCCTAGACCCTTCATCAGAGAGGGGGATGGGGAGAGGGCTCTGAAATAAGTAGGGAGAGAGGGGGAGGCGGACCGAAGATGGATAGATGAGAAGATAGGTGGAGAGGAGAGTATAGGTGGGGAGCTGGGGAGGGAATAGGTCAGTTCGGGGAGTACTGACAGGTCAAGGAGGCGGGATGAGGTTAGTAAGTGGGAAATGGAGGTGCGGCTTGAGGTGAGAGGAAGAACTGGTTAGGGAGACGGGGACAAGCTGAGCTGGTTTTGGGATGCAGTGGAGGAAGGGGAGATTTTGAAGCTTGTGAAGTTTGGGATGCAGTGGGTTTTGTGCTCCTGAGATGCGGCTTGGCCTGCTGTGTTCGTCCAGCTTCACACTTTGTTATCCCTCCTGAATGTTTGGGTTTAATGTGTTCCCACTGGGTATGTTTTAGTTACAATGGAACATGATGAGTGGCAAGCTCACTACCTTTTCCACTCCTGAGCTGACTCCTATAACACAGACGGTGGGGGAGGGGGAGTCCCTGAAGTTGGCAGATCGCCTATTATATCAAAACTCCATTGCCACAGATAAATCCCTGCGCATACCAAAATTACCATATTGGCATGGTCAGCCCAGTAGGAGTGAGTTGCTTATTTTAAAAAAAAGTCTTCATAAGTGCGAAAGGAAATAGAGGTACTATCTTTGAGGGGTTCTCAACATGCATCATTAGCAATCCCATGGCTGGTTTCTCCCTTTCCTTCCTAACTGCCTGTTCAACAAAACGCACGCTCAAGCACCTGCACGCCTCCCTGTCTGGTTGAATCCCACTTCCCAATACCACCCTGACTTACCTTTGTCGAGGATCTCTAGGTGCCTTCCTTGTGCACCTGCCTACAGCATTGGTAATACTCATTACTGAGTTCCAGCTAGGATTATTGGAGCTGGCCAAGCAGATTAGCCAACAGCTAATCCCCAAGACCAGGATTTCTACTACAGTGAGAACCACAAGCCACAATCTACCCTTGCTAACATGAACTGCAGTGTGCTCTTTCAGTAGGGTAAAATTTGGTTTACATTTAACATTCTAGTTTGGGATTGCTGGGAGGAGAGGTACTGGGGGAAGGGGAAGCAGACATTCTGGGCTCCTAGGTTCTCCTCTCCTCTTCCACCACATCAAATGTTAATGTTGATCTCTCTCTGTATCTTCTCTGCGCTGTGACTCTGTATTCTTCACTCTGTTCTGCTACCCTGGTGCACTTTGTTTGGTAATATCTGCCTTTGGAGCACACAAAGCAACACTTATCACTGTATTTCGCTACATGTGGCAACAGCAAATCAAATTAAATCAGATAAGCCAACTTCCAATAGTAAACACACAGGTGAATAACTAATCAATTTACAACAAATGATACAAATCTTTTTGAATATGCAATATGCTAACAAAAAAAACAGCAATATTAAAGCAGAAAGAGATTGGCTAAAAATGGCCAATATGCACTTTTCTTAATATGCAGCACTTTGTTTAAACTTGACCCCATTATAGTGTTGTCTAGAAATCCTGCCCACCTTTTAAAGCCTATTCAATAATTGACATTTTCTTCTACAGATTGATCTGTCTAGTTCTGAAGATTTTGATCTCTTTATCAACAAGTTCCAATGCTTACCTATTATTTAGTTACTTTGCTTTTGTGTTTCTATGTTATCATGAATTTGGAAGGTCATAATACTATTTATGCGTTGCACTGCTTCCTGTTATGACCCTCTGCTGCAGGCTGACTTGATTTAGTCTTACGTATTTTGGGAGGATTGGCTGGGTCATTAATTGCAACTTATTGGTGCTTCATGCTGATTGACTTAAAAGAACAGCAATAGCATAAATTTATGCTATATAGTGCTGAATGTGCTTGTGAAATTTTCTGTTTAAAATTTCATTTACAATGGTTTTACTTTTGTTTGGTTCAGTTTCACAATAATATTGAAAGGGAGTCATCATATAAGAAACTTTGAAAGCACAGATGAAGGACTGTTGGTGCAATATATTTTAAGGACAAAAGCAGCGTTAGTGGTTTGCAGAAGTGTGGAAGTCGTGTGGAGACTGCATTGAAAATGTCAGCAGATGATAATATCCGCAGAAACAGAAAGTAGGCGAAATCCCCAACTAGCCATAATTCTGATCACTTCCTGTTCTCATGCAATGTTTTGTAGTTGGGTAATGGTGATGCAGGTGTTTAATTCCAGTAGGTAGATATTTACTTTAATATTATTTTGAGGATCCAACTTGATACAATATGTAACACGTGATGGGGTAATGTGAATGTGAGAAAACTGAAGATATGCAGTTGAATTTCATCTTTCACTCACCAGGACAGACACAAGAATGTCACATTGTAAATGGAACTCCAATTTATGCTGCATGATTGATTGGAGAGTAGGCTCTCATTGGTTGAGGCATTGTCATGAGGTATGTATGAACGTATTATAGCCTCCTGTGCTCATATTTAATCTTTTAAAAATGGAAGATACCTGGACATAACAAGGTATAGATCTGGATGAACACAGCAGGCCAGGCAGCATCTTAGGAGCAGCTTGGCCAGCTGTGTTCATCCAGCTCTATACCTTGTTATCTCAGATTCTCCAGCATCTGCAGTTCCTGTTATCTCAGACACTTGGATATGTTTCTTTTTCCTGCAGACGTCTGACCCCTGCATACAGCGTACTAACCAGAGTCAACGAACACATGCTTGAAAAACTCAGAATATAGGGCTGAATCTTATGCTCTTTTAGCTAAGTCCAAGTGATGCCAAAGTTTTTGGAGGTTTATTTTATCCAGAGACCTGGCACACTCTCTCACTGGATCTTACTAAGCTTGCTTCATTAATTACCTACCCTGTTCCTATGGCCTATCTCATGTCCGATTTTGAACCCACTCAGTGAATGTCCTAGAATTCACCAACATCACTTGCCTCTCCTCTTTATGGATGCCTGCTAGCACCATGTTTCTTCCTGAGTGGATAGGGCACATGGAATCACCTTACCTGCCTCTTAGCTTGCCACTGATGACAGCAAGAATACGGTGCAGGTCCATGCTCCCAGCAGCAGGCACTAAATGTGTTGGACCTGACATCTCCATGGATGTTGTAAGCTACTCACTGAATCCTCACAGTATTGAAGCAGGCCATTCGGCCCATTGAGTTTACACTGACCCTCTGAACACCATCCTACTCAGACCCACACCCCGACCCCTGCAACCCCACATTTGCTATGGCTAACTCACCTAGCCTGCATATCCCTGGGCACTATTAAGCATGGCCGAGCCACCTAACCTACACGTGTTTGGACTGTGGGAGGAAACCAGAGCACCTGGAGGAAACCCACACAGACACAGGGAGAATGTGTAAACTGCATGCTAATAGTTAGTGGAGAGAGAAATTGAACCCAGATTCCTGAAGCCATGAGACAGCAGTGCTAACCACTGAGCCACTATGCTAATAGATTTGATGGAAATGTAAAAGAGGTGCTGGTGGGGTGTGGTTTACTGATTAAGAAAAATATCACAGTTAAACTAAGAGCAGATATCTTGGAGGGCTGATCCAGTGAAGCTATATGCAATGAACTCAGGAATAAGGAAGTTACAATCATTATAAAGGAGTTATACTAGAGCCAGCTGAAAACAGAAGAACAGTTTTTTAAATGGATCATGGAAAGATGTGAAAATTACAGGGTTTTTGGAGTGATCATAACGTCCCCATTATTGACTGGAAATCCTTCATTACCAGGGAATTAGATAGGGAAGAATTTATTAAATGCATCCAGGAGAGCTTTTTGATACAATATGAAAATTGGAATGGAACTGTATTTTACTTGTATTGGAGGATGTCTGAGGGCAGGTGATCCAAATTTCAGTGAAAGAAATTATGGGCCCAGTGACCATAATTCCACCAGCTTTCAGATAGTTATGGATACGACTACCACAGATCCTCACTTGAAAGTGTTAAATTCGGGGAAGGCTAAATTTCAACAGTATTAGGCAGGAACTGGAGAAATTGGACTAGGGGTGGCTGTTGAGGGTAAATCTACATCCGACATGTGGCAGTCATCTAAATGATAGTTAATCAGAATTCAAGACCAGCATGTTTCTGTGAGGATAAAAGGTAAGGATGGTGAGATTTAGGAAGCCTGGATGACATGAAATATTGGAAGTTTAGACAAAAAGAAAAATGAAGCATATGTAAGGCTTAAGAAATTGAAATAAGACAAGGCCCCTGAGGAATAGAAAGGAAGCAGGAAAGAATTTAAACAAGGAATTAGGAGGGCTAAAGGGACCATGACACATCCTTGTCAAGTAGGATTATGGAGATTAAGGCACTTTATATGTAGATTGGGAACAAGAGAGTAGCTAGGAATAGGTACACTCAAGGACAAGAGAGAGAATTTTTGAATGAAGCCAGAGGAAGTGGGTGAGATCCTTAATGAGTATTCACCAAGGAGAAGGACCTAGATAATGGTAAGGTTGTGAGGGGGTATGTTGATATTCTAGGACATGTTGTTATTAAGATGGAGGAGACATTGGGTGACTTGACAAACATCAATGTAAAATATGTCATTAGGGCCTGACACAATCTATCAAGGATACTGAGGGAGGCAAAGGAGGAGGTTGCTGGGCCTTAGTAGAGACCTTTTTCTCCACTCTAGCCAAGGTGAGGTCACAGAAGACTTGAGAATAGCCAAAGTTGTTCCTTTGTTTAATAAGAACTACAGGATTAATTCAGGAACATATTGACTAGGGAGCTTTAGGTCAGTGGTGGGGAATTATTGGAGAAGTTTCTCAGGGACAGGATTTACTTGCATTTGGTAAAGAATGGGCCTATCAGGGATAGTCAGTGTATCCTCTGAGGGTTCAACACTTCCACCTTTCTCCCACATGATTCCAGGAGACAGATCCATAAAGCTTGGATGCATAATTAATGAAATGAAGAGTGATGGTTGTGTGAGAAAAGCTGCTGTGAATCATGGCAGATTGGATTCGTTGAATCTCATTCAGCAAAAATGCTTTAACTCAAAATTATAAATATCCTTTTAATAACTTGATATGTGTTAATTACTACCAATCAACCTCCCTGGGACTGAATGTTATATATTACAACAAATGAGTCTTGTTCCTTCAGATAATGATTGAGAGTGGAGATTGTTTTTGAAGATTGTGTATAAGTTTTATTTTTACTATTTTTTCTCTGGTTTAGTTTAACCTTTCTTTCCATTAATTTAACTTCCCTTCTTTATCTGAAATGCCATTAGCTTCACTCTTATAAATTCATCCTTCCTCCTCCGTCCTTGAGCTGTTAATTTCACAATCCTGCAATCTGGTTGGTTAAGGAAATACACGGTTGCTTGTCTACTCATTGTGGTTTCAGAAGCCCTGTTTCAGTTGGCGTGACATTATGCAGTTGCATTTTCAACAAAGCTGCCATACAAAAAATTTAGTTTTTCTGATGAAGGCTCTAGGCCCGAAACATCAGCTTTTGTGCTCCTGAGATACTGCTTGGCCTGCAGTGTTCATCCAGCTCCACACCTTGTTATCTTGGACACTCCAGCATTTGCAGTTCCCATTATCTCTATTACAAAAAATTTAAACAATCTAAACTTGCAAGGCTGAGTTTAACTATTGTTTAACTGGGCTGATGGGCCGCGACGTGGCAGATTGAGTTTAATTCAGAATAATGCGAGGTGTTGCATTTAGTTAACGCATATCAGGGCTGGACTTATACACTTAATGGTAGGGTCATGAGGAGTGTTGCTGAACAAAGCAACCTTGGAGTGCAGGTTCATAGTTCCCTGAATGTGGAGTTGCAGGTAGACAGGGCAATGAAGAAAGCATTCGGTACGCTTGTCTTTATTGGTTCATGCATTGAGTATAGTAGTTGGGAGGCCATGTCACAGCTGTTCAGTACATTGGATGGTCCACTTTTGGAAATTGTGTTCAACTCTGGTCTCCCTTCTATTAGAAAGATGTTGTGAAATTTGAATGGGCTCAAAACAAATTTACAAGGTTGTTGCTCGGATTAGAGGGTTTCAGCTCTAGGGAGAGGCTGAGAGGGTTGGGCTATTTTCCCTGGAGCGTCGGAGATTGAGGGTGACCTTATAGAGGTTTATACAATCATGAGGGGCATGGATAGGGAGGACAAAGTCACAAGCCACCCGACACCAAGTTATAGTCCAACAGGTTAAAATTAAATCACAAGCTTTCAGAGAGTAGCCCCTTCATCAGATGAAGCAAGAGAGAAGAGCACACACACAGGCACAGAACTTACAGGCAGAGAAATCAATGGGCAGACAGATCAAAATATCAAACTAATGGTGTGACGGAGTGTCAAATAGTAAGTCGCTGTTAAGTCGCTGTAGGTGATCCGAATTGTTAGATGGTATGAGTAAAGTGTCAACAGTTGAATAACAAGCAAAGGTATGACCTATAACCCAATTAATTGAGGCATAAAGAGAATTATTTTAAAAAAAAATAAGGTGGTGCTGGAGACAAACCAAATGACTAAAATAACATGATAGCTATAATAGTTGCATGCCGAACGTCTAACCAAAGTCATAAGTAATCCAAAATTGTAAAAATTAATCAAGGTAGAGAGATCATAACAATTTATCCAGGTGATGATGTCAAAACAGGATAATGAGGAAGACTTTACAGATACGGAACAATGTGGTGGGGTTATGTGTAGTTTGACATGAACCCACGATCACGGTTGAGGCCGTCTTCATGGGTACAGAACTTGGTTGTTGGTTTCTGCTCGGTGATTCTGCATTGTTGCGTATCTTGAAGGGCACCTTGAAGGACATTTACCCGAAGATCGAAGGCTGAATGTCCTTGACATACTGAAGTATTCCCTGACTGCGATTGTTGCTCGGTGTCCATTCATCTGTTGTTGGAGTAGCCACATTGCCTCACCAATATACCATGCCTCGGGATCTGTGCCTGCAGTGTATGGGATAGACAACCTTGGTAGAGTCATATGAGTATCTGCTGTGTACATGGTGGGTGGTGTTCCCATGTGTGATGGTAGTGTCCATGTTGATGATGTGACATGTCTTGCAGTGGTTGTCATGTGGTGTTGTGGTTGATGTTGTCCTGAAGGCTGGGTAGTTTGCTGTGAACCATAGTCTGCTTAAGGCTTGGCGATTGTTTGAAGGCGAGAAGTAGAGGTGTAGGGTTGATCTTGACGAGGTACTCATCGTCATTGATGACATGTTGAAGGCT
This sequence comes from Stegostoma tigrinum, assembly GCF_030684315.1. Classification (NCBI taxonomy): domain Eukaryota; kingdom Metazoa; phylum Chordata; class Chondrichthyes; order Orectolobiformes; family Stegostomatidae; genus Stegostoma; species Stegostoma tigrinum. The sequence continues at coordinate 68,366,406 of NC_081354.1, forward strand.
GCGAAGATCCCTCCACTCCAGGGAAGTACTGAATGACTATTGCTAACTTTGTCCACCTCAGTCCAACACTGGCACCTTCACAGCATGGATAGGATGAATAGCCAAGGTCTTCTTCCCAGGGTAAGGGAGCCTAAAACTAGAGGGCATAGGTTTAAGGTGAGAGGTGAAAGATTTAAAAGGGTCCTAAGAGGCAACCTTTTCACACAGAGGGTTGTGCATGCATGAAACGACCTGCCAGAGGAAGTGGTGGAGGCTGGTACAATTCCAACATTTAATAAGCATCTGAATGGGCATATGAATAGCAAAAGTTTAGAAGGATATAGGCTAAATGCTAGAAAATGGGACTAGACTAATTTAGGACACCTGGTCTCCATGGATGAGTTAGACCAAAGGTCTGTTTCCATGCTGTACAACTCTATAACTCTTTCACTCTATGACTCTAATAGAAGACACTATTTGATGCCCAGTTGTCACAAAGTCTGGGCTATAATTACCAGAAACATCAGCTTTGAGGAAGGGTCATCAGACCCAAAATGTTAACTCTGTCTTTTTCCTTTACAGATGCTGCCAGACCTGCTGAGCTTTTCCAGCAACTTTGTTTTTGTTCTTGATTTATAGCATCTGCTGTTCTTTCAGTTTTTATTCTATAATTACCATTGCTGAATGTAATTACCATTATATTCTGAAGTTAAAATTTTTAGCAAATATGGTTTCAATTTTGACTTGTTTGCTGTACTAGAGACATCTCTCCCACTGTCAATCACTTTCTTGCATGATACCTCACACAGAGAACCTCTTGCCTCCTTCAGCCATCTTTCCCTTCCATTATTTTGTAGCCCAGGATTACCTTCAGTAAGCTGACCCATGTGGCAGTTTTCTTTTTGAGCATGGTAACAAGAGAAGAAAATTTTTATTGTGTAACATACATCATAGAACTAAACAAAAAGGTAAATAACACTTATATTTTCAAATTTACTTTGACCTTTCTGGTCATTTTGGCATTTTGTAATGTTGGTATTGGCTCTACGAAGGTCTCTAAATTGAAAACATTAAAATGTGATTGAAATGCTAATAATGCTATTCAACAAAAGCAAGTTTTAGATTTCAATCAGCATGCTGGCTAAATTTAAAGTTGAAGAAGATAAATTGTTTTCAGGTCAACTCAAACTGGCCCTGGGGACCAGATGAATTAAATTAATTTGGGTGGCACGGGGCCTCAGTGGTTAGCACTGCAGCCTCACAGTTCCAGGGACCTGGGTTCAATTCCAGCCTCGGGCGACTGTCTGTGTGGAGTTTGCACATTCTCCCCATGTCTGCGTGGGTTTCCTCCGGGTGCTCCCATTTCCTGCCACAGTCCAAAGATGAGCAGGTTAGGTGGATTGGCCATGTTAAATTGCCCATAGTGTTCAGTGGCGTGTGGGGGATGGGTCTGGGTGGGATGCTTCAACTGGCGGTGTGGACTTGTTGGGCTGAAGGGCCTGCTTCCACACTGTAGGGAATCTAATCTAATCAAATTGGTTCTAGAAAAATCAGTTTGAATCAGAATTAGATTCAATCACAGTTTGGAAATTCACAACTCAGGGTTTATGATGTTACTGCAACCTCCTGAAATTGTTGTTTATATGAAATTTAGTGAGACCATCCAAAAGAATTGCCACTCTCACAATTTGTTACTTACAGTTTGTAACTTAACAAAAAGGCTTACTTAGCGAAATGAAGGGCATTGAACAATGCAGAAATACCGAGGCAAACAAAATCATTCTATGATAAATGCAATGTAATGGAAGGCTTGCTGTCAAAGGTTCACCATTAACTCCAATGGCAGCCAATTTTCTGTGGTTTGTACAAAGCAAGACCAAGTTACTGCAGTAATCATTAAAACAGGCCAAACTGATTGCTGAAGGTCAGAAATCTGTGAAATTTAACAAAGGCTTTCATTCACGTAATTAGTTACTTTAGACTAGACATATAATTGTCTGTATCAAAGCCTTATCTCACCTGTCAAATGTGCTTGTTGTAAACTTTCTACAGTGGCAAAGACTGCAGAGATCTGAAGCACAAAGGTCCTTGGGAGTCCTGGTACAGTTCTAATTCTCTTCAGGTTAGTATGCAGGTTCAGTTGGCAGTTAGGAAAGCAAATGCAATGTGAGTATTTATTTCAAGAGGCAAGAATACAAGACCAGAGATGTACTGTTTAGGCTGCATGAGGTTCTGGGCAGACTGCATTTGGAATATTGTGAGCAGTTTTAGGCCCCATATCTAAGGAAAGATGTGTTGGCATTAGAGAGGTTCCAGAGGAGGTTTACGAGAATAATTTGGGATGAAGGGCTTGTCATATGAGGAGTGGTCGAGAACTCTGGGCCTGTGCTTGATGGAGTTTGAAAGGATGATGGGGGATCTCATTGAAACTTACAGAACAGTGAAAGGCCTGGGTAGAATGGATGGGGAGAAGATGTTTCTGCTAGTAGGAGGGACTAGGACCTAAGGGCACAGCTTCAGAGTGAAGGGATGGCCTGTTAGACTGTGATGAGGAAGAATTTCTTCTGCCAGAGAGGGGTGAAACTGTGGAACTCATTGCCACAGGATATTGTGGATGCCATGATATTGAATGCCTTTAAGACAGAGATAGATAGGTTCTTGATTTGTAAAGGGACCAAGGATTAAGGAGAGAAGCAGAAGGATGGAGTTGAGAAACATATTGGCCATTATGATTGAATGATGAAGCAGACTTGATGGGTGGGTGGCCTAATTCCGTTCCTCTACCTTATGGTCTTACGGTAACATTAGAAGTAGTGAGCATGCCTCAACCTTTGCAATTCATGTGGTTATTTTTGGCATGTATTTTCCTCCATTTTTGCAAAGTTCTTTACTTGCTGCACAAGGTTATTATCAGTATTTTGAAATGCTGCTGAACTACACATTGAAGTTATAATTATTCGAGGGCGAGAATCCCTTTGAGTATTACTACGGAGATTCATTTCTTGGATGGGTTTGATCAATGATTGCTGGCCTGGAATTTTACAGCCCATGTCTAACCAGAGAGAGGCTTTAATTATATTAGCTGGGAACTTTTTGGTGCAGAATGTGACATAGCTTTCTATTGTACTTGGTTGCTCAGCTGAATTGCAAAGATGGAAACTTAACCCTGAGACAGACCATGGTATTATTCTCAATTGACAACAACACATCTTCCCAATGCAATAAACTTCAAGGAGGTTAAACTAGATAATCTAAAAACAGGCATGATTATCATAGCACATGATTAAGCTGCATGCTTTCAGTGTATTGCAAATAATACTTTACAGGCTATATGCTTAGCCAGCTCGCCCCATCTTTTCATTAGCTGCATGCATCAGCAGGGACCTATTATCACTAGTGGTTAAGTGCTACATCAAAACCAGCTCCGCACCTTTTGAAAGAGAAATGCATGAAGGCTGCAAAAAGTGTTGAGATTTTTTTTTTCTGAAGTAAACCTTGTTCACTTGAAAGAGTAAGAGTGAATTGTTGAATTGACACATTGGAGGTCTTGGTAGAGGAGATGAAGACAAGGCAAGATGTCCTGTATTTACAATGTGGTAGGAAGCTGTGTGTCAAAGGAACAGTGGAGCACAATTACTGGAATGTTTCTCCAAGAACACGGATTCGTTGCAAAAGAAGTTTAATAATCTGGTGTGAAATGCCAAAGTAAGTGGGTTCATCTTCAAATAGTATATCTCATCAGTAACTTCTTCCACTTCTCAATTCACCGTTCCCAATCATACACCTAACAGCAAACTCTAAGATTTAGAAATCGATAGCACATTTCACATGTCTTACTTGCCTTAACACACACACAGCACTGTTTCAAGCTTGGTATTCACAATTCATAGCTCACATACAAAAACAGAAGTGGGTGGAAAATCTCAGCAGGTCTGGCAAAATCTGTGGAGAGAAAGTAGAGTTAATGTTTTGGTTCCAGTAACCCTTCTTCAGAACACTGGACCTGAAGCATTAATTCTGCTTTCTCTCCACAGATGCTGCCAAAACTTCTGGGATTTCCCAGCAACTTCTGTTTTTGTTTCTGATTTCCAACATCCACAGTTTTTAAAAAAATTTTCGTAGCTCACATACATTGGCTGGCACTCTATCATGATAATCATATCACCCAGGATGCACACTGACACAATTCCTTTTTTTATACAGGAGAAAATTGAACATAAGAGGCAGCAGCAAAATGTTAATTGAAGCAGCCCAGAAAGCACATCTTGGCACATCCATTTTGAGAAATATGCAGAAGTGGTGAAGAAGATTAATGAAGACAGAGTGGTGGAAATTGTACGGACTTGAGCAAGGTGTTCCACAAGGTCTGCATGGTAGACTGGCTAACAAGATTATATCACATAGAACACAGGGAGTACTAGCCATTTGGATACAAAATTGGCTCAAAGGTAGGAGACAGAGTATGGTGATGGCGGTTTTTTTTTGGACAGGAGGCCTGTGAACAATGGTGTACCGCAAGGAAAGATGCTGGGTCCACTACCTTTTGTCATTTAAATAAGTTACTTGGATATTAACATGGAGGTACGGTTAGTAAGTTTGCAGATTACACCAAAATTGGAGGTGTAGTGGACAGCAAAGAAGATTACCTCAGTGTATAATGGGATCTTGATCAGGTGGGCTGATGGGCCAAGGAGTGACAGACAGAGTTTAATATAGATAAATGTGAGGTGCTACATTTTAGTACAGCTCAATAGTTCCTTGATAGTGGAATCACAGGTAGACAGGGTAGTGAAGAAAATATTTGGTATGCTAGCATTTTTTGCTCAGTGCATTGAGTATAGAAGTTGGGAGGTCATGTTGTAGCTTTGAAGGACACAGTTTAGGCCACTTTTGGAATATCGTGTTCAATTCTGTTCTTCCTGGTATAGAAAAGGTGTTAAACCTGAAAGGGTTCAGAAAAGATTTACAAGAATGTTGCCAGGGTTGGAGGATTTGAGCAATAGGGAGGCTGAATAGGTCGGGGCTAGTTTCCCTGAAGTGTTGGAGGCCGAGACGTGAGCTTATAGAAGTTTATAAAGTCATTAGGGGCATGGATAGGGTGAATAGCCAAGGTTTTTTCCCAGGGTAGGTGATTATAAAACTAGAGAGCATAGGTTTAAGGTGAGAGGGGAAATATTTAAAAGGGATCTGAAGGGCAATTTTTTCACACAGAGGGTGGTGTGTGTAATGGAATGAGCTGCCAGTGGAAGTGGTGGCGGCTGGTACAATTACAACATTTAAAAGGCTTCTGGATGGGTACTTGAAGAGGAAGGGTTTTAGAGGGAGAGGGGCCAAATGCTGGAAAATGGGACTAGATTACTTTAGGATATTTGGTCATCATGAACAAGCTAGACCAAAGGGTCTGTTTCTGCGCTGCACAGCTCTATGACTCTATGACTTTACAAGAGGTGTTAAGTATTAGTGAAGACAGAGCAAGTAAATTGTTCCCTTAAGATCTTCTGCAGATACAACCTTCTGCTGAGAGCCTTTTTCCCTTTCTTCCTTCACCGTCCACTAGCAGGCTGTCCCACTCTGTGTGACCTCTCTCCATTCTCCCATAGATAACAAGGCATAGAGCTGGATGAACACAGCAGGACAAGCAGCATCAGAGGAACAGGAAGGCTGACATTTTGGGTCTGGATCCTTCTTCAGAAATGGGGGAGGGGAAATAAATAGAGAGAGAGGGGGAGTGGGATGGTGGGTAGATAAAAGAGCAGATAGGTGGAGAGGAGACGGACAGGTCAAGGAGGTGGGGATGGAGCCAGTAAAGGTGAGTGTAGATGGGGAGTTAGGATGGTGGTTGGTCAGTCAAGGGGAGATAGACAGGATAAGGGGGCGGGGCTGAGGCTGGTAGGTAGGAGGTAGGCATGGGGGTTGAGGTGAGAAGAGTGGATAGGTGGGAGAAAAGACAGACAAGTCAAGGAGGCGGGGACGAGCTGGGCTGGTTTTGGGATAAGGTCGCAGTGGGGAGATTTTGAAGCTTGTGAAGTCCACATTGAGACCATTGGGCTGCAGGGTTCCCAAGTGAAATATGAGGTGCTGTTCCTGCAACATATGGGTGTCATCGTTGTGGCACTGCAGGAGGCCCAGGATGGACATGTCATCCAAGGAGTGGGGGGGGGGGAGTTGAAGTGGTTCGTGATTGGGAGGTGCAATCATTTGTCGTGAACCAATTGTAGGTGTTCCACAAAGTGGTCTCCAAGCCTCTACTTGGTCTCCCTGATGTAGAGGAGGCCACATTGGAAACAGCAGATACAATATACTACATTAGCAGATGTGCAGGTGAACATCTGTTTAAAGTGGAAGGTTTTCTTGGGGCCTGGGATGGAGGTGACAGGGAAGGTGTAGGGACAGATGAAGAACTTCCTGCGGTTGCAGGGAAAAGTGCCAGAGTGGTAGGCCTAGTGGGGAGTGGGGAGTGTGGAGTGGACAGGGGAGTCATGGAGAGAGCTGTCCCTCTGGAAGTCAGATAAGGGTGGGGAGGGAAAAATGTCCTTGACAGTGGGGTCAGATTGCAGGTGGCGGAAGTGGCAGAGGATGAAGCGTTGAATCCAGAGGTTCGTGGAGTGGTATGTGAGGATGAAGGGTATTCTGTTTTTGCTGTTATTGCAGGGAGGGGGAGTGAGGGATGAGTTGCAGGAAATGAGAGAGAGGCGATCGAGGGCATTATCGACCACTGTGGAGGGGCAGTTGTGGTACTTGAAAAACAAGGCCGTCTATGGCATGCCCAGGAGTGGAATGCTTCATCTCGGGAGCAGATGCGACGGAGGCAAAGAAATTGGGAATAGGGGATGGTTATCTTGCAGGAAGGTGGGTGAGAGGAGATGTATTCTAGGTAGCTGTGGGATCATGTTTTACTCCAGAAAATGTGCTACCTGGCCTTTCATGTGTGGAAGCAACATCTTTCAGCATAAACAACGAACAAAAACAAAGTTGCTATAAAGGCTCAGCAGGTCTGGTAGCATCTGTGAAGGGAACAGAGTTAACATTTCAGGTCCAGTGACAAGGAAAGGTCACTGGACCCGAAATGTTGACTCTGTGTTTTCACCTTCACAGATAATGTCAGACCTGCTGAGCTTTTCCAGCCACTTTGTTTTTGCTCCTGATTTACAGCATCCACAGTCCTTTCAGTTTTTATCTTTCAGCATAAGCTTTGAAATAACCAAATAGGTACTTCGGCAGAGGCCAGGCTACTTCTTGTACTCTACTCAAACCTTAGACAAGTGTAAGGAAGTTCTAAAAAGTCATATAATTGCATCAGAAGCTGGAAAACACATCCGCTAACTAACCTGTAAGTATAACATAATCCCCCCCCAAGTATTTGTTTCTGGTGGTTTTTAGCTTTATGATAGATTGACCAAGTAAGCCAATTTGACAGGTACATTGAATTATCATTGTGATAATGTGCTGCACTTGCATTGTAATCAAATGGATGCATTTGGCCGCCAAGGGTGCAGAATCGATTTCAGTCAATTTCATGAGAATGGCACAATGCAGCAAACACTGGCTGGAACTGAACTTTATCATTCAGCCATTACCTCTGTTGGTAGATTAGTCATCAGCTGAGATTTACTGCATCTCTCAAGTGCCATCTGGAACTTTTTAACTAATCTTTGTGTTCAGGGATAGATGGTCTGAGTTCATCTTTTCATCAGCATAGATTATTTCTGCACTGTTTATTTAGACAGTTATTCAGCAATTGCACAACTTTTACTCTGCTTTCATTTACATGATATAGTGTAAAATTGCATGTTTTCAGAAATTATGCAATGACAATACATCATTAGCTGCTGAAGCTGTTATAGCTCAGTAGGTTTCTAGCAGATTCATGAGTTTGCAGCATTATTCTGATTTCCTGCTGTCAACAACCTACCAGTGTGTAAAAATCTGAAAATATTCAGTGTATTCAAATAGCCTTAAACATTGCATTGAAAAAATGAAATTGCTGGCGAATCTCAGCAGATCTTGCAGCATCTGTGGGAAGAATGCAGCGTTGACATTTCAAGTCTGGTGACTTTTCATCAGAGCTGTTGAAACGTCGCCAGACGTCAAACGTTAACTCTGTTTTCTTCTCACGGATGCTGCCAGAGCTGCTGGGTTTCACCAGCAATTTCTGTTTTTGTTTCAGATCTCCAGCATGTGCAGTTCTTTATTCTATTTTTACGATTCTTTGCGGAAACCTGAAAGTTCTTTATTCCATTTCAGTATTAAACATTGCATTCTTTGTCCTGCTATATGCTTATGTACATGCCATGTCCATGTGGTATCGCACATCATAGTTAAGAGTCTGTGTTGCTTTCAGGTCTATTGGGATTCAAAGACGAGGAAAAAAATTGGACCATGTTGGAGGAAGAGCAAAGATGGAAGGGAGGGATGTGGAATGTGAGGGAGGTAAGGGAAATGTGGTGTAGAGTGCTGACAAAATGGAGGTCTTTGTAATAATAAAGGGGCTTGCAAGGATGAATAGAGAGAAATTCTTTCCTTTCTTGGTAGGGCTCGGAACAAAGAGACTTTGTTCTGTAATTAGAACTAGACCATGTTGAAGCGATATCAGGAAGCATTTTATCAGAAAATGAATCTGTAACTTAATCTTCAAAACAGCTGTGCTATATAAATTGAAGTTTTCAACACAGAGATTAGTAGTTTGTTTTAGTGAAACTCGAGTGTTAAGGGATAAACAACAGTAGATAAATGGGGTTGAGACATAGGCCAGCCATTCTTCAACTGAATGGTGAAATGGGGCAGAATAGCCTCCTCCTGTTCCCACAATGCTGCTGATTTTAGCAATTTCATCAATACAGCCTGACATTTATGCTGGGGTCAAATGTGTTCGGTTTTCCATCCAATATCCGACTGTTTCTCCTTTATCAATGTACTCCATACCTCACTAAACAGCTTACATGACATATTGAAGGGTCTAGGCCCGAAGCGTCAGCTTTTGTGCTCCTGGGATGCTGCTTGGCCTTCTGTGTTCATCCAGCCTCACATTTTATTATATTTTAGACACAGATGCCTTTTGGAAATGCATTCAGAGTATCTTTCATTGTTTACATTATTTTAGGTGAGCGTGAGCTTTATTTTGTGTAAAGCCCATACATTTACCCATGTTAGTCTAACTAGTCTTTCAATCCTCATTCCTTTCTCCTTTTTAGAAGAATAACATTGAGCTATTACATTAGCAACCCTCCAGTTCTCTGCAAAGCTTCCAAATCTGAGGGTCTTTTAAAGGATGGGATTTAAACTCTGACATCTGGATTTAGTGCCACTTCCGCCATCAGTTACATCAACTTTTAAGTATCAGTTCCTTAGCTATAATGAGCTTTTGTTAGCACCTCAGATTCATTTTCTGAAAAAATGCTTCCTGATATCAGTCTGTTATTCCCAACATTAAAATCATTTTCTATAAACAAAATAATAATTTAGTATCCCCGCCATTCCTAAATCTTTTAAAATAATTTGTTCATCTTGGTTGTGACTAGTTCTTTAATTATTCCTTCCATTTGTAGCCGTTGATATAAATCTTTAATATTTCTCATTATGTGCAACTTCCTCATGCTTTTCTTGATCTTTCTGAACTCATTTTGTTTGCTTTTATGCTTTTCTTGCTGGTCAGCTTGTATTAAACTTAGAGTCTTACTTTCATTTTAATTTCTTCTTTTAATAATTCACAGAATGTAGGATCACTGGCTGTCAGCATTTATTGCCCATCCACAATCATGCTTGAGAAGATGGTGGTCTGCTGCCTACTTGAACCATTGCAGTTCTTGATAGAGACACCCACTGTACAATTAAGAATAAGATTCTAACAGTATGTTTTCCAGGAGTACATCTGACATGATCCTTACTCATTTCCTGTTTGCAGTTTTCTCATTGCTTACTTGCTAGGTACTTATTTTCCCTTTTCAGTGTATCTAGGCTTTTATCTCAATGAAACAGACTTTTTTGTCAAGGTAAACACTTTTGATATTTGCTTTCTCTAATCAGTTGTGATATCAAACCTAATTGTTGTTTCTTTCACTGTTTTCCTAATGCTTCCCTGCATTAATTATCTACACCAACCATCCAGTTTCCAAGTCCTGACACTTCTTCTTCCCAGATAACAAAGTGTGGAACTGGATGAACACAGCAGGCCAAGCAGCATCTCAGGAGCACAAAAGCTGATGTTTCGGGCACTTCTTCTTCCCTGCCAGGTTAGGAATATCCTGATGTGGAAAGCAGTTCTGCTTGGCCTGTAAAACCACTGGCAAAGTTGTGCCAGCACAAATGATGTGGTATGTGTGACAATGAACGTCCCATGTTGCATGAGGAATTAATGTTCATGTTGCATTGACTCCACCCATTTTACTGATGCCACATTAGTATGTACATTAACATGTGGAGTTTTACATTAGCACTTACAGGAGCAGATGTATCTGTAAAACTTCTTCAATGCCTTAGTAATTAATCATAACCAAATGTAATTGCACTTATCATTACAGTGCAATAAACCTACTTGTTATCCAAAAACAGTGCCTCTTCTGTAGATTCTCTGTAGCTATGTATCCTTTACCAATAGTGACTGGACAGGCCAAGATAAAGCAAAGACAAAAGAACCTCTACCTCAAACTCCTTGCCCAGCACCAATTGGTAGAATTGGCACAAGCCACAAGGTACCAGGAGTGATCATTTAGAAAAATGACACATCTTATTTTCAAATTTTTGTAGCCTTTGGTATTCGAAAGGCCTCTGCATACAAAAACTAAATGGATAGTCTTGGGGTGCTTATTTCCTGTGAAAGATGACATTTCTTTGAGAACCCATGACCCCAATAGAAACAACTGGATAAAGTATTTGCTGGACACACTTGAATTGGAAGATATTAAATGCTCTTGTTGCTTCAGAGAAACAAACAGCAGGACTTTTTACAAAATTGAACACCAGTAGTATTGAGCTTGGTGAGGGATAGAAAGTTTTGTCCAATTGTGGAAGTGGGAGTAAATCACATTTTTCTACAAGTACCACAAGAATAAATTAAATGATTGATAATCAAAGTAAAGCTATTCTCTCTGCAACACTTTGACTGTAGTAAATAAACATTTAAATCAAACTTCATTCCCAGATATGTGACAGAGATTTCTAATCAACAATGAACACATGAGTTCTGTAGTGACTATTTCTGGTTTTGGCAATTGAGTACAAACAATTTGGCAGATAAAACTTAACTGATATTGTGATGCATATTGTTACTAATAGCAAACCAATTTCCAGTATTACACAGTGCTCAGAGTTAGAAATATCCATTCATCTGGAGGCTACTTACTCCCACTAGACTTGTTTACATCAGACCCCAAATAAAATAGGTCAGATACCTATCCCAACAGCCTCTCCAAGCTTACCCCACAATACACATGTTGTTTGGTTGCTGAATTGGCTGCCAAATTGCCTTATTTGAATAAGTAGTTAAGGATCATTCAGGCTTGTTGCAAGCCTCTTGAACTGAATAATATCATGCAACTGATGTGGGCATTCAGGCAGGATTAGGTGAACTGTTTATAAGGACCTACATGTCAAAAAGAAGGAAGGGGTCACCTGATTTAGATTCGGGGCGGCCCTGCATACACTGGGGGCACTCCCCCAAGATGTCACTTCCAGTTTTCTTCTGCACTGTCTGTCCAACTGAAATTAGCCAGCACTCCCCTTTCTCCCCAAGCCCTTTCCTAGGTGTGCAGATCTCTCTCCACCCTGACACTCTGGGAGTAACGTTCTCTACTTTGATCCTCTCAGACCCATTTCCTGCATTCCTTGTGGCGTTCACAGCAGAGCTCTGACATCGATGGAAGTGATGGTGCTGCTGAGCAATCAGATTGATGGCCAGATCCCAAGGTGAGGGCAGCCTCATCCTGAGAGAGAGATGCAAAGCACTTGTGGTCATCTTAGTCTCGGAAGGATGTCATTAAACTGGAAAGGCTGCAAAGAAGATTCACAAGGATGCTATCAAGATTGAAGGACTTGAGTTATAAGGAAAGACTGAGGCTTTTTTCCCTTGACCGTAGGGGGCTGAGAGGAGACCTTATAGAGATTTATAAAATCGTGAGGGCATGGATAGCCAAGGTCTTTTTCCACAGGGTAGGGGAGTCGAAAAGTAGAGGGCATAGGTTTAAAGTGAGAGGCAAAAGATTTAAAAGAGACCTGAAGGGCAACCTTTTTCACACAGAGTGTGATGTGTACATGGAATGAACGGCCAGAACATGTGGTAGAAGTGAGTACAATTACAACATTCAAAATACATTTGGACAAGTACGTGGAAATGTTGAGAGGGATGTAGTCCAAATGCAGATAAATGTGACTAGTTCAATTTAGGAAACCTGGCTTGGGTGAGCTGGGCTGAAGGGCCTGTTTTTTTATGAATCTACGTCCAGAGTCCATGACAAAACTTACAAGAGATCACGATTCAGTGTTTTGAACCCATCTCATCCTTTAAAGTATTACTGTTCCTTGATAGTCTTCATCTGCTATACTTCATAGTCACTTCTCAGGACTAGGTATAATCCACACAGAGAATTTAAACAGCTACTAATTTTATATCCTCAGCCACTTTTTTTGGCGTCTATAACTTTAATTAAAAAGAAAACACATGTCGTACTTAAAGGTTTTGTGTACTTATAAGTAATTCAAGGTTATGATCCATTGTCATGACACATAAAATGTTTTAGGCAACTGAATATTCATGTCAAACAAATGTATTATGATTATGAATACTGGCCAGTGTGAGGGACAACATGGTGCTGACCTTAAACATATCAACCCACTTTAGGGAAATAGAAATTTTGACTCTCTTGTATTGCAGAGAATCATCCTGCATTCAATGTTGCTTGCACTTGTGATCTCTATAAAATTCACCCCAATGATCTTCCTCTTGGCACGGCGTGGGCCAAAGACTCTGATAATAATAATTTCTCATGACATCCCATAATGACTTGTGTTATGCGTCACAGTCAGTGCGTCACTAATTCCTTAACTGATAAAATTATCACTGTATTATACATAGTATGTCTCTCGCGGGTATAAAAATTTCATGTTCCATCTGTCCTTCGATCAGTTGAAGTAAGACAGTCTGAAGCATACTCATCTGATGTAAAATTATGCCAGACACTTTTATGCCTGAGAAATAGAATGCCTGAGCATAATATTTAGTTGTAACAAATGTGTCTTGGATTCTTCGATGCTTTGAGGTCCACACCCAGTTTCTTATGTTTCAGAAAAAAAAATACAACCATTGCCATGGGAAAAAATTTATTTTGCTGGAGGCGAACTCTAACCAGTAGATTAGCAACTAGAACAACAGGAAAGGCCCAATCCTTTGTAAGCTAGTTGTTGATGGGAAGTTAAGTCGTAAAAAAAATCTGACAGTAGATAGTCTATAAAATTAAAGCCGAAACACAGTTTTTGAAAAATTGTGCAATCTTTTATTTATTGGTCATCAGATCATAGTGAACGAATGTGCAATCTGTCACCATGGCACCGCAAGGCTGAATCTGTAATAATTATACACCAACAATATCCCTGTTCACTGTAGCCTGTTATCATTTGCCTGAGGTTTCTCACGAGGATTATGTCTAGATTTGAAATTCTGATCCGAACTGATTATAGACCAATATATATTTAAGAATGAACATTTGGATAAAATGTGAGATTAAGTAATGATTTAAACCAAATGAAACAATATACAGAAATGACCTTTAAACATTTGACAGCATTGTGGTGAAGGGGCCAAAGTTCCTTGCCCTGGCAACTCTGCTTGAATCCATCAAAGCAGATATGCTCCAGGCTAACAGCTGATCAATTACATCAGTTTCCTAAACATTGCGCAAAGTGTGAAAAAAGCCTAAATACATTTTTATTTCTCAAAATGACATAGTACAGCACATTACATTGCTGCATCTCCATTTGAGGTGCACAAAGTAACTGACCTAGTTCTGTCACAAAGGTTTATTTTGCTCCTTTTAACTGGCCTACATGCTCAGCCAGCCTCCCAGCCTAGTTTGACTTGCTGCAGTTTAATTTCCTTTTTGCAGCACAGTAGATAGCATTGTTATGCAAAAATCCTTTGAGTTCTAATTTCATGAAAAGTCATTCCAGAGGGAGCTCAACGTTGAGATGCAGAGATTATGGGCTTCTATTGATAACAAGTTGTGGAGTTGGAGGAACACAACAGGCCAGGCTGCATCAGAAGAGCAGGAAAGCTGACCTTTTAGGTCTGGACCCTCCTTCAGGAAAAAAATATAAATCATTTTTTCTGAAGAAGGGTCCTGGCTCAAAACATCACCTTTCCTGCTCCTCTGATGCTGCCTGGCCCGCTATGCTTCTCCAGCTCCACACTGTGTTATCTTAGACTCCAGCATTGACAGTTCCCACTAGCCCAAATGGGCTTCTATTGGCAGGTAAGTTAGATAGCCTTCACTTAAGATAATAAAATGTGAGGCTCGATGAACACAGCAGGCCCAGCAGCATCTCAGGAGCACAAAAGCTGACGTTTTGGGCCTAGACCCTTCATCAGAGCTCTGATGAAGGCTCTAGGCCCGAAACGTCAGCTTTTGCGCTCCTGAGATGCTGCTGGGCCTGCTGTGTTCATCCAGCCTCACATGTTATTATCTTGGATTCTCCAGCATCTGCAGTTCCCATTATCACTGGCCTTCACTTAGTTAGGTCTGAGCCATTGTTAGCTTGTTCATTTGAAACAAGTCAACCACTTTAAAATAGGAATTTTACACACAATTAACCAGCAGGGAGCAGGAAGGACATCCACCTGAAGGTAGAGGCATGTTGTTGGTTTAAATATACAGATTAGACCAGAATCTAACCTCAGTATTAACCTGAGTTCCCAGTAGAACAGTTTTGGTGCCTTCCCAGACCAAACCTGTTGGGAATTGCATTGAGGCCTACAAGAGTTCTAGCTAGGTTTATAACTTGTTAAACCATTCTATCAAATCTCCATTAAAACCACCATGGTCTTACCAGACTGTATGGCTGCTCTCACATTAGAGGGAGGGAGAGAGAGATGACTGGTAGTGGTTTGACCTGAGGGAAGGAGACACACTGAAAAGGAGAATCTTTCATGGTAACCTTAGCCATTGCAGGAATTGATCCCAGGCTATTGGTGTGACTCTGCATTCAAAAGATGATGAAACAACTGAACTAAACCTGTCACTTGAATTCCTGCATCTATCCATCAGACTGTGATTCCTGCTGGATTTGGTGAGAGTCTAATCTGCATTATTGAAACAGGGTCTGGTAAATAAAACCATTCTGATTTTTCTTTTATTATTCATTCAGGAGATTCGAATTTCATTAGCCCAGCATGTATTGGCAGTCCCTAGTTGCCACTGAGAAGGTGTCGGTGAATGTTTGGAATGGAACTTGCAGGTGGTGGTATATTTGCTGCCTGCAAATTTCTAGATGGAAGTCGTTGTAGGTTTGGAGCTGTACAAGGAGCCTTGATAAATTTCTGCAGTGCATCTTGCAGATGGCATATACTATTTGTTGCTGGTGGTGGGTAGTGAATGCTTATAGATGTATTGGCAATGAAGTGGGCTCTTTGTCCTGGATGATGTCAATCTTCTTCAGTGTAGTTGGAGCTGTACCCCACTAAGCAAATTTATCTATACTCAGCCATCACTATCTCAACTGGCACCATGTAGATGATGGAAAGGCTTTGAGGATTCAGGAGGTGAGTTAATTGCTACAGGCTCCTAGCCTTTGACCTGCTTTTGTACCAACAGTATCTATACTGTTAGTCCGGGTAAATTTCTGGTCAATTGATAATCCACAAAAAGTTGATTGTTGGGCTCTCAGAGATGGCAATGGCACCAACTCTTAAAGGATAATGGTTGCATTTTTTCTTGATGATGATGGTCACTTGACAGATGATACCCAGGTCTAACTTTATTTGGATATGGACTGCTTCAATACTTGAGGAGTCATGAATGGTGCTGAATGTTTTGTAATCAGCAATGAGCATCGTCAATTCTGACCTTATGATACAGGCAAGGTCTCTGATGGATCTGCTGAGGATGTTTGGTCCTCGGGGACTTTCGGAGGAACTTCTGCAGAGACGTCCTGGAGCTGAATACTGAATAAAAACTGAAAGAAATGCGGATGCTGTAAGTCAGGAATAAAAAAAAGAAGTTGCTGCAAAAGCTCAGCAGGTCTGGCAGCATCTGTGAAGAAAAGATCAGAGTTAACATTTCGGGTCTGGTGACCCTTCCTCCAAACTGATGGTAGCTGGGAAAATGTCAGTTTATATGCAGAAAATAGGGAGGGGGATAGAGTAGGGAGTAAACAATAGGATAAAGGATAGAGCCCAAAGACAGAGTGAAGAGCAGTTGGATAGACAAAAGAGTTGATAATGTTCAGGCTGGGAGGGTGAATAGCTGTTAATGGAGACTGTTAGTGACTAACAACAGGAGGTCTGTACATGGCAGGCTATGTGGTAACAAGGCCTGCTGTGTGGTGTAGGGGCCAAGACATGGGAGAGTTTAGGCCCTAAAATTATTGAACACAATAAGGCAACAAGGTAAGTAGTGATGGGTGACTGAGATTTGGTTCAGCATTGAATGCTGGCAACATGATTTTGTATGAAGTTAGCGATTGGACGAAGCAAGATCTCTGGGACAAGAATGGAATAGTTGAGTTACAACGAATGAATGAAATGGAAGTAAGCAGCCATGGTGGTTAGATTAAGTTTTATACTGACCTGTGGGTCAAACAGGATATTGAGTTTTTGAAAAGCCTGATTTAGCAGAGAAGTGGAAAGTGAAGAAAAAGGCTCCTTCCTTCCCAAAGCAGTAATCTCCATTTGAACCACTTAGGATTGAATTACTCAGAAAATACTAACCATTTTTCATTTTCATTGCCAGCTACAAAGTTGTTGATTATAGTGTGTTAAGGATGCTATGCACTTCAGACAGAAACATGTTGATGAGGTTGTTGAGGTGCAATTCCCTTTCATAATTAATCAACCGTTTGCAGTAAGCACTGCTCAACACTGAGTACAATAACAAACATGTTTCATGAGTAAATAACACTTTGTAACAACTTCATTTCCTTGTGTACTAAGTTCCCCTTAAGTGGTTTAGATTACAATTTGTGCAATTCGGTTTTAACTGGAATGAAAAAGTTTTTGAAGAGACAGCCAGGAATTTTGCACCCTGGGTGAGCAAAAACAATCTTGCTCTTCCGAAACGCCAACTTTCCTGCTCTGCTGATGCTGCCTGGCCTGCTGAGTTCCTCCAGCTCCACACTGTGTTGTCTCTTGCTCTTTACTATTGTTCATTTATTGAAAGCTGCCTGGACCACAGTAACCAACCAAAGCTAACAATGTTCTTTCAAGAAAACAGGGGTTCGTCGATGATACTGACAACATTACCGCAGACATGGAGACTGTCACAACACTAGATGGCATTCCGGATGAAGACTATGTCCTACTGTCGCACCCTTATGACAACAACACTTTTTCTAAAAATCATACTAATGAGATCCTTTTGCGTAGAATTAAAGAACCCCTACAGTGCAGATAGATGTTATTTGGCCCATCAAGTCTTCACCAACCCTCTGAAAAGCATCCCATCCCCATCACCCTATATTTACTATCAATAATCCACCTAGTCTATTTGTCCCTGGATATTTCTGGGCAATTTAACATGGCCAATCTACCTAATCTGCATGTGTTTGGACTGTGGGAGGAAACTCCCTACAGATAAGTCACCCAAGGTTAGAATCAAACCTGGGTTTCTGAGACTGTAAGGCAGCAGTGCTAACCACTATGTCGATGTGCTGCCTGAGACAGAAAAACTGAACCAGGAGGAAATTATCGCAACGGGGACCAATGTTCACTTTACTGTTCTCATGTTGCACCTTCTCCAGAGTAGCCTCCTAATATAAAACCAGACTGAGAGGCCCTCCTACCTTAAACATAATCTGGTACAAATATTGCCAGGGAAACAGTGTCAACTTAGCTCCCAGAATTTATTGGCAAAGACATGCTGTGGCTTAAACTACCATTCTGTGTTACCATTTTTAATAAAGAAGTATTTTTAAATAACCTCTTAACGTTAGACATTATTATGTATTTGACTTTCTTCATGTGTTGTTTAAATATTGCTAATTACACTATATACAGCTGTGTTTGGTTTATTAAGTAGTAATTAGCTTGTAGCATGTTAGTATTGTTATCTCCTTACACCATCTAATGTGTATAAAATAAGAGATCATTTTGGAAATAATATAACTGCTCAGATGAAGGAATATTTAACTCGTCTGCAACATATTGACAGACTTACTGTGACAGCAGTGTTGACAAAGGGAAAGCAGTGGAGGAAGCTTTGAATACCATTAATAAATGGGAGCTGACACAAGACTAAATGGTGTCAAACAGCAGCTTACAGGTAAAGAAGACAAATCCTTGGAGATCACCAGAAATTAATGTATGAGATAGAAAGACTGGCCATCATCACTGCTAACACGGTGTAGAGCTGGATGAACACAGCAGGCCAAGCAGCATCAGAGGAGCAAGAAAGCTGACATTTTGGGTCTAGGCCCTTCTTCAGAAATGGGGGAGGGGAAGGGGATTCTGAAATAAATAGGGAGAGAGAGGGAGGCAGATAGAAGACGGATAAAGGAGAAGATAAGTGGAGAGGAGACAGACAGGTTAAAGAGGCAGGGCTGGAGCCAGTAAAGGTGAGTGTAGGTGGGGAGGTAGGGAGGGGATAGGTCAGTCTACACTCACCTTTACTGGATCCACACCTGCCTCCTTGACCTGTCTGTCTCCTCTCCAACTATCTTCTCCTCTTCTATCCGCCTCTCCCTCTTTCCCTATTTACTTCAGAATCCCCTTCCCCTCCCCCATTTCTGAAGAAGGTTCTAGAGCCAAAACGTCAGCTTTCCTGCTCCTCTGATGCTGTCTGGCCAGCTGTATTCATCCAACTCTACACCTTGTCACCTCAGATTCTCCAGCATCAGCAGATCCTACTATCTCCGGCCACCATCAGTGCCTGGCTCAAGGGCTGGCCCCTGTTGGAGTTACAACCACAACCTAGAGAGAAAGGGATTATGGGAGCTGGACTGAAGGTAAGTTTGGGTTGTCTGGAAATCTGGCTATTGGGCCCAACAGGGTGGTCAAACAAGTTGGGGATCTGAATTGGTGAGACCAGACACAGGAACATTGAAGTGGGGGGGGGGGGGGGGGGGAATAGCCTGTGAAAGAAGGAGATCTTTCTGTTGGGCACCCCACCCAAAACAGGTCTCCCCTTCCTTTTGGCACCAGCTCACCAAGTGAAACCTGTCAGGCTACTGGCTTAATCCCCACACCCTCCCCTCTCCATAGCTGTATACAAAATAGCATGAAGAGGCACCTAAGTGATCTTTAACCTCTCCTGTTCCATGTAGAATGGGACACAGGGTGGGCCAGGCAGGGAGGTGGTGGCCAGAACACATCCTGACTTTTTCAAGACCCCTCACTGTGGGAGTGGGGGGGAACAATGTACAGAGTACGCAAACATTCAACCCTGTGGGTTCATGGACAGCAGGAAATGTTACGGCTTTCATCAAATTAGGTTAAAGATTAAAATCTCTAATGGCTCATTTTAATCTAACCAACAAATGACGACCAGGAGAAATCCTGTAATTGGGAACAGGTCTTGATTTTCCAGTAGACTCCTCATTCTCCTTCAAACATGGCAATCACAAAACATTCTCCTTTGTATGCAGTCACTGTCATCCAGGGTTATAGCTGAAGATCAAAGAAAGTTTAACTTCCTTATTTGGTCAACTATTTAGCACTACATCTCTGGAGTTAAATGTGTGTCAGATAGTTTATTTGCTCTGTGCTTAACTTACTTTATTGAGTGACTTTGAAATGGAACTTGCAGATGATTGTGCTTTCATCTGTTTTATGATGTCATCTGGCTCTGAACTGTAAGGAATACTGCCAAGTCGGAGAAGTTACAGGAGCAGCAATGTTTAAATGTGCTTGCTTTTGAAAATTAAAGTGCAAAGCTTGTATCACTAGGGCCACTGCCAGCTAGCCCCCTTCTTGATTGATACTCCGGCTCAAGCAGGTCACTTTTATAGCTGGCCCCTGTAAACACTGGAACAAACTGAATGGTGTGATCTCGATGTTGCACACTCGCACTGGCTGATGTGACATCCATTTTCCAAACAGACACCACACAGGACCATTGAGCTAATTTTTGTGTTGCTGGCCAAATGAGAAACGTTCCACAGCAATTAGCTCCCACATTCAGCTATTTAAAGGCCAGTCAACAAATTGTAGGTGAGGTGCATGTCGCTTGCTTAATTCTGCTCAGGCTGAGTGCTGACGTCGATATGGGGGCTATGGAGGAAGCACCTCTTGTAATGTGATCAGAAAATGGAATTCAGGATGCACAAGTGCCCTCTGGCACCCAGAAGAACTAGGCATCAGACATATGGGAACACCAACACTAAGAACTTGCCCTTGAAGCCATATCCAACCCTGAATTGCAAACATAGTGTTGTTCCACTTCACCAAAACCTTCCACCCCAACATCCAGTTCTCCTGGACTATCTCTAACACCTCCCTCACCTTCCTGGATGTCTCTATCTCCATCTCAGGCAACCACCTAGAAACCAATATCCATTTCAAGCCCAATGACTTCCACAGCTACCTAGAATATACTTCCTCCCACCAACCTTCCTGCAAAAATTCCATCCGCTATTCCCAATTCCTTCACCTGTGCTGGATCTGCTCCCAGGATGAGGCATTCCATTCCCGCACATCTCAGATATCCTCATTTTTCAAGGACTGCAACATCCCCCCTGCAGTGGTTGAGAACGCCCTCGAACGTGTCTACCACATTTCTTGCAACTCAACCCTCACTCCCCGAACGCACAAAAGCAACCAAAAGAGAATCCCCCCACCACCCCCGTCCTCACATACCACCCCACCAACCTCCAGATCATCCTCCAAAACTTCCACCATCTGCAAACCGACCCCACCACCAACGACATTTTCCCTCTCCACCCTTATCTACTTTCCGGCGGGACCACTCTCCCCGGGACTCCCTTGTCCACTCCACACTCCCCTCCAGCCCCGCCACACCGGGAACTTTTCCCCACAACCGCAGAAAGTGTTAGACCTGCTCCCACACCTCGTTCCTCACCCCCATCCCAGGCCCCAAGAAGACTTTCCAATCAAGCAGAGGTTCACTTGCACATCTGCTAATGTGGTATACTGCATCCGCTGTACCCGTTATGGCTTCCTCTACATCGGGAAAACCAAACAGAGACTTGGTGACCGCTTTGCAGAACACCTGCACTTAGTTCGCAATAAACAGACGCACCTCCCAGTCACGAACCATTTCAACTCCTCCTCCCATTCCTTAGACGACATGTCCATCCTGGGCCTCCTGCAGTGCCATAATGATGCCACCCGTAGGTTGCAGGAACAGCAACTCATATTCCACTTGGGAAAACTGCAGCCCAATGGTATCAATTGGATTTCACAAACTTCAAAATTTCCCCTCCCCCCACTGCATCCCAAAACCAGCCCAGCTCGTCCCCGCCTCCCTAACCTGCTCTTCCTCTCACCTATCCACTCCTCCCTCCTCAAGTTGCACCTCCATTTCCTACCTCCTAATGTCATCCTGCCCCCTTGACCTGTCCGTCCACCCTGGACTGACCTATTTCCTCCCTACCTCCCCACCTACACTCACCTTTACTGGCTCTATCCCCACCTCTTTGACCTGTCTGTCTCCTCTCCATCTATCTTCTCCCCTATCCATCTTCGATCCACCTCTCCCCTGTCTCCCTATTTATTTCAGAACCCTCATCCCCTTCCCCTTTTCTGATGAAGGCTCTACGCCTGAAACATCAGCTTTCTTGCTCCTGAGATGCTGCTTGGCCTGCTGTGTTCATCTAGCTCCACACTTTGTTATCTTGGATTCTCCAGCATCTGCAGTTCCTGTTATCTCTGATAGTGTTGCTGTTTCACTGGTGCGGATTAAAATCCCTTGCTAACTGCACGGTGGGAGTACCCTCAGCACACAGGCTGCAAAGGTATTAGAAAGCTGGCCACAACCACCTTTCCAAAAGCAATCAGGACATACAATAAGTTGCAAGCCTAGCCAGTGAGGACTGAAGCTATTTTACAAAAAAAAGTAGATAACTCAGAAGAGACCGATTTTTGCATTTCTTTAGAAATTAATTTTATGTTTCCTAATAACTGTTGTCAGCCACTCGCTGGGCTTCATTTGGTTTTCCTGAGGTTATCGCCAAAATGATTCACTCATTATTTGGATAAATTGATTGGCAACAGAGCCCTGTGAAAGAAGTCATGGAATCATTGCATGATTAAAGCAGGGAAGCAGGCTATTTGATCCATCATGTCTCTGCTGACCCTCTGCTGAAGCATTTCACTTACCGCCACTCCCCTGCCTTTTCCACATAGCTCTTTACACTTTCCATTTTCAGAAAATGAATTAATTGCCTTTTAAATGCCTTGATTAAACATATCACCATCAGACTCTCAGGCCATGCACTCTAGATCCAAGCCGTTGCTGCTTAAAAGAAAAGCTTCTTTCCTCATATCACCATTGCCTCTTTTGCCAATAAACTTAAGTCTCTGTCCTCGGGTTCGCAATCCTTCCACCAATGGGAACAGTTCTGTCCTATCTATTCTGTCCAGATCTCTAATGATTTTGAATAATGGGACGGCATGGTAGCTCAGTGGTTAGCACTGCAGCCTCACAGCGCCAGGGACCTGTGTTCGATTCCAGCCTCAGGTGACTCTCTGTGTGGAGTTTGCACATTCTTCCCATGTCTGCGTGGGTTTCTTCAAGGTGCTCCGGTTTCCTCCCACAGTCCAAAGATGTGCAGGCTAGGTGGACTTTCCATGCTAAATTGCCCATAGTGTTCAGGGGTGTGTGGGTTATGGGGGGATCGGTCTGGGCAGTGTGGACTTGTTGGGCCGAAGGGCCTGTTTCCACACTGTAGGGAATCTAATCTAATCTATCAAATCTTCCCTCAACTTGCTCTTCTTCAGGGAGAACAGTGCCAGCTTCTCCAGTCTATCTATGTTACTGAAACACCTCATCACTTTTGTGATACTTTTCTGCAACCTTCTAATACCTTCTCGTCTTCCCTAAAATCTGTAAATGGATAAAGTATTCCAATTGAGACCGTGCCAGGGTCTAATGTGGAATTAGCATAACTTCTATGCTTTTATACTCCATGTACCTATTTCAAAGTTTTTTTTAAAAATTCAACTGCACTCATCAATATAATGAAATGTGAGGCTGGATGAACACAGCAGGCCAAGCAGCATCTCAGGAGCACAAAAGCTGACGTTTCGGGCCTAGACCCTTCATCAGAGAGGGTCACAACTGGGCTGGGACCGCATCCCTAAACCAGCCCTGTTCGTCCCCTCCTCCCACTGCACCACACAACCAGCCCAGCTCTTCCCCTCCACCCACTGCATCCCAAAACCAGTCCAACCTGTCTCTGCCTCCCTAACCTGTTCTTCCTCTCACCCATCCCTTCCTCCCACCCCAAGCCGCACCTCCATCTCCTACCTACTAACCTCATCCCACCTCCTTTGACCTGTCCGTCTTCCCTGGCCTGACCTATCCCCTCCCTACCTCCCCACCTATACTCTCCTCTCCACCTATCTTCTTTTCTCTCCATCTTCAGTCCGCTTCCCCCTCTCTCCCTATTTATTCCAGAACCCTCACCCCATCCCCCTCTCTGATGAAGGGTCTAGGCCCGAAACGTCAGCTTTTGTGCTCCTGAGATGCTGCTTGGCCTGCTGTGTTCATCCAGCCTCACATTTTATTATCTTGGATTCTCCAGCATCGGCAGTTCCCATTATCACTGCACTCATCAATATGTTCACTTAAGGTTCTCTAACTGGCTTGTTGCAAAGATTTTTATGTACCTAATATCTATTTCAAAGGAAAAGAAAAGTGCAAAACCACTTCATGGCTGTACTGTATAGTTCGTAGATTTGGTAATTATCTTCTTACTCTTAAATAGTTTGCCTTAATGGACTGAGTTTGTTTACACTCCAGTATTTTTATGTCTCTTTGAAAACTCTCTGGTATACTTAACAATCCAATTGGATTTTTTGTGAAGCAGAGTGCTGGTGAATAATTGTCAAATAAACTATGCGAGCAACCTTGTTTAGATGAACAGGCTTAAGACACAAGGTGGTGACAATATTTTCCTGCTGTTACTGAAATAAGAGACAGAATTGAATCATAGAAATATCATGGTACAGAGGATGATCCTTTCCATCCTGTGCTGCCACCAGTGTGAAGAGCAATCCCCAGTCAGTTTTATTCCTTTGCCCTATCCTTGTAGTCCTACAACTTTATTTCACTCAAGTTCACATCAAATTTCCTCTTGAAATCATTAACACTGTCCACTTCCACTGCCTTCAAACACAGTGAGTCCCAGATCGTTATGATTCACTATCTAAAAATGTTCTTGTTTGCATCCCTCTCCCCGATTTGTCATGCCCAAAACCTTCAAACTATGTCCCTTAATCCTCGTCCTATCAGTTGATTTTTTTAAAAAAATTGGTTTTAGTTTATATCCATTATTTAAACCTATCATAACCTTGCTCATCCCCCTCAAATCTCTGCTAAATCTACTTTGATCCACCCAAAGGCAGCTTCTGCAAATTAGCTTTGTATCTAAACTCTCTCACCCCAGGGATCATTATGCTAATTCCTCTCAGCACTTTGTCAGGCAAAATGAGACTCTTCTAGATGTCTGATGACAATATTCTGGTTGCATCCTAACCAGAGCTTTAAAAAGATTCAGTTCATCTTCCCTGTTTTTCGAGGCAATAACTCTACTTGTGAAGTCGAGATTGCTCTGCTCATGCACATCGTTTAATTTGCTAGGTTTGTGCTAATGAGACATATTCTGGAGTAAGTGTGTCGCATTTGCCACACTTCAATTCTCTGGCAGCTCCCTCACTTTTTGGGAAGATTGGAAGATTGTAACAACCTCTATAGCTATCTCCGTCCCTACTTCCTTAAGCAACCTGGGTTACAAACCATTCGAAGCAAGCGACTTAGCTACATCTGGCATGGCTTCCCTTCCACTGCACCCTGCCTATTAAGTTCCATTATCTCTATGATCCATTATCTACATCATCTCCACTTCTATCTCTACTTTTCAAACTCTTCTTCCTCAATTATCACATATATATTTTAAAAAATCTAGCTGTGTGCTATCCTCCTTCCCTCTAATAGGACCCATTCCAGCTCTTGCTACCCACTGAGTCGAAGGTTTCTTTCATTCCCTTTACCTCAGTTCGCATCCTATTCTCATATTCTATCCTTATCATGTTTATTTTCCTTTTTACCATCCCCTCAAGATTAATCAAAGAAAATTTTACAACAATCACATTCAAATGTAAATGGAAAATCTCTTCGTTTATTCACTCTACGCCACATCAAATGCACGCTCAAATTTGTTTAAATATTACTTGGGACAAAGGATGAATGAAGTCTCAATGGAATGTAATTATTTCTGAAGTTCCTTGTAATTAGCTCCTATACAGGATGTAATCTTCTGAGCATTCTGTTTAATAACATAACTCCCTGTCTGACCTACTTTCAGTATATGAGCTATGTGAAATTTCTATATTATCTTTAAAGTGTGATGATCTACAAAAGCTGTATAAAAGTTTTGATTTATTTTTATCCACTTGAAATATGCAGTAAGAACATTTCTTTAAATAATTTCACCATTCAGTAAGAAGTGCAAATTAGCCATTTGAAATTTCTTCCCAGTACCATTTGCATTATATAATGGTTTGCACAACTGTCCCATCCAGAACCTGGTTGGCTAAGGGAGTGCCATGCTATAGGGGAGGTATTAAACTGAGATCCTATCCACCATCCCCAAACAACATTTATTGCTCAACTAACATTATTAAATACATTCTATCTAGTTATCACCTCACTGGTGATTATGGGATTTTAATATTTAAAATTTGATCACTACATTCCTCTACAATAGAAATGACTTTAGAATTATTTCATTGGCTATAACATGCATTGGAAATATCAACGTCATGTCAAATCATACAGAACGTTTTATGAACAACTGATTCCTGCTGCCTGCCAATTCAACACACCACCATGTTCCCTGGCCACATCTCTGTCTCAGGTTTGTTGCAGCGCTCCAGCAAAGCTCAGAACAAGTTGGAAGGGCCGCATCTCATTTTATGCTTGGGGAACTTTCAGCCTTCAGGACTCAATACTGAGTTCAATAATTTTAGGGTCTGAACACCTTCTCCCATGTCCTTACCCCAACCCACATACACGAGGCCTTGTCATCACAAACAATCCATTATCGGCCACTAATGGTCCCCATTTGCTCAGAAGTTGCATGACACCTGGTTATAGTCTAATAAGTTTATTTGATATCACAAATTGTTGCCCCTTTGCTCCAAAAGCTTATGATTTCAAATAAACCTGTTGGACTATAACTGGGTGTCATGGAACTTCTGAGCTTATATGTCCCAGACCAGCACTGCAACCTCCACATCATGGTCCCCATTAGCAGCTATTCATTTCCACAGGCTGACCTTTACCCATTCCTTTCCACCTGCTTTTCTCTGTTTCTGCACTCCATCTCCATCTATTGTTTAATCCTTCCCCCTCTTCCCCAGCCCATCTTCATCACATATACCAACTACAGTCAGTTCCCAGCTACAGTCAGTTCTGAAAACTAGACCCGAAATGTTAACTCTGAATTTCTCTC
Organism: Stegostoma tigrinum; assembly: GCF_030684315.1. Classification (NCBI taxonomy): domain Eukaryota; kingdom Metazoa; phylum Chordata; class Chondrichthyes; order Orectolobiformes; family Stegostomatidae; genus Stegostoma; species Stegostoma tigrinum. The sequence continues at coordinate 68,393,217 of NC_081354.1, forward strand.
CAGATATGCTGCCAGACTTGCTGAGTCTTTCCAGCAATTTCTGTTCTTGTTTCTGATATCTGGCTTCTGCAGTTCGTTATTGCATTAATATAGATTATAAATTGATTCTTTGTCTCTGTGGACTCCATTTCAAATTATATTTTCTATAAATAGAGATCAGTAACCACAGATAAAACTTTCAAGCAAATAAAAATAAGTCAAGTTGGATCATGTTTCATAATTGTATAATGCTCAGAGGCAATCATTTAGAAAAAGGGACTATTCAAGGAAAATAAATATTTAATCCTTCCGTTAATTTATTATTAATAATACTAATTAATATTTAACTAAGTAATTAATCTCTTAATACACTGGGATAGCTAGGTCATTAATCACAAATGGCTATAACATGGTTATTCTGCTTTAAATTTATGCACAATCTTTAAATATATTTTTTAGGCATTAAAGCATGTAGAATTTAAAGAAAACTATACTCAGAATTCAGTATAATTCCTTTAGAGTGATTTTTTTTGTCTCATTCTTCAAAGGGGTTAATGGTAAAATAAAACCTTTTGTGTCCTCAGAAGACTGACCAACATCAGAGGGTGTTAGAGGGTGTTGGCTTTTGTAGCAACACATAGTAATGAGGTGAACAACAGCCCTCTCTCTAACATTCAAAATTAAAGGTCCTAATGGAAAAATGCTGTAAAGAAGCACGATTCTGTGAGATTGATGACAATCTTCTGTTAAAAGAATTTTGATTTGACATTTTTGAAATCACCCCGAAAAATGCAAATGCTGGAGAAACAAAACTCTACACATGTGAAATTATTTTTCAGTGCCAGAATGTTTGATTATGTCTCATGAACACTTACTCTGTTGCTACAAATTTACTCACACTTATTACAATCTCCAAAGAGATTGTCAAAATTTTTCAAAAAGTTTAAATTTCCAACAACTAACTTAAAGGAATGTACATCAAAATTTCATGTCTTAAGACTTTTATTGTGACAAATTAAAGATCAATACCAACTGAACACCCTTACTATGCAACTAGTGCAAATACTCTAAATTCCCCTCTTTAACTTTTTAAGTGACCAAAAAAGCTAATTCGAGTTTTATACTTTACTGCCTGCTCTCCACAGAATTGAAGCTTTTACAGGAACCAGTAACAGATCATTGCAAGCTTCCAGCAGGTGGACTTTTCCCTGTTCTCCTGACTTACCATGTTGAATCTCAGTAGGTCTGGCAGTATCTGTGGAGAGAAATCAGTCATTGCTTGAGGTCCAGTAATCCTTCTTCAGAACTGTTCTGAAGTTTCTGGACTGGTACTGTAGTATCCCATCCTAATCTGCTGGGCTATTGTAGTGCAGTGGTCATATCCTTACCTCTGAGCCAGGAGGCATCGGTTCACTCCTGGGTAATTTTTAATATTCTCTTGATCAGAAAATATCCATAAGTTAGTTCCAATAAAACTCTCTGATTTGTTTTTCTCGTCTGTGTTGGAAACAAGTCCTTCCATTCTCTTATTATGATCTTTGTTGTTGGAGCTGCTATATGAGCCTGAATTGAAGGGCTCCTGTAGCATAGTGGTAATGACTTTACCTCTAAGCCTGAAGTCCAGGTTCAAATCTCCATTAACCCGGTATTATATCTGAACAAGGCTGAGACCCATCCATTCCCAAAGTGTAGCGACCTCCATCCGACTTGATGTCCAAGCCCTGCTGATGTCCATTCAAATTCCCTTGCCATTTGATCCCTCAATGTCCAACAACCTTTAATGGATACTGTGGAATATACTTATTTCAACTGAACATAACTTTGCTTTGAAGTTGCACTACTTTAATATTAACACATCAAAGCTTAATACGTTCCTTTGGAAAATTATTGGCCTTTTGAACAGCTCTGTTAACTTCTTACTTTTAGATCTGAATGAACACCAAATATGCTTACTCTTTAGTTTTTTTTCTGCTTTTGTAGAATGCAGGGGTAATGATTACAATTAAAAACTCATTTTCTGGTTCAAGAATAACAGTGCCTTTATTGGGACATGGCCTGCATATGATTTCAGATTTAGGAGAATGTGTTTATGTTTAAATAGCCCTGAAACAATTGAACAAAGTCAATCAGTTGCAACAAAGTGTCAAAGAGAAAACATGGTGAATGTACCTACACTCCATGGATTCAATAAAGTAGTTCACTTAAGGGCAAGAGATGAAAATAAATTCTTACCTTACCAGTGTCTTCATATTCCTAGCAAATACAGTAAGGAATATAGTTTTGATGAAGGTGGTGCATCAAAGCATTCAAGCTATGTGTGCATTTCTATATAATGAAACAAATGGAAATTGGTAATACTACATCAAAATCCCATCTTTGAATCAAGTCCTTTTATCTGGAGTCATCTGTCCTCCTTGTGTACGCAATTGAAATTCATTATTGAAGATGTTATTAATATTTCAATACACAACAGTGTGAAGAGTTTTAATTTATTGAAATCAAAAAGGATGATGAACAGTTTTAATTAAGTTGAAGCTTTATGTATATTAAACAAGAAATGGAGCTTTTTTTTTGCTTTTTGCAATTCCCATTATCTTAATCATCCATTGATGAATCAAACATCAAAGATACTGGAGGCAGCCAGTGTATTTCCAGCTACAGCTATATTGTTTATTTATCATAGCAGATGTATCAGATTTAGCCTTAGGGATGACCAAATTTATGCAATGTAGATGGCCATCCCCTGACTCTGACATGGCTCGTGAGGCCTCAGAAATCATCAGTTTTGCAAGCTATTGGATCTTAAAGCTGTAAAGTCCAGTCTAATCCCATGCTCCCCATCCCCACCAACTCCCATTTATCCACATTAACTTCTTCAAATGGACAAGGGTGGTCTTAGCTCCTTGGACCTGTGTATCAGGATCAGCTGGCGATTCGGATTCAAGAATTGCCTGAGAAATTAAAATTTCCATGGGGAGATTCGATGGAATCCTTCTTAAATCCCTTACGATCATAGAATTTAGAGGATTTCCAAGTAGTTAAGCTTCATATTTATCCAGAGACAGCTAGGGACCTGCTCTAATTCTCAGTACCCATTTAAATGAACCCCTAATTCACTACTGACATCCCCCCTCCCCCCAACATCATATATACTGACTGCTGACACATTTGGAGCTGACAACTAAATCAAATAAAACTAAAGGGCTGCAGATACTGGAAATCCAAAACAAAACAGAAATTGCTGGAGAAACTCAGCAGGTCTGGCAGCATCTGTGGAGACAAAGCAGAGTTAACGTTTCCAGTCCAGTGACTCTTATTCAGGGCTGATTGTCAAAGGTTGGTACATGTGATGAAGAGGAGGAAAGGGGAACGGGTAGAAGTTAATGATGGGTGGAGATGGAACCCAGAGGGAAAGACAGAACAGCAGTTGAACCAATGAAGGAATGGATAATTGATTCTCCCAGCCAATTACTACCTATTTGTTAGTAGATATCAAGGTGGTTGTAGGTTAAATGGTGCGAAAGTTCACTTTCTACAGAAAAAGGGGTTTTGGTTTCCACACTGTTTGACTCTGTTGTTGACTATGAACATTCTTGGATTGCCATCCATTATTTCACGACATGAGACTCCTATCGAGACAATCCCAGGGCAGAACTGACCAAAAGGCTATGTTTTCTGTCCAATCAGTTTTGGAAATATGAGGCTGAATTTTGCCAACAGTTGACTAAGTGTCAATTTTGGGGAGATTTGTGAAGGGTTTCTCTTTATAAGCCCTAACCAGGTATCTTGTCCAATTCTCCGCTGCTTGTCTCACTAAAAAGGCACCAACCCTCCACAGCATCCTATTCTTGATTTAGTCTGCTCACCAGCATTGAGTACTTACCACTGATGAGACCTCCCAAAATTCCTGGCACCATATTCAAAATGCAGCTACACACCAGATCAAGCACAGTCTGCCAGGAGCTACCCTCACGGTTCCTATATGTGAAGAAATGCCCCAGAGATCACTGAAGAAAGGGCAGTCAGTACCCACTTTACCAACATGGACCTGGACCTTGTGCAGACTGCAGCCTGTCAGCCTGTACTAAAATTGCCATCCAAATCAGTGCAATGCCCATTGTCGAGAGTAATACGCAGTTAGTGGCTTGCTGTGTTTCACAAAAGTAAGCTCCACTGCAGGGGATTAGCTTCAAATCAAGGTTGATACTAGCCCTGTCCTTCTGCACCCATGTGTTCCTCATCTATTCATGTAGTGGCCCTTAGTACTGCAGACACAGAGGTGATCACAGCTTTTGTGTCTAGATCCACTGGAGACAATTCCAATGAGCCTATGCGGACAATATCAGAAACAAAGCACTTCCTCAGTAAAATGAACATTCCGCAGGCACAGTGCACACAAAGAACATTGTAATAACTTCCTACAAACAGTGAAACATGGAGGGTCCTGATAAGGAAGCCAGAGGGATGCCTCTATATGGATGTTGCACATCATTGCCCTGATTCAGATATCTAATGCTGAAACCTTCTGGCGCACATACGGTAGCTGTTTGATGATGCGGCAGCAAAATAAGGACCTCTCATCCTCCAACTCCCAATCCCCATATCACACAAAAAAGGCAGCATTGTATATAGAGTAGTGCTGTGGGCATTTAAAGTCCAAGATGGTGAGTGAGCAGCTCCTCAACCTGTGCAGCTATTGGACCTTGATTGATCATTGCTGAAAACCATGAAAAACTACCTGGAATTGTGTCTGCACTAAACACAAAAGCAAGACAGAAGTACTGTGAGCCTTTAAGTTCTGAATGAGGCTTTAAAGAGCAAAAAGGCAAGGCTAGGCAGAGCTGTTGTAATCATTCAAATAGACACAAAGTAAGCGAGTCCTAAGAGGACGAATAAGGGCCCCTAAGATGCACCCTGGCCCATTTCATTAGATCAATGCTGGTCTCTATGTTCAAAGGTTCCTAGCAACAACATTCCAATAGAAGGTGCTGGTGTGCTCCCAAATGCAGCATTGACATGGAGAATTGAATTGTGGGTGGGTCAGAGATGTGCCACGATGATGCGATGAGGCTGGTGTAAGTCTGTTGCCAACCTTCATGGATGAGGGACACAGGCAGTCACTGCCCATAGAGTGTGCCCTGAGGTGTTGGTGTCTACTATTCCAAATGCAGGCCTGGAAGAGCAAATAGTGAACCAGATCTGCCCAATTCTTTTGCTGACATCAATATGAAGAATTGTCACCATCCAATTTCTATCTGACATGTCGGACAATGAGAAATTGCATGTGCATTGGGTGAGGTTGGATACTAAGGAGGGTGATGGCCTAGTGGTAATATCACTGCACTGTTAATGCAGAGACCCACGTAATGTTCCGGAGACATGAGTTTGAATCCTTTTATGGCAGATAGTGGAATTTGAGTCCAAACAAAAAACTGGAATTAAGAGTCTAATACTGATCATTAAACCACCATCACTTGTTAGGGGGAAAAAAGCCATCTGGTTCATTAACTACCTTTGGGGAAGGAAACTGCCATTCTTTACTGATCTGACCTGCATGTGACCCTACACCCAACATAGGTGACTGTTCACCTCCCTTTGGAAAATTAGGCGTATGCAATCAATGCTGGCCTAGCCAGTGATGTCCTCATCGTTTGAACGAATAAACAAAGCTATATATTGCATGCAAATAGGGCTCTCACTGCTCCAAGCGAAATTCTTGTACTGCCATTGAAAACTTGGTGAGAGAATCTGATGCTCTTTTCTTAATGTCGAGAAAACTGAGCCACTGTGCGCCCCCAGATTTTGTCAGATCTTTCCCACAGATTTGCCATTGGCCATGTTATTCAGGGGCTGGAAAGATTTTGCTGAGTGTTTCTGACTCTAAGATATGTCATGTATTCCAGATGCCATGATTCGAAAGTTACGTGCCTGCTTTTTGGCCAGGATACATAACGATGCAAAAGTTCTAGTACAATCTTGTACTAATCAACAGAAAAAAAATTGGTTCAATGAAGTTACATAAAATTGTTTTATTGTCTTCAAGATCAGAGTCAATTGCTACATTTAAGAGTTTCATGGACAGTTGATAACATCCATCAACAAATAAATTCATTCTATGATTCTAAATTAAAATGTACTTATGGAAATGTAAGGATCAGTATGAACAAACTGTTAAATGCATGTGCCTTTGTTTTGAGCGAATGCCATAACATTAGCCCTGAACATTGAATCTCATCAGCATTCTGTGCCCATTGAAAGTCAGAGTTGATTTCGAATGGAAACAATGCAAAGCTCCTTCAGCCCAATGAGTCACTGAGACTAACAGGAAATTACACATACTGTAAGATATGCATTAAACATGTTTCAAGGAAATAAATAATTACGATAATTTATTAACTATTATTTATTAGTATAATTTATGTCATTCAAACAAAACACTTTTTGCATCATGCTATTAATTGTGTTATATAATTTTAATTTGTGTGTTATGAAAGTATACTCTCTGAGCTGATTGCTAATATCAGAGGAATGCCATCAACTCTGCTCTGCTTAGCCAGTTTTAGGTTCTCAAAATGCTTCCCAGACTTGGCTTCCCTGGTGAAGGGTTTCGGCACAAAATGTTGACTTTTCTGCTCCTCGGTTGCTGTCTGACCTGTTGTGCTTTTCTAGCCTCACACGTAGAGAGTGGCTTCCAGCATTGGCAGTCCTTATTGTCTCCAGTACTTCCCAGACTTTGTCCATCAGGAGAGGAATGCAAGCATTCACTATAATTCCAGTTGTGATTACAGGGTACGTAACTTTTTCGGTCAATTTTTTTTCATTTGTCATTTTCCATTCCTACGTAGCATGAAAAGGTAGAGGTGGGCCTCAGGGGAAGGGACAGAAATTGTAGGCCCCAGTGTTGCTCCTGTTCTGGGCCCCAGCTTTGCACCAGTGCAGAGCACATTGGGCTCACCCTCAACGTGAACACAGCAGGCCCAGAAGAGCCCAGGATCTGGATATTGAGGTCTGATGTAAATGCCCACCTTCCCCCGACAGACCCAGATCCTGGTGGGACTGCTTAACAGATCTCATGTAGCACTTGGTTACAACTGAGGGGTTTGTTAGGCTTCTTCAGCAGGTAGTTAAAATTCATCCATGTTGTGTGGGCCTGGCAGAGTTACATCCCTAAGGGACATGATCCAGTGAGGGCTTAAGGCAATGCATTAGCTCCATAGTTGATAATTATTTATTTCCAATTATTTTTATAAAAAAGCTGAATTCAAATTCTTTTACCAACATTGTCGGATTTAGATACGGAGCATCAAGGATTATTATCACTGCTTCAATAGAAATGACTTTTCCACCACAGCATTCAGTGACTTTCACAGCTGCCAAGAGATAGACTGATTGGTTTTCTTCAAATGAATCTTTCCAAATGAAAGCCTGCTACTGCTACCTTAAAGAGCTTCCAATCGATTGCATTATCATTCTATCACACACTGTTTAGGAAATGGAATCACACTATTCATATAGTTACAACCTGCTTGGTGTTTTACAATCAGTATAACAGCAGCAAGAGTGATATTCCACTGACAATGAACAAACAACGTTTTCGTGGACAATTGGTATCAGAGAATATATTAAAAGTTTTATCTCATTCATTTGCGATGGATGTGTCTGTTTCTTTTAAATGACAATGACCAGTGACAAACAGATTTGAGGTCTGTGAGAAAACCCTGCCACAACATTTCAACATTGTCAAGTGAAAAGGACATTTAGTAGCAAAACGTTAAAACATATTTGAAGATAATAAAATGTGAGGCTGGATGAACACAGCAGGCCAAGAAGCATCTCAGGAGCACAAAAGCTGACGTTTCGGGCCTAGACCCTTCATCAGAGAGGGGGATGGGGTGAGGGTTCTGGAATAAATAGGGAGAGAGGGGGAGGCGAATCGAAGATGGAGAGAAAAGAAGATAGGTGGAGAGGAGAGTGTAGGTGGGGAGGTAGGGAGGGGATAGGTCAGGCCAGGGAAGATGGACAGGTCAAGGAGGTGGGATGAGGTTAATAGGTAGGAGATGGAGGTGCGGCTTGGGGTGGGAGGAAGGGATGGGTGAGAGGAAGATCAGGTTAGGGAGGCAGAGACAGGTTGGACTGGTTTTGGGATGCAGTGGGTGGAGGGGAAGAGCTGGGCTGGTTGTATGGTGCAGTGGGAGGAGGGGACGAACTGGGCTGGTTTAGGGATGCGTTGGGGGAAGGGGAGATTTTGAAGCTGGTGAAGTCCACATTGATACAATTGGGCTGCAGGGTTCCCAAGCGGAATATCAGTTGCTGTTCCTGCAACTTTCGGGTGGCATCATTGTGGCACTGCAGGAGGCCCATGATGGACATGTCATCTAAAGAAGGGGAGGGGGAGTGGAAATGGTTTGCGACTGGGAGGTGCAGTTGTTTATTGTGAACCGAGCAGAGGTGTTCTGCAAAGCGGTCTCCAAGCCTCCGCTTGGTTTCCCCAATGTAGAGGAAGCCACACCGGGTACAGTGGATGCAGTATACCACATTGTGCAGGTGAACCTCTGCTTAATACGGAAAGTCATCTTGGGGTCTGGGATAGGGGTGAGGGAGGAGGTGTGGGGGCAAGTGTAGCATTTCCTGCGGTTGCAGGGGAAGGTGCCGGGTGTGGTGGGGTTGGAGGGCAGTGTGGAGCGAACAAGGGAGTCACGGAGAGAGTGGTCTCTCCGGAAAGCAGACAGGGGTGGGGATGGAAAAATGTCTTGGGTGGTGGGGTCGGATTGTAGATGGCGGAAGTGTCGGAGCATGATGCGTTGTATCCGGAGGTTGGTGGAGTGGTGTGTGAGAACGAGGGGGATCCTCTTTGGGCGGTTGTGCCGGGGACGGGGTGTGAGGGATGTGTTGCGGGAAATGTGGGAGACGCGGTCAAGGTCGTTCTCGACCACTGTGGGGGGGAAGTTGCGGTCCTTGAGGAACTTGGACGTCTGGGATGTGCAGGAGTGGAATGCCTCATCGTGGGAGCAGATGCGGCAGAGGCGGAGGAATTGGGAATAGGGGATGGAATTTTTGCAGGAGGGTGGGTGGGAGGAGGTGTATTCTAGGTAGCTGTGGGCGTCGGTGGGCTTGAAATGGACATCAGTTACAAGCTGGTTGCCTGAGATGGAGACTGAGAGGTCCAGGAAAGTGAGGGATGTGCTGGAGATGGCCCAGGTGAACTGAAGGTTGGGGTGGAAGGTGTTGGTGAAGTGGATGAACTGTTCGAGCGCCTCTGGGGAGCAAGAGGCGGCGCCAACACAGTCATCAATGTACCGGAGGAAGAGGTGGGGTTTGGGGCCTGTGTAGGTGCGGAAGAGGGACTGTTCCACATAACCTACAAAGAGGCAGGCATAGCTGGGGCCCATGCGGGTGCCCATGGCCACCCCCTTAGTCTGTAGGAAGTGGGAGGAATCAAAAGAGAAGTTGTTGAGGGTGAGGACGAGTTCGGCTAGGCGGATGAGGGTGTTGGTGGAGGGGGACTGGTCAGGCCTGCGGGACAGGAAGAAGAGGAGGGCCTTGAGGCCATCTGCATGTGGAATGCGGGTGTATAGGGACTGGATGTCCATGGTGAAAATGAGGTGTTGGGGACAGGGAATTGGAAGTCCTGGAGGAGGTGGAGGGCGTGGGTGGTGTCACGGACGTAGGTAGGGAGTTTCTGGACCAAAGGGGAGAAAATGGAGTCCAGATAGGTGGAGATTAGTTCGGTGGGGCAGGAACAGGCTGAGACAATGGGTCGACGAGGGCAGGGAGGTTTGTGGATTTTGGGAAGGAGATAGAAACGGGCCTTGCGGGGTTGGGGAACAATGAGGTTGGAGGCTGTGGGTGGGAGGTCCCCTGAGGTGATGGGGTCATGAATGGTGTTGGAGATGATGGTTTGATGTTCGGGTGTGAGGTCATGTTCGAGGGGGCGGTAGGAGGTGGTGTCGGAGAGTTTACTCGGTGTGGCTTCCTCTACATTGTACCCGGTGTGGCTACCTCTACATTGGGGAAACCAAGCGGAGGCTTGGGGACCGCTTTGCAGAACACCTCTGCTCGGTTCGCAATAAACGACTGCACCTCCCAGTCGCCAACCATTTCCACTCCCCCTCCCATTCTTTAGATGACATGTCCATCATGGGCCTCCTGCAGTGCCACAATGGTGCCACCCGAAGGTTGCAGGAACAGCAACTCATATTCCGCTTGGGAACCCTGCAGCCCAATGGTATCAATGTGGACTTCACCAGCTTCAAAATCTCCCCTTCCCCCAACGTATCCCTAAACCAGCCCAGTTCGTCCCCTCCCCCCACTGCACCACACAACCAGCCCAGCTCTTTCCCTCCACCCACTGCATCCCAAAACCAGTCCAACCTGTCTCTGCCTCCCTAACCTGTTCTTCCTCTCACCCATCCCTTCCTCCCACCCCAAGCCGCACCTCCATCTCCTACCTACTAACCTCATCCCACCTCCTTGACCTGTCCGTCTTCCCTGGCCTGACCTATCCCCTCCCTACCTCCCCTCCTATACTCTCCTCTCCACCTATCTTCTTTTCTCTTCATCTTCGATCCGCCTCCCCCTCTCTCCCTATTTATTCCAGAACCCTCACCCCATCCCCCTCTCTGATGAAGGGTCTAGGCCCGAAACGTCAGCTTTTGTGCTCCTGAGATGCTGCTTGGCCTGCTGTGTTCATCCAGCCTCACATTTTATTATCTTGGATTCTCCAGCATCTGCCGATCCCCATTATCACTAAAACATATTTGAATATCAGTTTATATGGATAAAGACACAATTGCGATGGGAGCTTCCTTGCCTAATTTTAATTCCCTTACACCTGTCTCCTCACCAAGGCAAATTAACAAAATACACCTTTCAAACCAAACATTGCAAGTACTAGAATTGCCTCAATAAAGTCATTGATTTCAATCACATTTAATTTTGCATTAATTATGCCAGTATAACAACTGTGTTACTTACATAGTTGTTGAGAAACCATTCAGTTAATAATGATAAAAGGTCAAATCCTGCTATGGCAGATTGTGAATTTGATCTCAGCTAGGTCACCAAATCTGCAAATAAAAAAAAACTAATATCAGTCATATTAATCATTAAATTCTCAGATCCTTATGTGTGGTACTTAGCTCTGGATACACCAGCCAGTTCAAAAGAACTTCCTTATTCTTGTACTCGATGTCCCTTTTAAGAAAGTGAAGGATTTTATTAACATGTCTCTCTGTTTATCTAACTTCAATGACTTCTGTGCATGTACACCTCGGTTCCCTCTGCTCTTCCACCCGCTATTGAAATGGAGGGATTCTGAAGAATAGTCATGCTGGTCTCAAAACATTAACTCTGTTTGTCTCTCCACAGATGGTGCCAATTCTGAGTTTCTCCAGAATGTGAAAAGTATGAAGTTTTGAAGATAATGTAAAAATGAGTCAAGAACAAAGAAAATTACAACACAGGAACAGCCCCTTCAGCCCTTCAGGCCTGCACCGACATGCTGCCCATCATAACTAAAACCCCCTCCCCTTCCTGGAGACCATATCCCTCTATTCCCATCCTATTCATGTATTATTCATGTCCTTTAAAAGTCATTATCGTATCTGCTTCCACTACCTCCCCCAGCAGAGAACTGCAGGCACCTCCTACCATCTGTGTAAAAAACATGCCTCATACATCACCTTCGAATCTTGCTCCTTGCACCTTAAACCCTGGTAACTGACTCTTCCACGCTGGGAAAAAGCTTCTGGCTGTTCACTCTGTCCATACCCTTCATAATTCCACCGAACAACCCAAGTTTCTCCAAACACTTCTCATAGCTAATGTCCTCAAGTCTTTTAACCCTGGCAATATCCTTGTAAGTCCTTTTTTAACCAAACCAATTACCTGCACAGCTATAGCACGGCCTTCCAACTCCTATACTCAATACTCTGACCAATAAAGACAAGCATACCAAATGGCTACTTCACGAACTAAAAACCGAATGAAATGTGGATGCTGTCAATCAGGAACAAAAACAGAAGATGCTGAGAAAGCTCAGCAGGTCTGACAGCATCTGGGAGGGAAAAAAATCAGAAGTAAAATTTCGATCCAGTGACACGTCCTCATACCTAATGATAGCTGGGAAAAGAGATAATGGGAACTGCAGATGTTGGAGAATCTGAGATAACAAAATGTGGAGCTGGATGAACACAGCAGATTTGTGCTCCTAAGATGTTGCTTGGCCTGCTGTGTTCATCCAGCTGCACACTTTATTATAGCTGAGAAAATGTTGGTTTATATGCAGAAAATAGGGAGGGGGATGGGGTAGGGAATAAATGATATGATAAAGGACAGAGCCCAAAGAGAGAGAAGAGCAGTGGGGTAGCCAAATGAGTTGATAATGAGAGATAATGGGAACTGCAGATGCTGGAGAATTCCGAGATAATAAAATGTGAGGCTGGATGAACACAGCAGGCCAAGCAGCATCTCAGGAGCACAAAAGCTGACGTTTCGGGCCTAGACCCTTCATCAGAGAGGGGGATGGGGAGAGGGAACTGGAATAAATAGGGAGAGAGGGGGAGGCGGACCGAAGATGGAGATTAAAGAAGATAGGTGGAGAGAGTATAGGTGGGGAGGTAGGGAGGGGATAGGTCAGTCCAGGGAATACGGACAGGTCAAGGAGGTGGGATTAGGTTTGTAGGTAGATGGGGGTGCGGCTTGGGGTGGGAGGAAGGGATGGGTGAGAGGAAGAACAGGTTAGGGAGGCAGAGACAGGTTGGACTGGTTTTGGGATGCAGTGGGTGGGGGGGAAGAGCTGGGCTGGTTGTGTGGTGCAGTGGGAGGAGGGAACGAACTGGGCTGGTTTAGGGATGCAGTTGGGGAAGGGGAGATTTTGAAACTGGTGAAGTCCACATTGATACCATTAGGCTGCAGGGTTCACAGGTGGAATATGAGTTGCTGTTCCTGCAACCTTCGGGTGGCATCATTGTGGCACTGCAGGAGGCCCATGATGGACATGTCATCTAAAGAATGGGAGGGGGAGTGGAAATGGTTTGCAACGGGGAGGTGCAGTTGTTTGTTGCGAACTGAGCGGAGGTGTTCTGCAAAGCGGTCTCCAAGCCTCCACTTAGTTTCTCCAATGTAGAGGAAGCCACACCGGGTACAGTGGATGCAGTATACCACATTGGCAGATGTGCAGGTGAACCTCTGCTTAATGTGGAATGTCATCTTGGGGCCTGGGATAGGGGTGAGGGGCCGCATCTGCTCCCACGATAAGACATTCCACTCCCGCACATCCCAGATGTCCAAGTTCTTCAAGGACCGCAACTTTCCCCCCACAGTGATCGAGAACGCCCTTGACCGCGTCTTCCGTATTTCCCGCAACACATCCCTCACACCCCGCCCCCGCCACAACCGCCCAAAGAGGATCCCCCTCGTTCTCACACACCACCCTACCAACCTTCGGATACAACGCATCATCCTCCGACACTTCCGCCATTTACAATCCGACCCCACCACCCAAGACATTTTTCCATCCCCACCCCTGTCTGCTTTCCGGAGAGACCACTCTCTCCGTGACTCCCTTGTTCGCTCCACACTGCCCTCCAACCCCACCACACCCGGCACCTTCCCCTGCAACCGCAGGAAATGCTACACTTGCCCTCACACCTCTTCCCTCACCCCTATCCCAGGCCCCAAGATGACATTCCACATTAAGCAGAGGTTCACCTGCACATCTGCCAATGTGGTATACTGCATCCACTGTACCCGGTGTGGCTTCCTCTACATTGGGGAAACCAAGCGGAGGCTTGGAGACCGCTTTGCAGAACACCTCTGCTCAGTTCGCAACAAACAACTGCACCTCCCAGTCGCAAACCATTTCCACTCCCCCTCCCATTCTTTAGATGACATGTCCATCATGGGCCTCCTGCAGTGCCACAATGATGCCACCCGAAGGTTGCAGGAACAGCAACTCATATTCCGCCTGGGAACCCTGCAGCCTAATGGTATCAATGTGGACTTCACCAGTTTCAAAATCTCCCCTTCCCCAACTGCATCCCTAAACCAGCCCAGTTCATCCCCTCCCCCCACTGCACCACACAACCAGCCCAGCTCTTACCCCCCACCCACTGCATCCCAAAACCAGTCCAACCTGTCTCTGCCTCCCTCACCGGTTCGTCCTCTCACCCATCCCTTCCTCCCACCCCAAGCCGCACCTCCGTCTACCTACTAACCTCATCCCACCTCCTTGACCTGTCCGTCTTCCCTGGACTGACCTATCCCCTCCTTACCTCCCCACCTATACTCTCTCCACCTATCTTCTTTACTCTCCATCTTCGGTCCGCCTCCCCCTCTCTCCCTATTTATTCCAGTTCGCTCTCCCCATCCCCCTCTCTGATGAAGGGTCTAGGCCCGAAACGTCAGCTTTTGTGCTCCTGAGATGCTGCTTGGCCTCTGTGTTCATCCAGCCTCACATTTTATTATCTTGAGTTGATAATGATCTGGCTGGGAGGATGAACAGCTGTTAAAGGGAACTGTTGGTGACTAACAATAAATAGTGTGTAATGAGAGATAATGGGAACTGCAGTTTCTGGAGAATCCAAAATAACAAAGTGTGGTGAGTCCGGAAGGCTGCAGTGTCACCAAGCAAAAAAGGAGGTGTTGTTTTTCCAGCTTGTGCTGAACTTTGCTGGAACACTGCAGCAAGACTGAGACAGAGATATTGGCCAGCGAACAGGGTGGCGTAGGTGTATTAAAGTGGCTTGCTGTGGTGTTGCTTGGGGACCCTGCAGCCTTCTGGACTCAATATTGAATCTAATAATTTTAGGACCTAAACTGTCCCATGTTATAGCCCCCTACCCCACAACCCAGGCCTTATTATCACAAAGCCTGCCATTATACACTACCTATTTTTAGTTACTAACAGTCCCCATTAACAGCTATGCACACTCCCAGCCAGATTGTCATCAATTCACACATCAATCCCACTGCTCTTCTCTCTCTTTGGGCTCTATCCTTTATCGTATTGTTTACTCCCTACTCCACCTATTTTCTGCATGTAAACCAACATTTTCCCAGCTGCCATCATGTCTGAGGAAGGGTCACCGGACCTGAAACATTAACTCTGATCTTTTCTTCACACTTGCTGCCAGACCTCCTGAGCTTTTACAGCAACTTCTGTTTTTGTGCCTTATTCACTATCCTATCTACCTGTGACTCCACTTTCAGGGAACAATGAACTTGCACTCCAAGTTCTCTTTTTTCACCAACACTTCCCACGACCTCACCTTTAAGTGTATAAATCTTGCTCAGATTCGCTTTTCCAAGAGTGGCACCACACATTCATTTAAACTTTGTCTGCCACTCCTCGGCCCATTGGCCGATCTTATCAGGATCCTGTTGTACTCTGAAGTAACCTTCTTCACTGTCCACTACACCTCCAATTTTGGTGTCATCTGCAAACTTACGAATCATACCTCCTCCAGGATGAAATTTAATTCAAATTCCACATTCTGCTGCAATGGGATTTGAACAAATACAGTCAAATACAAATACTTGAACATATACAGTCAACATGGCTTTGTGAGGGGTAAGTCATGCCTCACAAATCTTATCGAGATTTTTGAGGATGTGACTAGAAAAGTTGATGAGGGTCGAGCTGTGGATGTGGTGTATATGGACTTCAGTACGGCATTTGATAAGGTTCCCCATGGTAGGCTCATTCAGAAGGTCAGGAGGAATGGGATACAGGGGAACTTAGCTGCTTGGATACAGAACTGGCTGGCCAACAGAAGACAGCGAGTGGTAGTAGAAGGAAAATATTCTGCCTGGAAGTCAGTGGTGAGTGGGGTTCCACAGGGCTCTGTCCTTGGGCTTCTACTGTTTATAATTTTTATTAATGACTTGGATGAGGGGACTGAAGGATGGGTCAGCAAATTTGCAGACGACACAAAGGTCGGAGGTGTCGTTGACAGTATAGAGGGCTGTTGTAGGCTGCAGCGGGACATTGACAGGATGCAGAGATGGGCTGAGAGGTGGCAGATGGAGTTCAACCTGGATAAATGCGAGGTGATGCATTTTGGAAGGTCGAATTTGAAAGCTGAGTACAGGATTAAGGATAGGATTCTTGGCAGCGTGGAGGAACAGAGGGATCTTGGTGTGCAGATACATAGATCCCTTAAAATGGCCACCCAAGTGGACAGGGTTGTTAAGAAAGCATATGGTGCTTTGGCTTTCATTAACAGGGGGATTGAGTTTAAGAGTCGTGAGATCTTGTTGCAGCTCTATAAAACTTTGGTTAGACCGCACTTGGAATACTGCGCCCAGTTCTGGTCGCCGTATTATAGGAAAGATGTGGATGCTTTGGAGAGGGTTCAGAGGAGGTTTACCAGGATGCTGCCTGGACTGGAGGGCTTATCTTATGAAGAGAGGTTGACTGAGCTCGGTCTCTTTTCATTGGAGAAAAGGAGGAGGAGAGGGGACCTAATTGAGGTATACAAGATAATGAGAGGCATAGATAGAGTTGATAGCCAGAGACTATTTCCCAGGGCAGAAATGGCTAGCACAAGGGGTCATAGTTTTAAGCTGGTTGGAGGAAAGTATAGAGGGGATGTCAGAGGCGGGTTCTTTACACAGAGAGTTGTGAGAGCATGGAATGCGTTGCCAGCAGCAGTTGTGGAAGCAAGGTCATTGGGGTCATTTAAGAGACTGCTGGACATGCATATGGTCACAGAAATTTGAGGGTGCATACATGAGGATCAATGGTCGGCACAACATTGTGGGCTGAAGGGCCTGTTCTGTGCTGTACTGTTCTATGTTCTATATTCTATGTTCTATGAACACAGGTCCCCAGAACATTAGCTGGCTTTCTGGATTAATAGTCTAGTGATATTACCACTAGGCCATCACCTCCTTCAGTATTCCTGAAATGTCAGCTTTTGTGCTCCTAAGATGCTGCTTGGCCTGCTGTGTTCCTCCAGCTTCACACTTTGTTATCTTGGATTCTCCAGCATCTGCAGTTTCCATCATCTCTAATCATACCTCCTATGTTCATATCCAAATCTTTAATATAAATGACAAAAAGCAGTGGACCCAGCACCGATCCTAGTGGCACACCGCTGGTCACAGGCCTCCTGTCTGAAAGGTGACCCTCTACCACCACCCTCTGTCTTCTACCTTCAACCCAGTTCTGTGTCCACATGGCTAGTTCTCCCTGTATTCCTGTTCTCCCTGTATTCCTTGTAATCTAACCTTGTTAGCCAGTTTTCCATGAGGAATCTTGTCAATTGCCTTACTGATATTCATATAGATTATGTTCACCACACTGCCCTCATCAATCCTCTTCATTACTTCTTCAAAGAAATTCTGTTAAGTTAGTGGGAAACGAGTTCCAATGTACAAAGCCATATTGACTGTCTCTAATCAGTCCTTGCCTTTCCAAATACATTTAAATCCTGTCCCTCAAGATTCCCTCCAACAACATGCCCACCACCAATGTCAGACTCACCGATCTGTAGTTCCCTGGCTTTTCCTTGCCACCTTTCTTAAATAGCACCACCATGTTAGCCAACGTCCTGTTTTCTGGCACCTCATCTGTGGCTATCGAAGATACAGATATCTCAGCAAGGGGCCCAGCAATCACTTCCCTAGCTTCCCACAGAGTTCTAGAGTACACCTGATCAGGTGTTGGGGATTTATCCACCTCTATGTATTTTAAGTCATCTAGAACCTCCCCCTCTGTAATATAGACATTTTTCAAGATGTCGCTACATATTTCCCCATGTTATCTATCTTCCATATCCTTCTCCACAGTAAATACTGATACAAAATACTAATTTAGTATCTCCCCCGTTCCCTGCAGTTTCATACATGGGTGGTCTTGCTGACCTTTACAGAGTCCTACTCGCTCCCTAGTTACCTCTTTGTCCTTAATGCATTGTGGAAACTCTTTGGATTCTCCTTAACCCTCTTTGTCAAAGGTATTTCATATCCCCTTTTAGCCCTCCTGATTTCTTTCTTGAATAAACTCTTCCTGCCTTTATAAGAATGCTTTCAAGGATGAGAAGCTTTGAGTTACAAAGAAAGCTTGGAGAAGTTGGGATTGCTTTCCTTGGAAAAGAGAAAACCGAAAGGGGATTTAATAGATGTATTCAAAATCATGAGGTGTCCGGATAAAGAAAAAGTGTCCCACTTGTAAATGGGATCAAAAACAAAAGGGCACAGAGTTATGAGCAAATTAAATTAGCAAAAGAAACAATGACTTTATGAAGGAAAACTTTTCCATGCAGGGAATGGTTAGGATCTGCCTGAGAGTGTGGTGGAAGCAGATTCCACCTTAGGATTCAAAAGAGATTTAGGCTGTCATTTGAGAAGAAATATTCAGGGTTTTAGAGAGAAGGTGGGGAAATAGCATTCAGTGAAATGCTCATTCTGCGAAGGTGGCATGGACATGATTGGCCAAATGGCGTCTCTGCGTGCCATAACAATTCTGTCAAATCTGGGAAACTAGACGCAATATCACTTACAACATATTTACTCAGTGTTGGAGTTCTAGTTAAGTCTATACATTTCTCAAAAGTGTCAAGATCTCAAGCCCGAACAGTTCAATGGCTAGTTCTGATGAAGGGTCACTGGACCTGAAATATTGACTTTGCTTTCTCTCCACAGATGCTGCCAGACCTGCTGAGTTTGTCCAGCAATTTCTGATTTAGTTTGAATTACATGACTCTCACTGGTCTAAGAAAAATGTCCTTTGTCTCAGGCAGGGTTGGAATTCAAAAGTGAGAAAGTCATTCCATGGTTGCATATAGCCTTAGTCAGCCCCAGTTTGGAGTTCTGCCTTTACCACTGGACCTCAAAATCTATAGGCTTTAATGAAGTGATGTAGATTCATCAGATGAAACTTCCTGGGTTAAATTATGCGGCCATACTATTTAAACCTGGCTTGAATTCTCTGGAATTTAGATTCTTGATAGCCAACCTGATAGAAGTGTGTCAAATTATAAATGATTTGATAGGGTAGTTGCGGAGTAACACTTTGCCATGATGGGAAAATACAGGAAGCATTTTGTCATGTGAACAATCTTGGAAATCTGGGATTCTTCTCCCCAGAATAGCTGTTGATGTGGGATCCAATGAAATATTCAAATACGAAGCTACTCTTTTTTTTATTATTGTGTAAGACTATCTATGGTTGTGGAGCAAAGGCGGGTCAATGAGGAAAAGAAATACAAACATAAATCAGACACAATCCAATTGAATGGTGAAACATATTTGCTGGACTCTTCACATATTCCTCAGCAGTAGTTAAAATTTTCATTCTTGTGATCATTCAGTTGCATGTTTACTGACAACATCACATTCTCTTTGGTAAACCTTGTAATTTCCTTACATTGCTCATCTATTGAAATATTACCAGTTTCCTGCAGTTTAGATCATGTTCAATTGTCGAGTTAATTCCTCTCAGGTTTTGATCCCTGGCTTGTGATTCTGAATTATTTCATGTTCCTAAACATGAAGGAAATATGCATGATTTCTTCCAAAAGTTTCAAATTCCACCCATTTACTTGAGGATTTTCAAAATACCAAACTCAGGTAGAATTACCAGATTCCTTAATGGGAGTAAAAGTATAATTTCCAGATGGTTAATATACCTTCATTAATGACAGTTTACTTTATTGCTGGAACATTTTTATACAATTTTCCATTTCTGGAGCAACATGAGATTGTAGTGGAATATTGGATAGAAATTGCTGGATAGTTTTTCTTTATTCCATTGTCTAACATGTGTCAGGCATGATACTCTACCTGCTGGCTTGAAAATCTACAGGAATATATTGAACATTTAACACAAGTGCATTCTAGCTAACTTTAGTTAAATTATGAATCCCTGAAGCATGCCATTCAGCCTACTGAGTCCATACTAACCACCTGAAACGCGATCACAGATATCAGTGCCTTGTAAACAAAGTGCTAAATCGGGACAGTTAGCCCACAGAAGCCGGAGACAGAAAGGAAGAGGGCCTGAAAACACTGACTGTAGGTGCAATGTCAATTTCAAGATATGCTGGCAATATGCATTGCATGGTGAGGGTATTACACAAATCCTGCTCTTATCCCCATTAAAAACTGTAATACTGTAAAGTGGTGGGATAATCACCTTAAACTCAACAGATTCTGGGTGCAAAAATTTGCTATATTTTTTCTTAGATCTGTGAAAATTTCTTTAGAGCTCACAGAAGGGGCAGGATAATATTATTAGAGGAACTCATAGGCATTAGAAGCTCTCAGTTTCAGAGTAGTTGAGCAGAGAGTTATAGAATAGTGAACTAGTCAACATTGCCCAGAGTTTTGCACCATGAGTAGGACATGATTGGCAAAATGAAACTACTAAGTTGACAAGGGGGTGTCTTGGCACTGTACATGTGATGAGGAGGAGACTGTCACACATTTCCTGCTGGAATGTGCCTTTGCAAAGGAGCTCTGAAAAAAGATGCGATCAGAGATAATGGGAACTGCAGATGCTGGAGAATCCAAGATAGCAAAGTGTGGAGCTGAATGAACACAGCAGGCCAAGCAGCATCTCAGGAGCACAAAAGCTGATGTTTCGGGCCTAGACCTTTCATCAGAAAAGGGGGATGGGGAGAGGATTCTGAAATAAGTGCTACTGTACAGAATCAAAGGGTGTGTATGACTGTACATATATGAAGACTTTTTTTATGAATAAAGAATATTTTTGAAATAAAAAAAAGGGACATGGTGAGTGGGCACTTGTCAGCCGCCACTGGCATGTTTACCAAGGAAAATTGGGCAGCCACCTGACTAGGAGGAAGTCTCTGACTGGCAATAACGACATGACTGTCAGTTACTGGGCCAGTACAACTGATAGGCAATGCTCTTTTCAAAGAGACTACAAACATGCGCATCAAGAGAGAATGAAGGAAATCAGAGGAAAGCAGAACACGGGGCATCGGAGATCAACCTATTAATACAGGTACTTTGAGACTTTTAAGTGACTCTTAGATAGGCAAATGGATGATAGTAAAATGTAGGATATGCAGGGTAGTTTGATCTTAGTAGGATAATAGGTCAGCACAAACATTGTGAACCGAAGGGCCTGAATTGTGCTGTACTGTTCTATGTTCTATGTTTTAACCACCTTTCATGTAGTTACCCAAAGATAAAGGAGAAACAGTACCTCAGGAGACTGTCCAGTAATTTGTACTCTCATTGCTGAAGATCCTGCATCTCACAGCACTGGTCTCTGTGCCCTGGCAGCAGCCTTCAAATTTATTGTGGTATGGAACATCTTATTTTTTGTCAACACCATGTGGAGCTGGAGGAACACAGCAGGCCAGGCAGCATCAGAGGAACTGGAAGTCTGACAATTCGCCCCGAAACATCAGCTTTTCTGTTCCTCTGATGCTGCCTGGCCTGCTGTGTTCCTCCAGCTCCACACTTTGTTATTTTAAGAAGATGAACAGGTTGTGTCAGGTCAAAGAGGTGGGG